>NC_133503.1:115019687-115345000 GCF_049354715.1 Callithrix jacchus | reverse complement strand
GTTGAGTTGAATTGGTGTATATACAAGTCCAGACAGGACCAGCCAAAGTCACCATCACAGCCAGACCCCATTACTGTTCCTCACCTCTAGCTTCCTTTAAAAGTAGAGAAAAGCAAAGAAGAAAAATGAACGTGCAAACCATGTCTGCTCGAAGCTAGAGACAACACGGTCCCTGCTGATTTGGGGGTTTGGCCCCTCAGGACACAGGAGGCAACTGCTCTGTGGTGACCCAGAACATCTCTAAAGTCTCTTCCAATCCCAAAAGATATTTTGGAAAACATTTGGAGTTCCAGTGTAGTGTGGTGAAAATACTATGCAAAAGCAACTATGAAAATAGCTAAATTATTCTTATATCAAAATCAATTTTACATTTCAACATAAGAAGAAGAGTCAGATATGGCCTAAGGGTATGGACAGAATATCATTTCTATTTTGAGAGAATATCTATTGGTAGTTTTCAGAAATTGGCCATTGCCATGCACACATGAACCTTGCATAAGAGAGACAATGCACATTTTAAGATGTTTGCAGCACACTACCTTGATTAAGAATAAAAATTTCCAACAAAGCCCTTAGATCCCAAACTCCTTCATTATAACTATTTCTCCAAATATCTAGCCACTCTGGCATCAAGCACCATAAGAATTCAGCTAACAGGTATATATAGGAAGTTTTCTTGTTTTACCTTTTTACACTAACAGGTTTTACCCTTTCTTTTTCTCTATTAATACTCACTACTTTTGGTGCCTGACACTGCAGAAAATAAGAGAACCATTTTATTCTGAAGAGCTCAAAATAATTTAAAGAATAGGAGTTATTAGAGTAAATAGGTACATTCTGACACTTAGGAGCCTGGAACCCTCAGCCATTCTGCCGAAATACAAACCCCAAACTCAACCCTTACCCATGGAGGAAAAATAAAGACATTTCAATAAAAGCATCTCTGAACAGAACTAGGAAGAATCAAAAACATAAGGAAAGGGGAAAACATGCTGTGATGAACTTTTTCTACTCCCGTCCCTGGACATTCAGCCAAACTCCTGATCCCTCAATTCTTTCCATCTTTCCATCACCAAGGTCAAAGCACAGCCCACTGAGACTACTGTGGCCTCTTCATGGTCTCCTGTTTCCATGCCAGTTTCACCCTCCTAAGGCTCAGGTTGACCCAGTCACTGCCCTGCTCCATTGCCCCCAGGGTTGGAGAGTACACACCTCAGCCCTCACATCTGGCCACACCTTCTCTCTCACCTTTATTCTCACTACCCCTCTGCCCACACCCTAGATTTTAGTCCCACTACTGACTTCCTATTTTTGTATACGCAGGACACTTATTTGCCTTTGTGCTTAGGCAATAGTCTTTCACTATCTCCGTGTGTCCAAATCCTAATCACACTTCAAAACGAGGAAGTGGCCATCAGACAGAACATGCTCAAACTGTTGCCAGCCAGCCTACAGACTTCCCTGCATCCACGTCCACACTGTCTCCTTCCATCTGCACTGGCAGACGGGTGCTTCTGGCTGAAGGCTAAGGGAGACCTCCCTCCCATGGCCTGTGGGGCCCACCCCAACCCAGGTACTCAGGGACCTTATCCCATCAATTATCCCCCTTTCTCCTTTATCTTCGACCTCTCCCTCTCCATAGGCTGTGTCCCATTAACTCACTTAGGGTATCTCCATTTATAAAAACCTTCCAATGACCCGTTTCCAACACTTGCTCTTTCTCCCACTACTGCTTTCTGTAATCCTCTGTATAGAGCCAAATTGCTTGGCCACTCTCCTCCCGCCTTCGCAATTTCCACATAATCCCCAACCCACTGCATTCTGACCTTCATCCCACCACTCATTTCCCCCGGCTGGTGAACTCATCCTATTAGTTTGTAAAATGTATTGACACCGGTGGCTCAAGCCTGTAATCCCAGCACTTTGGGAGGCTGAGGCAGGTGGATCACGAGGTCAAGAGATCGAGACCATCCTGGTCAACATGGAGAAACCCCGTCTCTACTAAAAATACAAAAAAAAAATTAGCTGGGCATGGTGGTGCGTGCCTGTAATCCCAACTACTCAGGAGGCCGAGGTGGGAGAACTGCTTGAACCCAGGAGGCGAAGGTTGCGGTGAGCCGAGATCGCGCCATTGCACTCCAGCCTGGGTAACAAGAGCAAAACTCTGTCTCAAAAAAAAAAAAAAAAAGAAAAAAGACACCTATATGTCATATTGATGTCTACATATATGGCCCCAGACAATACATGCCTAGCACTTGCCCAGCACTTGGGGGATGGGGAAGTGGGAAAGGGAGCAATCAGATGTGACCTCTCTGAGTCAGGAGTTCAAACTGATAGTTAAATTCAGGCCAGAGTTATATTTTATTTAACCTACGATGCTTTTTAAAATATATGATTTATTTGACAAAAATTCAGAATCTGAAGACTTCATGCAAAAATCTGAGATTTGGCTTCTATTAAAAAATCTAGAAGCTCTGGCAACACAGTTTCTTTCCTGGGTGCGAGTAATCAGCTGAGAAGCAGCTGCTCCTTCAAGGGGCAGGGGCTCCCTGGTCCACTATGGGCCCCACCAAACCCTCTGGGCTCTTTGTCTTTACTTTGGTGGCCCCTGTGGGCATTGGAGTTTGGAGTTTGAAATCCCTGCTTTAGATCAGTGCTATCCAATAAAAATACAAGTATGAGCCACATATGTAATTTTACCTGTAACACTAACTTTAATATTATATGTAATTTAATCTAACATGTCTAAAATGTTATCCTAACATGCAATCAATATACAAAGTTTAATAATGAGATATTTTTTTCTTTTCTTTGGACAAGTCTTCAAAATTCAGTGTACATGTGTGCATTTTACACTTACAGCCCTTCTCAATTCTAACTAGCCATGTGTCCAGAGTCCCATAGCCAAATGTGGCTAGTGCTTGCCAAATTAGACAGCTCATCTCTGGATGCTAAATGGTTAGTTAATAGAATCAGATCTTGCAAGCAGAGAAAGTAGGGGTGACAGAGAATATTAAGGAGAAAGAAGAAAGCAGGCAGGACTAAAAAAGTGGGTGTGTATGTTACAGAGTAGGCATGTGAGATGTTTAAAAATAGGAGGGAAAGGGGCAAGGACACAGAGACAATGAACCATGTTCAGTGAAAAATCAGCTCTAGTCTAGTCCATCACAGGAGAAAACCATCATTTATAAGCAAATAAAGTTGATAAGCAATGCAAATTTTCAGGAGGGAGGATTTGGTGTTTTTTAACTAGGCTCAGCATTAGACAGGGCGTGGTGGGGGCGGTGGGGTCACTGTAAATATTACCTGGCCGTCTGTCTGAATTCCACTTCACACACTTGGTATTTAAGAGGCAACAGAATGAACCAGGCTACTGAGGACAGGATTCTTCATCAATATTGGCTTTTTTTTTTTGAGACAGAGTTTCACTCTTGTCACCTAGACAGGAATGCAGTGGCACGATCTCAGCTCACTGCAACCTCTGCCTCCCGGATTCAAGTGATTATCCTGTCTCAGCCTCCCAGTTAGCTGGGATTGATTACAGGCGCCTGCCACCACACCCAGCTAATTTTTGTATTTTCAGTAGAGACAGGGTTTCACCGTGTTGGCCAGGCTGATCTTGAAATCCTGACCTCAGGTGATCCACCCACCTGGGCCTCCCAAAGTTCTGGGATTATAGGCATGAGCCACAACCCCCAGTCAATATTGGGATTTTTAATCTCAGTCATGGCTGGGAGTAAATTAAAGATAAGAGACTTTCTTAAACGATGGGTCTGAGAAACAGGAAAAGTGCTAGGTACAAAGAACAGGTCAAGGAGATGGGTTGAGGAGAAGCAGCAGTGAATAAGGAAGGAAACTATCTTCAGCCAAGATCCAAGCAGAATTCAAGACTCAGAGGCATAGCTAAATGAGGATATGTAGGCAGGAATCAAGAATCCAGATGTATGGGTGCAATGTCAGAGGCCAGAAAGGTAGACTTGGGTGCAAAAAAATGGATACCCAGAGTCAGAGTACAATACCACGAACTGACCCAGTCCAACATCCCTGACCCAGAGACCTCAGAAACAGGATGCTTTTCTGTCCTCCATGGGAGCACAATATGGCAGCCACTTAGTAAGTGCCACATCCTCCCTTCACCAGACTTTAATTCTGTTTCTTGTCTGCCCAAGAACCAAAATTAAAGTCAGTCTAGGCTAGCAAAAGCCAAGCTACCAGCTAGGGGAAGAGGGAAACATAAAATACATGCCAGGCTTAAAAGGACTTGGAATCATAATATCACTTCACAAACATAAAGCAATTTTGAAGCGCTTCCAGAGACCTTATCTCTGAACAGTTCTAGCCCACCCATTTTTCCCTTCATTCATTCAGTCACCATTTATTGAGTAGTCTTCCCCTGAACTGTTTCACAATGAGGATTCACTAGGTCTATTGTACTAAGGCTTGCCAAATTCCACTCCATCAGAGCTGGCGAGGCAAGTGGAGGTAGCTCAGGCTTAAGCAAAATAGGTTCAGATCGTTAATGCTGAAGGGGCCTCTCTAAATGAACCCAGTGGGATTAGGAGGATACAATGATCCTAAAATGTTCAGAGGTCCACTTGTCTACATTTGTTGTAATTTTCCAAATTGGCTAGGATCCAAGAGAATGGGAAATAAGGCTGGTATAAAGTATCTTGAAAAGACTTTACTGAAGAGAAGAAAACTCTCCTCTTAAGAAACCAGTAGTCAGGACTTTTAAATCTCATTATATTACAAATACAGTTTTCCGTATTGCACCCATACTACAGTTAAATACAAATATTTGGAGACATTGAGGATATTGCAGCCTGATATTCTGTCAGAAAAAAAAAGTTTCTAATGATAAGAAATTGCTACATATTAGAGGGGAAAATATATTTGGATAAAATTTTGAATTGTTAGGGATAGTGAACTTCTCACTTCTGATCCATAAAAAGCAGTGTGAATTAGAAGAAAAGGTTGGTGGTGAAAAGGAAATTAAAATGTCACCTAAAGTTAATGATGCAGAGAAAAACAGTATCTTCAACGATGCCGACAAATCAAAATTTACAAAACTTTAAGACTGTTAAGTGAACAAATGACTTGAGAAAAGGGTCCCTTTTCTTTGATTCAATAATCAGTTTTACAGAAAGGTAAACATGTCATAAACAGGTATGGTTTATATTCTAATTTATAAAAACATTCAAGTTTATATAAAGCAAGTTCTAGGATAATTTCTACTTCTTTCACATTAAGCCAACAAACAAAGCCCAGAATGCAAATAATGACCCTCAGTTACCAAGAAATGATTTTATTTAGGATGCTTGACTTACTGAGGTAGGGAAATATGTGATTTTTAGTAAGTTTTCCAACTGAAAAAAGCAATTAAAACAAAGAACTTTCTGTTTCAGATAATCATCTTCTGCTTACCTAAAGCAGATGTCTGCTACAGTATTATAAGTAGATATAGACCAAGAAGAAAAAATATATATGAACCTAACTTCTAAACCTGCAGATTTTGTCAATGCTTATAGTTAGGCAGACATATTATTTACACTCTACTAGCCAGGGTTGGTAAATAATTAAATAATATTATAATCAAAGAAACAATATTACATGTTTCCTTTAGGTATCAATTAACCTTTATTTTGTGAAATCATTTTCAAACAATGAGGTAAAAGAAACAGGAGGAAAAATGTTTGTTCTATTTTTTAATGAATCTGCTAATCACATTTTCCCCTCAACATAACATATTCATTCTTCATGATGATGCATACATGCTTGCTAAAAATAAGGTAAGATTTTTTTTCATTGCTATACAAAATTGTAATGTCACTAATACTACCTTGATGAGTCATGAGCCACTTTTTCCACCACTGCAAGGAACGTAGTTCACATCCTAAATTAAATAAAAAGGACTGGCAAAGCACCCCATTAATTTTTTTTAACCCCACACTTATTTGTAATAGCAGCAATTGCAAAACTTTAATATGCTCTCCAGGAATAATAACAAGCACAACAGCAATTGCTGTTTATTGAACACTTGCTGTATTTTAAGCCAATCTCTCATAACATCTACATGTTAACACTTCCCATTTACGCAAGACTCATAGTTCAACTCAAATTTGCCAGATACTTATTATAGCAAGTAAAAGTTAAAGGGAAATATGTCATTCTGTTTACTCCCTTTCTTTGGAATAAATGATGATCCCAGCACTTTTCATGAATGCTATCACACATCAAACTCCACTTTACACCCTGCTCTAAAATGTTCTAAGGTCTCATTCACTCTCTCTCTCTCTCACTTTCAATCTGAAAGGGGTCATTTCTGAAGTTAGACCAGTATCAAGCTACTAACATTGTTTTAGGGACTTGAATTTGATGTTATTAGTTTTCTTCAGTGACTTCAGTCATTTATCTTAGGAATTATATTTTTAAATCTATGCCTTCCTTTAGATGAAGTTGTGTTCTTTGAAGTAATAGTAAAAACACCTGAAAAATTGCAAAAATCAACCCAAGTCATGTTTTTGAATGATTTTGTTAAATACAGGCTTTATTTAAAAGCTCAAATAATAATAAAGCAAGATATACTTCACATATAGACTTAATTGTAGAAAATAGTTTCCATTTTTTATCAGGGATTACAGATATGTTTTAGGAATCTTATCCCAACGAATAGATTCCTCTTGCTATGTTTCAAAACATATTTAACATACAATGAATATTTTTCCTAATTCTTTTCAAAAATATTGTTTCTCCTTTGTGTAAGCAATTTTATCAAATTTAAAGAGAAGAAAATAAAAGTTCAGCATTCATAAATACTACATACTTTTGTTAAAACACTAAAAAAATGCAACGTATTCATTCTTCACTCTTTCCCTTAAAATACTGACTTTCTGATCCTAGCAAAACATAATTTTAGTAACTCATCAAGGCAGAATACATAAAATTGGCATATTTTTGATATGCACACAAATTGAGAAAGCATCTTTTCCAACTGTGTTGCAGAAAATGAAATGCATCTGGTATGACAATATGGCCCAACACGTGAACTAGAATCAGTGGGAAGAAAGGGGGTTCTTTTTTTACCTCATTCTCACAACAGAACATTTGAAATAATGCACATGGCCCAACAGCAAGGCATTATTAAGTCTGTTAGGACGAATTCCAAAGGTATATTTGGCTAACGAAAACACAATAGCAGGCACATGGAAAGTAGCCTGGTTTGTTCACTTTAACCCACATATATCAGTGACTCTAAAATCTCTTTCCCCAGCAGTCCAAAACAATTTTTTTTCTTTGCTTTTGCTTAACATCTCCACCCACTGTCAGAGTACGTGCACATATGTTGTTGGGGCCTCATGCTGCGCTGGCGGGGTGGAGACATGGAGAGTGTGTTGGAGAACATGGCTTATGCCAGGATCAAGCAGAGAACAAGAGAAAAATTAAACAATTTGCCTATTTTTGCAATAAATTTTATTTCTGCTTTGAAAGAAAAGTCTCTTCATCTAGGCACTATAAAGACATATTAAGGACTTTTATTGTATTTCTTTCCTGAGTACTGTGCTTGTGAACTGTGAATAAAGGTGAAATATGTATATGCTATACGCCCCTTCCCCAAGCCCAGGTCTCTTTAGAGATGAGATGCTGAGAGAGTAAGGACAGATCTCTGAGATATTCAGGAAGCTTGGAAGAGTGCTGCAAAGCTAAGCTGACTCCTGGGCAGCTGAATGAGTCCCCTTCCAGTTCCAGGTTCCAATTCCATTTCTTTCTCTTCCCCACTCTGAGGGGAGCTGGGTCCTTTAAGGTGGGCTGAGAGGTATTTCCAGGACTGAGAAATCCTCTCTTTTACATTGGTGAGACAGTGCTCATGAAAGCTGTACTGGTGATTCAGTACAGAGAAAGTTCTCCTCTTCTCAGAGAACAAAGCCCCAAGAGCAGCAGACGCTGAGGACCAAAAATGGTATCTCTTTCTGGGACTGTATCTGGCATCGGGCAAGTCCCTCAGAGTTTATCATTTGGTCTGCCTATATCTCATCTTTCTCCTATTTTTTGAAAGATATTTTAACTTTTTAATTTCTCTTATGTCTATGTTGAAATGCTGATTCTCTATAATGAAAAGCTTCTTCAGAGTTGTAGATCCTGATTAATAATGTCATTTGTAAATGTGATAAAATATATATGCAACAATTCGTCACAGAACAAATTACAAATTAATATAGCTAATCCATTATAGAATTGATTGTGTATAGAAATGGGGAAAAGTCTCCAGAATACAAGTAAACTTTCAAGGCTCTAGTTTCATCAATAAGACCAAAGTCATCTAAAAAAATGCAACAAGTTCTAAAAGTTGTCAAAGGTAGCTGAAATAATGAAAAAAGACTCTGGAGACTGACTTGAGTACAAAACTTCTCTCTGTCATCTGCTAACCGTATGACCCTGGAAAGGTTATTTAACTTATGTGAGCACTGGTTTACTAATTTATAAAATGACAATAAGAACTTGTATCACATTGGTCTGCTGTGAGGGTTAAACTATGTAGGGCTATAAAATGCCCGGCATATGGTGAAGGCATACATAATAGTGTTAGTTTAGTATCTTCTCCAGAATAAGTCAATATCTTTTGTATGTTAATACTTACATAGTAGTAGTGTTTTTTAAAGATTGATACTTTCCAAAAACTTTTTGGCAAAAAGGAACATAAAAATTCAGTTATCTATTTTTTGCTTTGAAAATATTTTGGTTCAGTGAACTGCAATGTGATTTAGTAAGTTAACATTCACAGTAATACGATATATACCTTCCAAAATAATTAAATTATTATTTGTTGTTCTATTATCTTTGAAAGTGAAAGAAAAAAAGTAAAGCTTCCCAACTCTAAAATTCTTATACATTAGGATTATATACATACTCAAAAATAAATACTTCATTTAATATATAGTATTCATCTATACTGAATTTAAAACATTCTTCTAAAACCATTTATCACTTTACTTTTAAAACCCAAAACAAGGGTTCTATCCAGTTCACTTTCAAGATGACAGAAAGGTATTTAGTCTTTTGGCACTATTATTTCTACCTACTCTTCTAAGAATAAAATCTTTTTCTGGATCATCAGGTGTTTGCTCACTGCAAGCAAATTTATTAGGTAGCAAAACATACTCGTATTCTGGTTTATTTTCTGGAGCTACACTAAGAAATCAGTCCACAAGCTATAAAAACTTTCAACTGGAAGCCTTTCTATTCCCATATCTTACCCTTCAAAACACAGCCTGATGTTTCCTTGTAGCGGAGCTTTTAATCTGCCACTAAAGTTTTAAGTGTCATTCATCTAACATATTTAATCAGAGTCAAAACAATGAGAAAGTTTAAATAAACTGTATTGGGAGTTTAAATAAGATGTATCGGAAGAAAAATGTTAGTTAGGTCTCTGGCAGAGTGAAACTTCCAAAATATTTTCTAGAATTAAAATGATTTGATAAACATTTACAAAAAGAGCCTCTTCGAGGTTGAGGGGGTAAAAACAGCCAATTCAGTGGCACACATTGTGGGTACCACACAAAAAATTTCTAATAAAAGCACTTAAAAAAAACCTTGACTCTTGTCTGAGCAGTTAACAAGAAGTATAAAGCAGCATACTTTAAAAGCAAGTGCTTCGGATGACTTAAAATTTCGCAAGGCTCATATGCATTTGACTAACTGGGAGGAGACACTCCTGCTGTCCACTTTAAGGGCAATGAATGATCCACTTGCAGCCGGGGAAGATTTAAAAAGGGGGTGCCGGAAAGTGAGCAGTCCTGCGATGATGCTTTCCCTGGCACAGGACATCACAGGTGCCATAAATTACCTCTCCACGTTTCTATTTCTTCCTGACAACCATTTGCTTCAAATGGTGCTGACTTCACACCACCACACGTGGTTGTAATTGTTTTAAGTTACTGGGTTAGTTTTCTTTTTTGCCAAGATGAGACTTGGCTGGACATCTCCTTCCAGGAGACCTCTAAAAAGTACTCACTTTAGGTCTAACTTTTCATTGGCTAGTCAGAAAGCTTCTGGTGACAAGAATCATTTCTATCAAAAGTAAAGTCCGGGTGCAGGTCAGAACTCTTTCATCTTTGCTAAACTAGAGCGAGATGTTTTCTTTGCACCGCGTCATGTACTTAGAATTGATAGCATTTTCCCTCCCGCGTCCCGGCCCCTGCCCCCCGCCCCAGGTCCCCCGCTCCCCGGGTGGCTGCCGCCTGAAGCGGGAGGCATGGCCGCGCCCACCTGCACTCACCTGGCTGCTGCCGCGCTCCTCGCCTGTCTCCGGGGTCCGAGATTCCGCGGGGCTCCGCGCTGGCTCTGCCGGAGGCGGCGGCGGTTCCAGCAGCTGCTCCAGGCAGGCGGTGCCCGGCAGAGAGGAGCTCTTCTGATGACACAAATGCGCCCCGGGGCCCCGACGCCGTTCACCCTCATCTCGGGCGCGGTCCCCCCTCGGCGGCGGCTGGGGCGAGGAGGACAAGGAGGATGAGGCGGAGGAAGAGGAGGGAGCCGAGTCGGGGGAGCGTCCGCCAGGAGGCGTCCCTCCCGCTGCTCCTACCGCCGCCACCGGCCCCTTTCCGGCGGGGAGCAAATGCTCGCGGATCCGGCGGCGCAGCGTGAACCCCTGCTCGGCTCTGCCGGCGGCGCTGCCTGGCTCTAGGGGCTCCGGCGAGGAGCAGCACAAGTTGGGCTGCGAGGAGGAGAAGACTCGGTCCAGCACTTGCTTCCGCTTCTTGAAGCCGCTCCACCTGCTGCCTGCACCACTCCCGCCGGCCGGTGCGCCCCGCGTGCCCCCCGGGGGTGGCGGGGAGGGCGACGGGGTGTCTGCAGTGCGGCGCTCCGGACCCCCTGCGCGCCCGCTCCCGCCTCCGCCTCCGCCGACCTTGCTCCTGCCCACTCCCAGCTGCAGGTTCTTCCAGAGCCGGGCCTGGAAGGAGGAGGACGCCGCCGCCGGCTCGCCCGCCGCGGCAGCCCCGGTCTCCATCCTCCACCCCCTGCTCCTCCTCTCCCCTCTTCCTCCTCCTCCTCCTCCTCCTCCTGCTTCTCCTCCGCCCTCTCCCGCTGCGCCTCCTCCCGGGGCCCCGCGGTGGCGGTGGCGGTGGCGGCGGCGGCGGGCGCAGCAGCAGAAACCGGGAGTGCCCAGCGACTTCAGGCCAGCTCGGGGGAAAGAAGCGGCCGCCGCCGCCGCCGAGGCACTCCGGCCTCGGGACTCCGGCGCCGCCTCTTCCTCCCGCACCTGCTGGGGTGAGCTGGAGCCGCCACCGAATCCCGGCCGCGGCGCCCGCAAAGTTTCTCGCTCGAAGCTCCGCGGCTCCAGTCCACTGACGTCCCCCAGGCCGCACCCTGGCTCCCTCTTCTCGCTGACCGAGCTCGGGAAGCTGCACGCACCGGGGCGTGCGCGTCCAGCTGCGCCAGGGACCGCACCCGGCGCCCTCCGGGCAGCACCTGTCAGCAGCGGGGGCAGCTGCCTCCAAACTGGGCGGGCACGCGTTTCACAAGACACCGCGCGTCCGGCTGGAGGCTCCGGGGACCAGCAGCCCCCCTGGGGCGCCCCGGGACCATCCTCCAGCTCCTAGGTGGGAGGGCCGGTAGGAGCCGGGTGGAGCTAGGTAAGGCCCGAAGCCAGCTTGCTCTCTAGGATCGGGCCACAGTTGCCCACTGGGCTTACTCTGTGCTGGCCGCCGGACGCGCTGGCAGTCGTCTGGGTCCGATGAAGCGAGCTGGAGTGGAGACTGTGCGCCCTCGATGGGTCTCGTGGGGGCACCGAGCGTCCACACTGAGCGATGAACCTGACGGAGTTCTAAGGCTGAACACGTCTGCCCCCGCCCCGTTGCGCGCTCTGGGTCCAAGACGAGAGTTTAATTTCTTCTGTCTTGACTTTGTCCCCATCCACCCCTCCCTTCTCTTTATTTGCCTGTGCACTGGTCTCTTATGATCAGGATCTATCATATCCGGAGACTGACGATAAAGCCAGCCCTTAAGTTGCAGGGAGTTTGCGGTGGATGAAGATGGGTGATGCGCACTGCCTTTGATCCGATTCGGCACAGAGGATCTTGTTCTTTTCATTCAAGCGCATTTTTCTTTGGTGACTTCATTTGCTTTTGCAAGGCAAATGGAAAAGGCTTTTGGCTCATTCAGACTTTGCTTCTCCCAAAGCTGCTCAGCTAGGATCTTCTTATTCTACTAGAAGAGGCTTCTGAAAGGCCAGCAACACAATGCCTCTTTCGTCCTCCTAAATGTGGAAAATGGGAGAGTTCCCTAAGCTGCAGCAGCACACTGATCAGTCTTGTCTGGCTAGCAGTACCCTTTGGAGGTGTTACCAACCTGTTTTTCGTTTTGTTTTTCTTACCTTTATAACATTTATTAAGCACCTACTATGTACCAGGCACTATGGTAGGCTCTGGGGATGCAGCTGTGAACAAGGCAGTGGGGTCCCACCCACATGGAGCTTATTGTGAGGGTGAAGGTTGGGAGGAGATGTTAGACAAAAGAATTTCTAATATTGAAAAGTCACATAGAAACAGTTAAGCAGGGTACCACATAACAGAGCGGCTTTAGAGGAAGAGCTTCCAAACAAAATGCAGGATACAAATTAAACTGAATTTCAGATAAACGATAAATGTTAATATATGTATGTCCCAAATATTGCATGGGACATACTTATACCAAAATAGTATTATTTATCTGAAATTTAAATTTAACTGGGTGTCTTGTGTTTTTGTTTGCCAAATTTGGCAACCCCGTATGGAGAGGTTTTTGGTTTTTTACATTAAGTGTACAGGGAGAGTCTCTCTGAGAAGATAAAAGTTGAATTAAGACTTAATGAGGACAAAGAACCAGCTATTGATGGATCTGACTGTAGAATTTTAAGAAAGAACAGCAGATACAGAGGTCCTGAGGCAGGAAGCAGCTTGACTAGACATGTTCAAGGACAGATGGATACCACTGCAAATAGAGTAGAGCAAGGTGGGTGGGGCTGGTAAGAGATGCCCTGAAACAAAAGGTTAGCTAATGGAGTGGGTCCTATAGCCACAGTGAGAGTTCATCGTTCCTCTAAATGAAATGAGGAGCCACTAGAGCTTTGTTTTTGGAACGGAGTTTCACTCTGTCACCCAGGCTGGAGTGCAATGGTGTGATCTCAGCTCACTGCACTCTCCACCCTCGGGGTTCAATCGATTCGCCTACCGCAGCCTCCTGAGAAGCTGGGATTACAGGCATTTGCTATTACGCCCAGCTAATTTTGTATTTTTAGTAGAGATGGGGTTTCTCCATGTTGGTCAGGCTGGTCTTGGACTCCTGACCTCAGGTGATCTGCCCACCTCAGCCTCCCAAAGTGCTGAGATTACAAGGGTGAGCCACTGAGGCCAGCCCATTAGAGGTTTTTTTAAGCATGAGGGTGATGTGATTTACTAAAACTAATCCCAGGCATTAACAAATAGTCTCAAGAGGCTATTTTGAAGATTAAGTGAAAAAAGGACTTAGCTGAGTGCCTGTATATAGTTGATATTATTGTTGTTTGGCAGACCAAATATTTCCCAAGTACATGAATACTATGCTTTGGAAAAAGAGAAATGTTAGTAGATAAACACTGGGCTGCATTTAAATAACAAATTGAAATGACAAGATTGTAGAGATGGATTGTGGTTGCCAGGGGTCAGTGGTGGGGCAAATGTAAAGGAACAGAATAAAGAAGTTTACCTGTTATGATGAGACAAACTTAGATTGTGGTGTTGGTTACATAAATCTGTGTTATACATGGGATAAAACTGCATAGAACTACATGCCTGAGTGCACATAAAAGCTGGTGAAATCTGAATAAGGTGAGTGAGTTGTACCAATGGCAATTTCCTGGGTTTTCATATTGAACTGTAGCTATGTATGAAAATAACATTGGGGGAAATTGGGTGAAGGACACACAGGAGCTCTATATAGTATGTTTGCAACTTCCTGTGAATCTATAATTATTTTTAAATTTAAAGTATAAAAGCAAAACAAAAATAAAGCATGTGTTTCTTAAAAAAATGTGTACTGCTGAAAGTTTTCCTTTGGAACCCTAATCATTGAATGAAACAAGTCTTAGAGCTACAATGGACTACCCTTTCTCTGTAGCTGTTTTTGCCAACCCCACCTAATCCCTGAGGAAGCCTCTGAGAAGCAAATGAGGGGAAAAGTCTAGGCCTGGTGAGGCAAAGTGCACATTAGGGCACACTCACAACTGCAAATGTAAACACAGAGGCTGTGAGGCTCTCTCCACACAGAGTAAGAAAAGTCAACCACATTGCCTTTATGGAGGTGCCTAATCTCGGTGAAAGCAGAAGATGTGGCATTTTTCATTGGCTTTTCCTTCCTCTTCACTCCAGTTTTCTTTCTCTGTATTTTATTTCTGTGAGTTAGTCCTTACTTGTCACAGGTAAGTTTAAAAGTTGCAGGTAAACGTTTTAAAGTTTCAGTTAAAACTCTTCAGCTAAATTATAAATATCATAGCTAAGTCTAACTATGTAGTTGGTGGCTTTAAGTGTTACCTCTCTCTATGGTATTTATGAGCTAACAGGGCTTTATACAACTAAAACCTCCGTTAAAAGAAGTAGAAACCTTTGTTAAGGACTTGGCCATTCAAGGTAGTATTAGCTTTACAAAGTGAGCTACACACCATCTTCAGAGGCTTTCGCTCCAAACCTGCATCATTCCTTTATTTAATCAATATGGAGATCATTTTCAACAGCCCAAGGCAAGCTGTCTTTTCCACACCAGACAATCAAGCTGAACGCACCAAGACCACAAAAAAATTACCTGAATATAAAGCTACTCTGAAAGCCCAAAAAGAAACTACACTACCCAGAAATCTTATAGTCACTAACAAAGGGAAAATATTTTGTTGCCAGTTTGTTACAATGGTAGGCTGGAGATAAGGCTATGCAATTCAACCTTAAATTCATATTGTCTTTAATAAAGCATTTAATTGACTTTGTAATATAATTTTTCTCTTCTATGTAATTGTCTTTAAATACTCTGAGATTTTGAGTTCTGGAATTTATAATCCCAAATAACACATCCAACAATATGAATTCATCTACACATCTTGAAAAAGCACATGTAACTTTTCCTAAATATCTGAAGTAGATTATAAAATGTCCTACAGATTGTGTATCATATAAAGCGACACTAGATAAGGTCTCTTCTATCAAATGTTTTATTATATTTAAGAGAAGATACTTATATAAAAGCTACAACACAAGCAGAAAGTTAATGGTACAAATTAATCACTGAGGAAGTGAAGACTTACTTCTGGCTTGACTAATCAAGGAGGACTTCTTGGAGGCACATGAGGTGAAATCTAGTGCTGGTGACAGGGTATAACAAGAAGATGGATCGGCACCAGCAAGGGAAAGCAAAATTCATGCCATGTAGCAAGACTTTAATAAATTTTAGCTATTCTTTTTATTACAGTTTACTGTCTCAAATATTGATACAGCATTTATTGCTTAGATTAATATTAAATATGCTTTGAACACTGATATTGAGGAGGCTGAGGTGATGTATAAGTCAATATTTGAGCAGAAACCCAAAGGAAATGAGGGAAGGAGCCAAGTAGCGAATCTGAGGAAAATCTTTTCCAGAAACGGGAAACGCGAAGTGCAAAGAGGCTGAACAGGAACACTGTCAGCTTCAACAATGGCAAGGAGGGCAACGTAGCTGGAAGAAAGAGAGCAAGAGGGGTATGAGAAGAGAAAATATTGCAGAGAAGCCCAGGGCCAGATGATGTAGGATTCTGTAGGCGACAGTAAAGACTTTGGACTTGGGAAATGGAAAGCCATGGGAGGACTTTGAATGGAGTTTTTAAAATAAATTGCAATTTAAAAGGCTCATTCTGGCCTCTTTGTTGACAACAGAGTGGAGGGGCATGGATGAGAACAGAGTTTAGATAGGAGCCATAACCAAGGGACAATGGTGGCTGCCACTGAGGTGGTAGGCAGAAAGTGGTGACCATAGTGATATTCTAGATACAGGATGTTTTGAAGATAGAACTGACAGCGGGGCATGGTAGCTCTTGCCTGCAGTCCCAGCTATGTGAGAGGCTGAGGAGGAAAGATCACTTGAGCCCAGGAATTTGAAGCTGCAGTCAGTTATGATCGTGTGACTACATTGCAGCATGGGTGACAGAGCAAGATCCCATCTCAGAAATAAATAAATACATAAAATTAAAGATAGAGCTGAGAGGATTTATCATAGTTTGAGCATGGGGTACTCAAGCATTATGTTAAATTGTTTGCATTATTTTTCATACACAGTTCTCATTGCAATCCCATTTCATAGATGAAGAAATCAACTCTGAGGCATATTATGTGACTTACAAGGTCATTCATTGAGTAATTAGCAGATCCAACAATAGAAGCCAGGTCCATGGGATTCCAAAGCCAGGCAGCTTCTTTAATTTTAAAATATATGCACAAATAGACTAAATAATGGAAAGAAGCCTCAAAAGAAGAACTGATCTATGCCCTTGCCTTAGGTGAGCAATAAGACAATCTTGGACAGGACCACAGCTTCCACTCAATGAGATTAAGAATGTAAATGCAAGCACAAAAACAACATTTCTGGAACTAATCGAGTTAAAGGCCAATTAAATGGCATTTCAGGAGCCCCATTGTTAGTGTCGTCCTGGCTGCTGTCCCAGCTCCCAGCACTGGGCCAGATATCCTCAGGCCCTCCTGTTCTCTTCCAGTCTCTGAAATGGGATAATAATATCTGTCCACCTAAACCATCTCACAAAGACCCAATTCAAAGACAAATGTCAGTAGCATTTTTGATGGGAAAAGCCTGTCCAAAAGAGTGCCATTATCATCACTTCATAACTGAAAACAAGAAGACCTACCACACTGATTTATTCCATCTTACATGGAAAAAACCCTGCCTATGTGGAAGGAAGCATTTTGAACCATTCAAAACCAAGAACTCAGTCATCACAATTCACCATATTGAGTTGACTGCTAACTACATGATTAACTCAAGGGAATGAATTACTATTTCAGTTATGAACTAGTTTTTGTCATTTCTTTCTTGAAAGATATCCCAGCAGAGCTCTCAAATTCAGCTGAATGTTTACATAACTTCAGAGGAGATACATCTATTTCTTCTGTTTAACCTAAGCCATTTCACATTTTCTTTTAAATCAAAGTGTTTTTTAAAATTCTAGAGTTCTATTTCTATGTAGGAGAGACCTAAGCGTGTTCCTGTGGCTGGAAAGAGAAAGAGGGGACTTGAAACTACATTTGCATTTTAAAAAACCTTGTTTTTTGTAATCAATTGTCCATGTCAAAGAAGAGAGAAAGGGGTTAAATGGAGATCAGAAGAGAGCAAAAGCTTCTTCCAACTCAAGCCTTGATGCCAATTCTGTGCTATAAAAGTCAGAAGACATGGGTGTTGGCCTTGGTTTTGCACCCAAGTGCTCTGTAGCTACAAAGGCTTTGGGGGCCTCAGTTTCTTGTTAGGAAAATGAAAAAATAGAACTAGTTACCCTCTAAGGTCTTTTTCAGCTTAAAAATTGTATAAGCCTCTGAAACAATTCTCCAATATATGATATAATCCATCTACTCATTCCTGATCTGAATTTCTACTTTCAATGGTGTACAAAAAGGCCAGTAGCATGAGATGGTCACATAATAATCACCTTTGAATGTATACCATGTGGCAGAGGCCAGCCCCCTACTCCTACCTCTCAGGACCCAGCACTCCAGTATGAGTATCTGCATCTCTCTGCCTCAGGGCTGGCTTCAAACTGCATCCTTTCCCCCAAGTGCCTGGAACAGCTTTCAACCAATGAGTGGTGGCATTGATGAGAGCTGAGGTATCTCTAGCTCCCTCCTGTCCAGTGAGGGGACCAGATGTAATGAGAAAGAGGCAAGGATTCTGTATTTCCCCCAGGTCCAGCACCTCCTGGTGGCTGGCTTGGTAACATGCCCTCTATCAGCTTCCTTTCCTTTCCTGTCCAACTTGCTTCATTCCACTAAAGCTGATCCCTGCACCTCCCAAATAGATTGCTTGGCATTTGATTCCTTGTCACTAAGTCAGCTTCTGAGGGAATCCAAACTAAGACACATTAAAATGGACAATTTAATTCCTAGCTAGCGAGGTTCCCAACTTGACCACTCTATAAAAGTAATGTTCTCCAGCAAGAGTCCTTTGAATCATATAATGCCTCTACAGGGAATTATAAAGACAATGTTTATCTCAGCACCTACAATCTATTCCCTAATAGTGAGGCCCCTGAAGAGCCAGAGTATTAATCTATGATTTACTTCCTTGATGTAGTTCACTGACTTCCTAGAATAGACAATACGGTAGACTCCTCAGCATACATTACAACCTGGAAAGTTAGTCTCCGCTGATCATGGCCATCCCATCCTTTTTGTCAGATATGTGACCAATAAGGAAACTATTAATTAGAGGGTGTATTATCTGGGTCTGGGTCCCCCGTGAGTAAACACAAAAACCTTAAACATGTTAAAGAAGTCTGAAGGTCATTGCTCAGACCTAGTATGGTATTCCTTCTGTTTTGTTGCCCCCACCACACATTCCCAAAGAAAGTCACCTCATGCTCCAAGATCATTGGTGGAGCTCTAGCCAGCCAGCAAAAAGGAAGAAAAAGTGAAGAAGAGAGTCCCTCTGCTTTCTTCTTTTGAGATGGAGCCTCGCTCTGTCACCAGGCTGAAGTGCAGTGACATGATCTCAGCTCACTGCAACCTCTGCTTCACTGGTTCAAGTGATTCTCCTGCCTCAACCTCCTAAGTAGCTGGGACTACAGGCACGCACCACCAAACCTGGCTAATTTTTGTATTTTTAGTAGAGCCAGGGGTTTCACCATGTTGGCCAGGATGGTCTCGATCTCATGACCTCATGATCCACCTGCCTCGGTCTCCCAACATGCTGGGATTACAGGCATGAACCACCGTGCTAGGCCAAGAGAGTGCCCCTTTCTTCAAGTTACTCTGCAAGTCTTCTTGCATCTCAGGGGTTTCTCTATGTTGGTCAGGCTGGTCTGGAACTTCTTGCATCTTGGGACTCATGCACACGGCTTACCCGTGATTTCAAAATCAACTAAAACAATATCTTTATCCTGAGCAGTTATGAGTCCAGCCAAGAATTTGGGGTTCGTTTTTGAGGAAGAAAGGGAAGATGAATATCAGAGGGCAGGAAGCAACTCAGACACTGAGGAGTAGTCATATGAGGAAGTTATTCACTCACAAAGGAGAAGCATGGCCTGGTGTGGTGGCTCATGCCTGTAATCCTAGCACTTTGGGAGGTCGAGGCAGGTGGATCACCTGAGGTTGGGAGTTCCAGACAAGCCTGACCAACATGAAGAAACCCCGTCTCTACTAAAAATACAAAATTAGCTGGCCATGGTGGCGCACACCTGTAATCCCAGCTACTTGGGAGGCTGAGGCAGGAGAATTACTTGAACCCAGGAGGCGGAGGGTGCAGTGAGCCGAGTTTGCGCCATTGCACTCCAGCCTGAGCTACAAGTGGGAAACTCCATCCCAAAGGAGGGGAAAAAAAGAAGAGGCACAAAAGAGATTATCTCTTTTCTTTATCTGCATGTTTGGTACAATGCCTGGAACTACTGTAGCCATCTCATTAGGAATCTGAGGACAAAGTAAACACCACAGTTGGCAGAGAAGAGAGATGAAAACAATAGGAGTTCATGATGATGTCACTGTGCTACAAAATTAATCCACCCTGGGACTTTCCTGAACTCAGATCCTATTTTGTACTTATTAATTAATAATTAGAACGTGACTTTATCTAGATTTTTAGTGAACTTTTGTTGACTTTATATTTGTTTTCCCTTTTTTTTTTTTGTATTTTTAGTAGAGACAGAATTTCACCATGTTAGCCAGGCTAGTCTCGAACTCTGACCTCAGGTGGTCCACCCACCTCCTCCACCTCCCAAAGTGCTGGGATTACAGGCATGAGCCACTGTGCCCGGACAACTTTATATTTATTTTCTATCACTGTCAAAACAAATGTTCACAAACTTAGCTACTTAAAACAACCCACAGGGCTGTGAAACTACTCTGTTTGATACTATCATGGTGATGTATGTCAGTAGACATTTGTCTAAACCCAAAGAATGTGCAACACCAAGAGTAAACCCCAATGTAAACTAGGGATTCTGGGTGATAGTGACGTGTCAGTATAGATTCATCAATTGTAACAAGCATATTACTGTGGTTTGGAATGTTGGTAACTGGAGAGGCTATGCATGTGGGGAGGCAAGAGGTATATGGAAAATCTCTGTATTTTCTGCTTAATTTTGCTGTGAACCTAAAACTGCTCTAAAATATAATGTCCAACTTAAAAAAAAACAAACATGTATTCTCTCACAGTGTCTGTGGGTCAGAAGTCAGAAGCCTGGGCACAGTGTGGCTTAGCTGGTTCCTTGGCCTCAGGTCTCACAAGACTGAAATCCAAGTGTTGGTAGGGCTGTGTTCCTTCCTGGAGGCTCTGGAGACAAATCTGCTTCCAGGCTCATTCAGATTGTTAGCTGAAATGTTCTTTGCCCTTGTAGGATTGAATTCCCTTTCCCTGTTCCACACTTAGCTTCTAGAGACTGCCCACATTTTTTGGCTCGTGGCTTCCTCATCTTCAAACCTGACAATTGTAGATGGAGTCCTCACACTTCAATCTCGCAAGCCTCCCTTCCTGCCTCTTCTCTCTTACTGGCTATTCTGCTTTCTTCTAGTTAGGGTTTCATGGAATTATATTGGGTTCACTTGGATAATCCAGGATAATGTCTTTATACTGAGTTCAATCGATTAGGAAACAATTTTATCTACAACGTCCCTTCACAGCTTTCTTTATACTAGCATCTGATTAACTAGAGGACAGGAATATAAAGGGGACAGCTTTAGAAATCTGCTTACCACAAGTTTCTAAGAGCCCAAAGCATCCTGATGAACACATTCTCATTGAGACCAAAAGAAAGGCTATATCTCCCTAGGTTGCCTTATTCACAATGAGGTATTAAACTCAGAGGAACTGACTCAGTGTTCTACGTAACATAATTAATACAGACCAATATTAATAAATAATGATACTGAGAAACTGACCCAAATAATAGAGCAGATATTTCTCCTTTGCTGTGTTATTTTGCAAAATCTGGCAATTTTGCTGCTTAAAATCATACTATTCCTTCATTTTCTCCTAACCTGATGCTTTCTGTCCAGATTGCAAATTTTTTTTTGTTTATTTCAAATCCAATTCCCTAATTTACACATTTTTTTCTCTAAGTGGGATAAAACTAGTTAAATACATACTTTAAGTACATATGTTATTGATTTCCAACCAGTGCCTAAAAATGTAGCTGCCTTCTAGCAAACCCTATTTTAAAAATACTTGCCTAGAAAATACTAGAGAAAATAGAAAGCTGGACTAGCAAAATGTGTACAAATATTCTTGGAAAAATAGAATGAAGTACAAATATCTTTTCTGCAGAAAATTACCTTTGATAAAATGTTATCGGCTAAAAAGTTTTCTCAGATCCTGATTAACTTGTAAGTCCATCTCCTAGGTTCATTCTCAATCTCAACTTCTGCGTTCATCCACAGTTAAACCTCTAAATTCTGGCCATAAGGGTTTATAGACATTACAGATACTGTTTTCCAACTTTGATAGAGCAACTAGGAAACCAAGTTTTCTTGAGCCCATATGATGTTAGTGGTGGGACCAGTGAGGTATTTATAGGTAGCACCATCTTTTAGGAGACCTTAGGCTTAAGCCATCCTTACTACCCACCACTCCCAGGGTTAGCAGATCTGTTTTTCATTCGATTCTATAATTTGGCAGATTGGATCCAATAGCAATTTAACCATGCGGAGATAGAGAATTGCTGGTCTCTGTGAGGCTACATCAGATGATAGCCTGAACTCCAAAGACATTAGTTCTGGAATTTTGTATCCTTGGCTCTGGCTAGACAGAGCACATGGACACTCTGCACTTTTCTGTCAGCATTCAGTTAAGAAACTAATTTTAGGCAATAAAGTTGCTGCTATAAAGAAACAAAATTGTACACGCCATTTATGGGGACTATTAATCTATAAATAAGACCTCTGAGCATTAATGAATGATATTGGATATATGGCAAGACCTGTAGGGACAGTTTCATATTGCAAATAGCAGTGTATTGGGATCAAAAATCAGTTCTGCTAATTTTTGTGCATATGTGCAAAAAAATATATAGCTCCTTTATGTTCTCTGTAGCTAATCTGGTTTTCCTTTAGAGTAACCCCACCCAACCAGAGGTTAGTAGAGAAAAATTAACAAAATATCCAACCCAATTTTAACAACAATTAAGATTTAAACATTTAGAAAGTCTCTTTAGGAAATGCCTAGTATCTTCTTAGGACCATAAATCAAAAATAAAATTCTAAGCTCCTCAACCAACTGAATGGATCCCTCTTGCTGGCTAAGGGCATTTCAAAGTTAACCTGAAACACAAGTTCAGGCCATAGTAGAAATGGGTGGTCTGATATGCCTCATCATACTCTCCTCCCTTTGGAATTCAGGCACAATTGACTAGCATTAACATTAAAACAGAGACCTTAAGACAATCTCTTTTCTCTGAAGCCTGTTACCTGGAGGCTGCATCTGCATAATAAAATCCTTGATCTCTAGGACCCTTTTCCTTTTTCTCTTTTTTCTCTCTTTTTTTTGAGACAGAGTCTTGCTCTGTTGCCCAGGCTGGAGTGCAATTGTGCCATCTCTGCTTACCACAACCTCTGCCTCCCAGGTTCAGGTAATTCTCATGCCTTAGCCTCCCAAGTAGCTGGGAACACAGGTGTGCACTACCATGCCCGGCTAATTTTTGTATTTTTTGTAGGGACAGAGTTTCACTATGTTGGCCAGGCTGGTCTTGAACTCCTGGCCTCAAATAATCCACCTGCTCACCAAAGTGCTGGGATTAGAGGTGTGAGTCACTGCACCCAGTTAACAACCCTTTATCTTAACAAAGACACTCCCTTTTATTGATTACAGGTCTCTAGATAAACTCTTTCAATCAACTGCCAATCAGAAAATCTTTGAACCCAACTATTATCTGGAAAGCTCCCCTTTCCAGACCAAACCAATGTATATCTTTTATGTATTGATTGATATCTATGTCTGCTTAAAACACATAAAATTAAGCTGTCACCCAACCACCTTAAGCATGTTTTCAGGATGTGCTGAGACCGTGTCATAGGCAGGTCCTTAACCTTGGCAAAATAAACTTCTAAGTTTATTGAAACCTGTCTCAGATACTTTTGGTTTACAGGACAAAATGTTTGTCTCTCAGATAGCTTTCTCTTTCTAAGAAGGTATGTGGGGGGGCGGGGTGGAGAAAGGACATGACTTTCATATCCTCATGGAAATAGGAAAGAGTCTGAGTCTGAGGAGGACAGTGCCATTTGCCTCCACTGGTCTGGAAGAAATGTTCCTTGTCCACCCAGTTTGCCTGCTAGCATTCATTGTCAAGTCTGCACTCATAGGATCTGGTCTCTCACCGTGATCAGAGCCCAGGCACTTCCAGATGATTCAACCTCCCCTTTGCTCCACCTGTCTGTCACCACAGACATCTGTCATTTGCCTTATTTTGCCCCTGCCCCTCCCAACCCTGGCACTTACCTATAACTGAGCCTCTGCTGCAAGGTCACCCAGGCCTACTAGTTCTCAGTTCACCATCCATAACATTAGAAATGAGGTTGGCTCAGGAAATCTAAACATTCAATGTCAGGGGCTCTTCCTGCCAGCCACAGAGCACCACCTAGTTTTTGGTCAAATGGTTACATCCTAAATGGTTTGTAGCTGCCCTGTCCTGGTAGAATAGATCATTGGAATCCTTGTTCTTCTTTCTCATTCTCTTCATGCTGTGCACCCCTCATCCCCCATCCCTCACCTTCCCTCCATCCCCTAAGACTGTTTGTCCCTTAGTATCCAGACAGGATGGGTTTATCAGTCAGGATCACAGCAGGAAATACATACATTAAAAAAAAAAAAAAGATTTGGTATGTTTAATTACTTTCAAAGGTATGATGAAGTTTAGAGCAGTAACTTTCAGAATGTGGTCTGGCGACCTGAGACTCTTTCAGAGATCTGCAAGGTCAAAACTATTTTTATAATAATCCGAAGATGTCATTTGCCTTTTGTACTTTTAGTCTCTCCTAAGAATGCAGGGGAGTTTTCCAGAGGCTGCAGCACATGAAATATCAGAAAAGATTGAATGCAGAAGCAGATATGAGAACCTAGCTGTCTTTTATAAGTTAGACAGTAAAGCAAAATTATAAAACAATCCCAATCTTTTTTTTTTGTTTTGAAAAACAGCTTTTGTAAAAAAAAAATAGTGTTCATGTTAACATATAACAGTCTTATTATTGATATATCTAATGAATTAATACATAAATATTTTAAGCTTCTCTTTATACTGCCTAGAGAGCCAGGGAAGACTAGAAATTGTTATAGAAGAAAAAGAAAGAAAAAGATCAGTTTCCTTTTTAGCAGCTGATGTGCAAAATACAGTTGCATACCAGAAAAATAGTTTTGCTTGCCAGAGCACTTATTTTAAGAATATTTTACAGGCTTTTATTTTCTCTTTAATATGTCAACAACTGAGCCTAAAGGGCTTAGTTCATAGGTATTTTTCAAATGGTGACAGAAAGAAAAATCCTATTTTCTTTATCTAAAGGATGGAAGAAGTAAATAAAATGGCTACAACTAGTGGAAAGATGACTTTCTGGGTATCTTCCATCTGCCCCTGGAATATTTACTCTCCATCCTTGTCCAGACTCCTCTTGGCAGGGGTGGGGGACCTGCATGGACCTCATCAACAGCTCTCTTACCCTCTGGTTTCAGTTTGGGATCTGCCAAAGAGGAGCGTCCTTGTCTCAGAGCTGTCTGTTCTGGCAGATGTCCTCTCTCCAACAGAATTCTACACTTAAAAACTAGCGAGGATCCCAAAGTGTTTTTGTTTCTGTCTGTTGTATCTGTTCATATTTATTGTATTAGAAATTGATATTAAGAAAAGATGTCAAATAGGGTAGAATAGGTTTATTACTTTAAAGATAGAGAAGATTTCTAATGTTATATAGAATAAAACCATTAAATGAAAGACTGGTAAGTTTAACTATACAAAATTTTAAATAATATACAACAAAGGGAACCATAAATGAATTTAAAGTTTTAAAAAAAACAGTGAAAAATATTTGCAAAATATATACCAGACAGATTAAAATACAGAAATGATAAAGAACTATTCAAATTGATAAGAAAAAGACAAATAATTCAATAGAAAATTAGGCAAAGGATATTTAAAAGAAATTTGCAAAAGTGAAATTTCACTAGCAAAAAGAAAAAATGAGAATTTAAACAACACTAAAATACTATTTTAAAAAACTATTTGGCCGGGCACAGTGGCTCATGCCTGTAATCCCAGCACTTTGGGAGTCTGAGGCAGGCAGATCATGAGGTCTAGAGATTGAGATTGTCCTGGCCAACATAGTGAAACCTCATCTCTACTAAAATTGCAAAAAATTAGCTGGGCATGGTGGTGTGTGCCTATAATCCCAGCTACTCAGGAGGCTGTGGCAGGAAAATCACTCGAACCAGGGAGTTGGAGGCTGCAGTGAGTCGAGATCGTACCACTATACTCCAGCCTGACAAGGGTGAAACTCTGTCTCAAAAAAAAAAATTATTCACAGGGAGTAATGAAATATAAAATAGTTTGCTTAGCATTAGCTGTTAGTATGGGGGTGAGAAATGGATGTCATAGTCATTACTTATGGCAGCATGAGTTGTTCAGCCACCTAATAGGCCAACTTGGCAACATCTAATTAAATGCACATAATTTATGACTCTGCAATTCTACTTCTTGATATCTTTTCCATGTAACACTCTACAAACCCTAGGAGCTATATGGAAGTATTCTATTGCAGCACTGTTAGAAATAGCAGCAATGGTTAATAATTACAAAAAAGTGAAAAGAGAACTATGAATGCTCTTCCAGACAGAAATGATGATACAAATTGAGATTTATTTATAAAATTCTATGTAGCAGTCAAAAAGAAAGGGACGGATCGATATTTTTATATGAAAATGTTTACCAAATCATTGTTGAGTAAAAGAAAGCAAGCTACAAATTGATATTTACATTGTAATAGCCTATTGGTATTAATAAATGAATTTGCAAATTAGAAATTATTGGCACATTAAAAAAGAATACACCAGAACACATTGAGATTCATCTCCACAGTGGCATAATACTTTGACATTAGGAAATTTATTAAAATATTATGCCTTATTAATTGCTCAAATTTTATCCAGTAATACTCACAAGGCATGGAACGAATTCAACATTCTTCCTTAATTTAAAAATCTTTGTAAATAGAGATGGATAATTCCTTAGCATGACATGATAATGTATATGTATGCCCCAACGCCAGTAATATTCTTCATAGCAAAGCAATAACAGAAGCAATGCTGTGCATGTCAAGAACAAGGCATAGAGGCCTAGAAGGGAGTGGCCACTTGAAAGTGTCTACATGAGTGAGCCAATGCATTTACATAAGAAAATGAAATAATATATGCATAAATGTTGGGAAGAAGAGGCAAATTTTTCATGATTTATTAATACCATGTGTACTTAAAAAACTCCAGAGGAAAATAAATAGAAATAATAAGAAAAGCCAGTAAGGGAGTCAGCAATATAATTACTCAAGTCAATCAATAGTTTTCCTTTCTACAAAAAAAAAATTATAAAATAGAAACAGTCATATTAAAAATAACCAAAAAATAAAAAACAAGTGAACAAGGTTAAGATAAATCCAAGAGCTATATGAGGGAAGGTTTAAAACTCTATTGTGGGGCATGGAGAAAGACTTGAGTAAATGAAAAATGCCTGAATGGGGAGATTCAATATTGAATTGGTGCCATTTCTAGTTAATGAATCCATTAAGTCAATGTGATCCCAATCAAAATACTAGAATTTTAAAAACTTTTTAAAATTCCAAAAATGTTTTAAACTTTAAAATTTGTAAAGTTAAAAAAATTTAAACCACTGGCTCTATTTCTCTACAAAACTATGACTAATGCACATAGAAATATATACATAACCCATGTGTGTCTTGGAGGCATCTGGAAAGAAGCACACCAGCTTGTTAGAGGCTTCCTCTGATGTGGGGCACAGAGGACTTCTTACATCATACTATTTTTGAGCTGTCAGATTTTTATAACAACAGTTTGTTAGCTTTATGAGAAAAAATTCTTAAAAGCTGTTTCATTTTTGTTTGAATTTTAAGATGATATGAAAAACCTTTAATATTGCTAACATGTAAAATGAATTTCATATACAGCACAATGTAGCAAGATAAACACAGGCTTGGCATTAGAAGAGCTTTGTCCGAATTCAGCTTTTACCCTTACTTACTCTCGTTCATTGATCAATGTTCAGCTCTCTTATTCTTTAATTCTCCATTTTAAAGTTTAACTTCCTTGTAGTTTCAGTAAACAACCTTTTCCATCAGTTCTAATCAGCAGTTCACATCTGTTCTCCTGGGCCTCTGCTCTGTCCTGATTCATCACAGTCAACTGCTCTGGTCACCTGCTTTGACCCCTGCTTACCTGCTCTGACCTATCCTGTAACTGTCCTTCCCACCAAATTACCCACCCCAGCATTCTGGCTTGTACCCCTGCTCTCTTTAAAATAGCCAATCGGAATTAGCCTAGACTATGCGGTCTAACCCCAGCCAATAGGGGAACCACACAGCAGTAGGGGCTGCCTCTATCAGGAATAAGAACCCCTTCCCCTGCCTTGTCCAAGTGTCTGCTTGCCATTGTTCCATCTGTGAGCCTCACTTTTCTATAGAGGTAAATTGCCTTGCTGAGGAAATTTATATTCAAGTGTTACTTCTTTCATGGCACTGAAAATTTACATATAACACTAGTGCGTCACTTAACCTATCTAGACTGCAATTTCCCTATCTGAAAAATGGAAATAGCGATGACCACCTCCCAGATTATTGTGAAAATCAAATGAGTTAACATATGAAAGCACCAAACTAGTACTCACTATATTAGAAGCCATATAGTAAATATTTGCTGAATGTGAAGTATGTACAGTCACAACTGACTTCACTAGTCTAGGTTCTTGGTGAAAATTGAAAGACAACAAAATGACTTTTGTTGGAAAATAAATGATGTACAAATACCAATACTCATATGCTCATTGCCTGAGAGGATACTGTTCCCTTTGAAGAGTCAGCTAAGATAAAAATACTCCTTTATTTGCATGAATTTTTCAGTGAGCCAGTGAACGAAAGATAGTTTTGATATGTCAAATTGGCATATGCCATCACAAGAAGAAAGCTTTTGGGATGTGATTGGATTTTTGCTAATTATTTGCCAGGCTTACATCCTGGAATTCCCAGCGTGAATCTGTAAATGCAAGATGACAAAATTGGCATTCAATAATTTTGATCAAATATTGACCAACCTTTGATTTTAAAATATTTATTTTAAATGTATTCCAACAATCTCTATTTATGATACGACTGCAAATAATTTTGAAGCAACTATTTTTCATTGTCTTGCTCAACTAAATTAATTTGACAGTAAAAAGAGATGAGATCGATAAGGAGATAAAGGGGAAGAGAGAATGAACTAATTGAGAAGAGTAAAGATAATTGCTTTTATACTAGTACAACTATTTTAAATTGACACATCATAATTGTACATATTTATGGGGTATAGTGAGATGTTTAGATACATATATAGTTTGTATATATCAAATCAGGGTATTTGGCATTTCCACCATCTCAAACATTCATGGTTTCTTTGTGGTGAGAACATTCAAAATCCTATTTTCTGGCTATTATGACATATGCAATATTGTTAAACTATAATCTCTCCTCTACACAACAGTGTACCAGAATTTGTTCCTTCTAGTTAACTTAGACCTGTACCTGATAAACTAATCTTCTCCATCCCCATTCCTTGCTCCCTTCCTAGCTTCTGGTAATCACTATTCTGCTCTCTACTTTTATGAGACCAGTTTTTTAAGATACTGCACATGAGTGAAATCATGTGGTATTTGTCTTTCTGTGATTGGCTTACTTCACTTGACATAATGTCCTCCAGTTCCATCAATGTTGCTGCTAATGGTAGGATTTTCTTTTTTTTATGGCTGAATAATATTCCATTGTCTATACGTACCACATTTTCTTTTTCTATACATCTGTTGATAGACACTTGGGTTGATTCCACAGCTTGGCTATTGTGAACAGTGCTGCAATAAACAAGGGAGTTTATGGCAGAGATCTCTTTGGCATACTGATTCTGTTCTTTTTGTATACATAACCAGTAGTGGGATTACTGGATTGTATAGTAGTTCTATTTTTAATTTTTTGAGAAAGCTTCACACTGTTTTCCATAGTTTCTGTACTAATTTGCATTTCCACCAACAGTGTATAAGAGTTTCCCTTTCTCTTCACCCTCACCAGCATTTGCTATATTTTGTCTTTTTGATGATAATCTTTCTAACCAGAGTGAGGTGATATCTATTGTGGTTTTGATTTGCATCTCCCTACTGATGAGTGATACTGAGCATTTTTCATATATCTGTTGGCCATTTGTATGTATTCTTTTCAGAGATGTTTATTTAGGACTTCAGCCCATTTTAAAATTAGATTATTTGGTTTTTTTGCTGTTGAGTTGAGTTACTTATATATTCTGGGTAACTCCTTATCAGATGTATTGTTTGGAAAAATTTTCTCCTGTAGGTTTCTTTTTCTTCTGGTTTTTCTTTTTTTTTCTCTGTGCAGAAGTTTTTTAGTTTAATCAAATTCCATTTGTCTATTTTTGCTTCTTGCCTCTGCTTTGGATCCTTGTCCAAAAAAAAAAAATACTATCAACATAACTCCTACATCTAATGATTGAAAAACATTTCAGTTTGGAAAACAGCAGTCAACTTGAATGACAGGTAATCCTTCTGTTTTACTGTGGTAGACTTGATAAAGAGGGATTGTATTTATTTCAGCCAAGGCATTGTTTTTTTTTCATGTTTTGGATTCTTCTTGTGATTTATTCTTACTAGAGAGAATAATAATAAATCACGGGCCAGGCACGGTGGCTCACGCCTGTAATCCCAGCACTTTGGGAGGCCGAGACGGGTGGATCACGAGGTCAAGAGATCGAGACCATTCCTGGTCAACATGGTGAAACCCCGTCTCTACTAAAAATACAAAAAATTAGCTAGGCACAGTGGCGCACGCCTGTAATCCCAGCTACTCAGGAGGCTGAGGCAGGAGAATTGCCTGAACCCAGGAGGCGGAGGTTGCGGTGAGCCAAGATTGCGCCATTGCACTCCAGCCTGGGTAACAAGAGCAAAAATCTGTCTCAAAATAAATAAATAAATCACAACAATAATCCAAACTAAGTAAACAAACAACTAAGAAGATAAAAAGTGAAAAGAGTGTTGAAGGCAATAATTTCAACTTTAAAGCAAAAAAATGCAACAAAAGGAACCAATAATTTCATTCAGCATAGACACTCTGAGCACTTCAAATTGAAGAGAACTGTCCTAGGGGCTAAGAGGACATGGAAATGAATTATACCTGATCTTTGCCCTCACCGAACATACATTCTAGAAAGGGAGCTAAGACCCACAAATAAATATTTAATAAAAAGTGATACATGTTCTAAGGGCTAGCAGAGAAATAGTTGCTTTATAACATGTCAAAATCTGACCTTCTGACCTTTTCCGTCTAATCTTTTTACCTGCAGCTTTCCCAATCTCAGCTGATGGCAACACCATCCTGGTTTCTCAGGCTAAGCATATCTAATGCATCAGGAAATTACAATGGCTCTATCTTCAAAATATATTTAGAACCTGTTCAACTCTCACCAACTCTATTACTACCACTCTGGTACAAGTCACTCTTGTGTCTTGCCGGTATTAGTATAATAGCTTTTTTCCTTTCTTTTCTTAACGACAAGGTATCATTCTGTTCACCCATGCTGGAGTAGTGATGTGATCATGGCTCACTGTGGCCTCCAACTCCAAGGCCCAAGTGATCCTTCCACCTCAGCCTCCCAGGTAGCTGGGACCACAGATACATGTCACCACATCTGGCTAATTAGGAAAAAAAATGGTGTTTTTTTAGAGATGGGGGTCTTATTATGTTGCCCAGGCTGGTCTTGAATTCCTGGGCTCAAGCAATCCCCCTGCATCAGCTTCCCAAAGTGTTGGGATTACAGGAATGACTGACCACACCAAACTTACAACAGCTTTTGAATTGCTCTCTCCAGTTCTACTCTTATCACTGTAGAGCCTATTCTCAGCACAGTAACCAGAATGATCATTTAAAAATGTAAAATACCTCATGTCATGCCTATGTACAAAACTTCCAATAGCTCCCCATTTTACATAGTGTAAAAGTCAGTCTTTACAAGGGCTGACAAGACCCTACAGAATCTGACCTCTCATTTTTTCTCTGATTCGTCCCTACCACTATTTCTTGAATACACTAGGCATACTTACGGCTTAAGGTCTTTGCAATAGTGAATTCTCTACCCAAAATGCATTTCCTCACGATATCTGCAGGCCAGACTCCTTTACAACCTTTAAGACTTTCACAAGTGTTCTCTTCTCAGCAAGACCAACCACAACCACCCTATAGAAAACAGCAACTAGAACTCCCCTCACATCACCACCTCTGCTAACTGCACTCTTGATCTTCTTCATCCAGTTCCTTTTCTTTTCTTTTTCATACTGTTTCTCACATAAAATCTAATTCTTACATTTTTTTTTTCTGTTCATGGTTTCTCGTCTGTCTTCTGCCACTAAAAAGGAAGTCCCAGCAATCCCATTTCTGGGTATACATCCAAAGGAAACGAAATCAGTATGTCAGAGATATCTGCATTTCTGTGTTCATTGCAGCATTATTCACAATTGCCAAGATATGAAATCCACCTACATGTCCATCAATGGATTAGAAGGTGAAGAAAATAGATCATATATACCCAATAGAATACTATTCATTTCTTAAAATGAAGAAAATCGTATCATTTGCAACAAAATGGATGGCGCTGGAGGACAGAGTCAACTTGGAAAGTTGAATTCATGGAAATAGAGTAGAATGACAGTTACCAGGGGCTGGTAGTGGCTGGAGGGTCATGGGGTTTGGGGAGATATTGGTCAAAGGATACAAAACTTCAATTAGGAGGAATAAATTCAAGAGATCTATTGTACAACATGGTGATTATAGTTAATAGCAATGTGTTGTGTTGCTGAAAATCACTAAGAGAATAGGTATTCAGGGTTCTCACCACAAAAAATAGTATGTGAGTTAAAGCATATGTTAGCTCAATTTCCTATTTCACAATGTCTATACATATTTCAAAACATCACAATGTACATAATATATACAATTTTCATCAAGTAAAAATAAATAAATAGTAAGGTTCATGTGAGTGGTAACTTTCTTGGGTAACTGATGTATCCCAAGCTTCTAGAACATTGCTGGGCACATAGCTCACCGTAAATATTTGCTGAAGAAATTAGATGTTTAACAGATAGAAATTTAATTTAAGAAATATTTAGTTAGTGTATGTTATGTTCCACAGTCTGAGTAAATCTGGAGCTTGAAGGAAAAGTTAAACCTATATTTCAGAGCCATCAAAACAATTCTAATTGTTGAATGTATATGTATATATTTGCAGGGGAAAATCCAGGGAGGCAAAAGGAAGGCAACTACAGACAAAGCTTGGATGTAGAAGGAAAATGGAAAGGATTGATGCAAAGGATCGTTGGAGAGCTCAGAATAATAAGTGCATCAATTCACAGAAAGAAAGTTTTCAGGAAGAAAGTGGATGCTCAACAGTGTCAAATACTGTAGAGAGAAGAGGAGGATAAGAACTGAGAAATGATAACTGGATTTGGTGATTACATTTCAAAAGCTACCTTGACCTTCGATAGAATAATTATTAAAGCAATTATCTCATAAAAAGTTTTACAAGATCTAGTTATAAAAATAGTGTGATGGACTCAGATAAAGATTTTATTTGCTAAGTGAGAATGCCAAACATGTATAGGAAACATTTTATGGTATAAGCAATCTTCATTAAATATTAAGCAATGAAAAATCTTAAAATATTTATACTTCATTGCAAATTCTTCATTTATTGGCCACTTGAGTAGCAGTAAAAAGTAGAGGGGAGGCAGCATCTGTACTTGGAAAAACCTGAGTTTCAGGTTCTGCCACTTTCTAGCTTATGACTTTGGGCAATACACTTCAACTCCCTGAGTCTCAGTTTTCTCTTCTCTCAGATAAAGGTTTGATAACATTTGCCTTATCTATTTCACAGGCTTATTGGGGAGAATAAATGAAATAACAAATCTCTTCATTCTAGGGTCTATATTATCTGGAGGCAGCATGCTGTGTTAAGAAAACCTAATTACTTAGCTCAGCTATGGCTAGACCAGGGCATTGGACATTCCAGATACCCATTATCTCATTTATTTTAAAAAATGTCAATACCTGCCTTATCTCCTTTGATGGTCCTAGGGATCTAGTGAGATGACATATAAAAGTGCTTTGCAAACTTTAAATTACTATACACTTACAAGGAGAAATCTGCAAATTTTCTGTGTTTCAGACTCTGGGGACAATGGTTCTGAAACCACAGTGGGCCAAAGAATCACCAGGGGAGCTTGGTAAAAATGTAGATACCAGAGACCCCTCCCCAGAAATTCTGCCAATGGTCTGGAGAAGGTCCAGGGCATTTGTTTGGAAAAGCCCCCCCAAGGTGGTTCTAATGCATGCGGTCTACAGGTCATAAGGCAGAGAGTGGTGAGACTGGGAGTGTGGCAGGATAGAAAGGGGGTAAAAGAAAATGGAGTCCCTTCTTAACTCCTGCAGATGGAGGTCTGGACGTATGGGAAGGGATGGGCTTATTCTGAGTCCCTAGGCCTCCTTTTTTTTTTTTTTTTCAGGTATACTGGATAAATGAAAATCTTATATTTAGCAAGTACAGGCTGATGTTTTGATATATGCATGCATTGTGAAATGATGACCACAACTGAGCTAATTAACACCTCCTTCCCCTTCACAGCTACTATTTTCTGTATGTATGTAGTAAAAACACTTAAGATCCACCCTCTTAGCAAATTTCAAGTATATAATATTTTGTTATTAACTATAGTCACCATGCTGTACATTAGGTTTCCAGAAGTTATTCATTTTGCGGAAGTGAAACTTTGTACCCTTTGACCAACATCTCCCCAACACCCTCTCCCCCAGGGCCCCTGGGCCTCACTTACTCTTGACTCTTACTGTAGAAGGATGGTCTTTCCTCCAAACAGGAAAGTTCTAGATGCTGTTTATTTTTTAACAGTAAGAGTTTGGTCAGAAAGTGGGTAACTAATACCAACAATAATTTAACGAGTTCAAAATTGGAGAAGGTTTTGAACATTAATGAACAAATTAATATAATGGAATATGGGATTGTTTTATACCAAGATGTTTGCCTCTCCCAGTCCTTGATGCCAAAATGACCAGGCGTGAAAGCTGATACCTGGTATGGGGGACAGGCAAATATTTGCTTTCTCCTGGATATACGGTGATCTCTCTCACAGGTCTCCTTCTGGTTACATCTTGGCCTTTGATTGATAGGATGGTAGGTATCTCAGTTCAAAAGAGAGCAACCATCTTTGTTGATTTCACAGCTAAGAACTGACCTGGCAATAGCTGTTATTTTAACCAGCAAAAATCTCCTTTCTGCCCCTGAGGTATTTCATTTATTCAAGCACAGGACAGTACTTACCCCTTAATATAAAATGGAACTATGTCATAATTCTATGAAACAACACAAAGACAGTATGAATGGGTGCCAAAATAAAGAGAATTAATGAAACAAACCCATGTGGAATTAAAATGTAAGTCCATACTTGCAATGAATGAAGTATTTCTCAATGGTAAAAATTCCCAAATAATTGTCATCTTCTTTGAAATCTTTTCTCTCCTTACCATAGATCATCAAGAAATTTCAAATACATTTCAGGGAAGATAAATAAGCTGTATCTTTCTCTAAAGAGTGTATAAATTCCACAGACTTCCACTTTAAGACCTTCAAGTTCCCCAGTTTGATTTTACAAGTCAAGAAACCACAGTGGGCCAAAGAATCAAATGTGATAGTTTCCTTTTGAGAAACAGTCCCAAGAGTTTTATTGTACTTTTATCCTTCACTTCTTTTTATTTTTGATACTATTAGACCACTCATGTCCATGTTTTATAAATTTGAAACAGGACCTTTCCTCTCTAAAGAAGCACATAGAAGCATTCTATTTTCCCTTGCCAAAGATCTGTACAGAGTGGCTCTACTTTTTAGGTCATAATGGGAAAATGTTCAAGTATATAATTCAAAATAAAACATGATAAACTGTATTTTTAGTAGTGATGGTCATCATTCTTTTCACCAAACCTGCTCAACACAGCTGTGCTTTAACATGAGATGGAGGAAGATGATTAGATCAATAATGATATATCGACCAGCCAAATACAGCATTTCAATAAAATTACAAATACGTACACTATACTAATATTGTAAATGACAACATGCATACAAAATGATGTTCATAAAAGTAACTGCAAAATACAATGTACATGCTGTTTAAAGTTCGTAATTAATTTACTTAAGCTCTAATTTTTAAAAAAAATGTTGGACACTTAAGTTAGACAGGGTAGTTTGTGCCTACAGTCTCAGCTTTTTGGGAGACTGAGGAAGGAGAATAACTTGAGACCAGGGGTTTGAGACCAGCCTGGGCAACATAGTGTGACCCTGTCTCTAAAAATATATAAATAAATTGGCCATTTTTCACAAGGATATATAACACATAACAAGATCATGTAACTTAGGGAAAACTTTAAAACAAAAAGAAATCAAGGACAGCTACATAAAGCATTTATATCAATGTTGATAAAGGTCAGAAGTTAATTTAGTAAAATATAAAGTTTTATATTCTATTCATTATTTTCTGTATAGAGCCAAGTGGATAATAAGGTATGTTCTAGCCATAGATCAGGAAAATCACCAGCCAAAACAGCTTCATGAAGGAAATGATCTTAGACTGATGGTGTGCTCTGCGCTCATAAGACCAGTGTTTCTGGGGCATATTAATTGGATATCAGAAGATTTAAGGGCATTGCTGTAAGCACAATTCTTTGGGTTGTAGTCTCTTCTTTTGGCATGTAAATTCCATCAATCTAAATCAACAAATGAGAACCCATTATATATAAGACACTCTTCCCCATCTCCCTCTTAATTAAAAATAAAATGCCCTTAATTATGATTACTGTCTGCTTCACACTTTGAGGATAATTATTGCCCCTTTGCATTTCCCGATACCAATAAAGCACAGCACATTTAGAGGCAAATTACAATTGCCCAAGCAAATAGCATTAAGTGCTAAATTTATCTGGATAAACGAAAAGAACTAACGGAAAATAAATGCTCCCAGCTCTGAAGAGCCAGGATTCTCAATACTTCAGCAAAGTATTTAATTCAGTGAAAGTGCTGCAGAGAAGTGAGGCTAAAATATCTATCACCACATCTTGGCATTTATTCCACACTAATTGCATTTTAGTCAAATTAAATATGAGAAGAAGATGACTCAAAGCTTCTAATATATTTGACTGTCTACCAGATCATTAAGTTCCCTTAGGTTTGCTTCTTACCTTTAACAAATTGGTATCATTTTCCTTTTAAGAAGCCAGTTTGGCTAGTGGGAGGCCTAAGGAGACAGGACAATGGCCTGTGAGAAAGTTCGGTGGCTTCCAAATAAGTCTTTCTGACACCAGGGAAGGAACAAAGAAAGGAGAATGCCAGTGCCTGGGAGGTAAAGACAGAGACTTCAGGGAGGGAACCCAGCAGGAAAGACGATGGGCAGGTGTGGTGCTATCATAGTTATAGTATACTAGTTTTCATCCACATTACTGGCTCCTCATAACTCCCATAGCCCTCGGTATTTCCTACGTGACTAAAACAATAAGCATATCTTTGGTTGAAGTACTCAGCCTTCTGTCCTTGGTTCCTGAAGCAGCTTTAGGACAGCTTCAGAGAGATAAAGGCAAGAGGCATCTTTTGTTATAATGTTGGAGTGCATTAGGTCTCAAAAGCGAACCTCAGCAAACAGAAACTCTCTCTCTGACCTTCTCCTACCCTCCTTTCGCCTGCTCCCTTTCTCCCCAAGAGAGGCCACAGACACTAAAAATACACTCAAATCTTGTCCTGCCTTTCTGTCTTGGAACTGGCCGTAATGTATGTTGTCTGTTGGTAGGTCATAAGACCCCCATTTTGGAAGGGGCCCTGCCCCGTGCCCTGGAGAAAGGAATGCTGCACAGAGAGCCCAAGAAGAATCTGAACCGACAGATCTTGCTGGGCTTCCCCACTCGGCCTATTAAATTAGATCACTCTTTTTGTCCAGTTACATTTCTGCATGGGTGTCCATGCTTCACTCATGCCCAGCCAATGAAGTCTCCATAAAAGACCCAAGAGGAAGAAGAGGTAAGGAGAGCTTCCAGATAGCTGAACACATGGAAGTTCCTGGATGTTGGCACAACCTGGGAGGGCATGGAAGCTCTGCCCTGCATCTCTTCACCTGTATCCTTTGTAGTAACCTTTATAATAAACTGGTGAACATAAGTGTTTTCCTGAGTTCTGTGAGCCATTCTAGCAAATTAATTGAACCCAAAAAGGGGTTGTGGGAACCCCAATTTATAGCTGATCAGTCAGAAGCACAGGTGAAACAACCTGGGCTTGCAAGGTATCAGAAGTAGAGAGGGGACAGTTTTATGGGACTGAACCCTCAACCTGTGGGATCTGACACTACCTCCATGTAGACAGCATCACTAGCTGAGTTAAACTTGGCTGGAGGACTTTCAGCTGGTGTCTACTGCAGCATTGCTTGCTTGGTGTATATGGGAAAACCCCACACATTTGGTGACAGATGTCATTTGTGTTGACTATTGTGGTGTGAGAGCAGAGAAAAAGCAGTTTGGATTTTTTCCACGCAGCAGGTATGGCCCAGTTCAGTTGAGGTCAGCTGGCCTCACTTAAGGTACCTGCCTGACAATATAATCTCCAGCTAGCGTCCCTCGCAGTTCAGTACACCCCAGTAGAAGTAATTCACTGATACTCACCTCAGACATCTCCTTGAATACTAACATGTTGACCACTTGTATCTGCCTGAGTTCCCTGGACTTTATAGATTGTAGACTATTGATTTTTTATCCTTGTTTTTGGGGTGGTTTTGTTTTTCTGCTGACATCATGGTTAATACTTGTCCTTTCCATGAAGTTTGAAAGAGTCTCCACTCTACTTAATGCAAAAAATGCCTATAAGGGAGCCATGTTTTAATTTTTACTCTTTGTCTAAAGGGCAAATCTAATTCAATATTTCTGCTCCAACCTTTACAATTCAAAAAAAGTCTTTTAGACTTTAAGCTTCAGGAGGCCAGGGCATACGTGTGTGGAATCACCTAGCAAGCGTTGATAGAACAATGGCTCAACATTTAGACTCTTGAGTCAGGCTACTTAGTTCAGATTCCAAGTTTACTACTGTGAGTTGTGTCATCTTTAGACAAGTTAAGGAAGCTCTCTGGGGCTCAGTTTCCTCATTAACAAAATAGGGATAATAATGATAATAGTATCTATCTCAAAGAATTGTTGGAAGGATTGAATGAGATAATCCATTCAAAAGATAAATCACAATTCGTTTGATAAATACATCATAAATGTTCAATATATATAATAAATACTCAATATACCTTAGCCATTCACTAAGTATTATAAATGGTTAAAAACAGGCTATTTGCTTTTCTTTGTTGGAAATAGACTTGGTTGATATTGCATATATAACTGAAAGCATACTAATTGATTTATTACATTTCTAAGTCTTTTTCAGATTGGTTTTTGGTACATATAATTCAATTCTCTGTTCATTTATCTTCATTGAACTGAAGAAAACAAAACATGGACATAAGCTACTCTTCCTTGGTTACTGTTTTGCTATTTTTATGATGGTTTCATTATATACAATATGTCAGTAAGATATAGTTTATATGACTCATAAGTTATCTTTATTTTGAGTAATTTCTATTACTTTGGGACTATTTTAAATATTTCTCCTAAAAACTGCCTTTTTCCTCTTGAGCAAAATTAAATTCACATTTTAGGATACTTCTTAAGCCATAAATATTACATCTTAGGGTTTTCTTTTCATTTCCTTTTTAAGTTTATTTCAATGAGCAATGACCTTTCAATGGGGAATGATGCCTTGAAGAGACAGTTTCTTGTCCTTTGACTTTTTCCTTACCGGATTGGACACTAGGGACTGATTTCTTTCTCCTACTGCTTGTACCATCCTGGCCTCTTTTTTACTATTTGCTGATCTTTAAAAAATGTTTTTAGAGCTGCTTCAACATTTGTAGCTACAAGAACTAATCTTCACTATTTTCCCCTATACTTCATACAATTAAAGCATTTTTATGAGAGAAATGAGAAATCTCTTTATATTGTTGCCAATAACCTAGATCCTGAGAAGTTCTTGGTTCTCCTGCCTTTTCACTATCTTTCTTCTTGTTAACTACTTTTGCTTTCATATTCTTCTCTACATTGTATTTTAAATAGAGAAATTATGGTTAAATTTAAATAAATTATTATTCTTAATTTTTGGAAATAAAAACAATGAGAACAAAAGAAACTCTAGCAATCCAAGTTAGGAATAAAATTCCATTTGTGTCTTTGGGTGCCACCAGCTTAGGACGTATCCCAGTTCTCTCTTGATCTGTCCAACACCGGACAAGTAAATCTCAACCCTTTTGGGACTTGGTGATTGTTTTGTTTTCTATAAGAAGATGTTGAATAAATGAGCTCTCAATTTCTTTGCAAATGCAAAATTTGTCTTCAACTGAACATATGCTAAAAAACATAACTGCTTATATTGCTGTGGTACTTGCAAGAATTTATAAAAATAGCATAGAGTAAAAAAATAGAATACACTTTAACTGGTGATCATTCTATTGAAAAAAGTCAGTTGAAAATGTACTTCCTTGAAAGAAACATTTCTCTCCCTTACTATTAAATGATTATGTAAATATACTTTGTTAGGTGGTTGATGGTTTAAGACTTAATCAAGTATTAGCACTTTAATAATTATACTTTTCATCCATTAATGGGGATATACATTTTAAAACACATTAAATTTCAACCCAACACCTATATTTTCTCAGAGAACTAAATAGAAAATGTTGCTATACAGAAATCCACACGTTAAGAAAATATTTGCAAACTATGTATCTGATAAAATATCAATATCCAGAATCAATAAGGAACTTAAACAACAAGAGAAAATCAACTCCATTAAAAAGTGAGCAAGGAACATGAAAAGACATTTCTCAAAAGAATACGTACAAGTGTCCAACAAACACGAAAAAAATGCTCCACATCACTAATTGTCAGAGAAATGCAAATTAAAACCACAATGAGATACATTTCACACCAGTCAGAATGGCTATTATTAAAAAGTCAAACAAAAACAGATGTTGGCAAGGACATGGATAAAAGGGAAAGCTTATAGACTGTTGGTGGGAATGGAAATTAGCCCAACCCTTATGGAAAACAGTATGAAGAGTTCATAAAGAATGAATGTCGCTCACGCCTGTAATCCCAGCACTTTGGGAGGCAGAGGCGGGTGGATCACGAGGTCAAGAGATAGAGACCATCCTGGTCAACAGGGTGAAAACCCGTCTCTACTAAAAATACAAAAAAATTAGCTGGGCACGGTGGCACGTGCCTGTAGTCCCGGCTACTCGGGAGGCTGAGGTAGGAGAATTGCCTGAACCCAGGAGGCGGAGGTTGCAGTGAGCCGAGATCGCGCCATTGCACTCCAGCCTGGGTAACAAGAGCGAAACTCTGTCTCAAAAAAAAAAAAAAAAAGAAGAATGAATGTCAAATATTCTATTTAACACTAAATAGAATGTTAATTTTATTTTTAGAACAAATAAATTCTAAAAATAGAATTAACCTTTAACCCAGTAATCCTACTACTGGGCATCTATCCAAATGAAAATAAATGATTTCATCCAAAAGAACTGCTTTTATGTTTATTGTAGCACTATTAATTATAGCAAAGTCATGGAATCAACCTAAGTGTCTACAACAGTGGACTAGATAAGGAAGTGTGGTATATATACACCATGGAATACTACACAGCCACCAAAAAAGAATGAAATCATGTCCTTTGGAGCAACATGGATGCAGCTAGAGGTCATTATCCTAAGTGAATTAATGCAGAAACAGAAATACAAATACCACATGTTCTCACTTATAAATGGGAGCTAAACAATGAGTACTCATGGACATAAAGACGGATAAAACAGATACTAGAGATGCCAAAAGCAGGGGAGAGTGAAAGTGGGAGAAGGATTGACAAACTTCTTATTGGATACTATATTCACTATTTGAGTGATAGGTTCACTGGAAGCCCAAACCCTGGTATCAGCCAATATGCCCATGTAAGAAACCTGCACATGTAACCCCTGAACCTAAAATGAAAAAATTCTTTTTAAAAAGGAACTTCACACTTTAACCATATTTTTATCCCAATTCTTGCTCCCATTTGTTTTCTACTAGTGCAGAATGATGCCCTTGCAATGTCTATTCCTACCTTTGGGGAAGAGAAATACCCAAAGTGACAGCTCTCTTGAGGAACAGCTGCCCATCCGCCCAGACCCAGCAGCTGGTGGAGGAAACCCAGAAATTCTGCTATCTGGCATCACTATTGTTAAGTACCAAACCATCCTCCTTTCTCAGAGCCTCCTTGGCAGCACTGACTATGAAATGGGCAGCCTTTCTTTCACCTGAAGTGGGAAGAGTTGCTCATTCATTTGAAAAAAAAAAAACATTTGACTAAAATAGGATTCCTGTTACTATAAAGGGAGATGTAAAATATGTGCATAAAGAAACTTATTCTATTGTTTCACTTGAACATGGAAGGCTACTGCGCTACAGAGTATATTCTGTTAAAACAGTAACAGATTTTTTTTAATTTTTACTAAAAATAAGTTTCTATTTAATGGTGTTTCCACTTTTATCATTCCAAAAGAGCCTGCAGAAAAGTCTTCCCACATCTTTACCCATAAAAGCTTTTCCTCAATCTCCACTTTCAACATTTTACGCCCATTTCACATTCTAAGCCAGAATTGAGGTAACCATAGAATTGCTCCCCCACTCCTTTGGGCATCCAGGTAAGAGTAAGAGAATAAATCATGTTGGGAGACTTGGGTTCTTATCTCATTTCTTGAAATAACTATGTGTGTGGCCATGGGCAAGTCACTTAACCCTTCTATGCCTCAGTTTCCACATCTGTAAAGTGAAAGAATTGAACTTGATTCTCTCAAACTTCCACCCTTCTATCTATACAAATTGCACTAAAATAAATAACTTTTAATAGCTAATTGAGTGAAGCAATCCTATCATAACCAGGTCCATCTATTATTTTGACATTAGGAAGAATCTATCTGATCAGATTTGAGGAAGAAATTAAAGATTGAAGAACTAAGACAAGAGAGTTAATTGACTGCATTTATTTGGAAGAAAATATGCCTATGTGGGGATCTGGAATTTACTGAGATGGGTAAGATGTTCCGATTATTAGTTTTTCCCTGTCACTGACAACAGGTTTGAATACTGGGATACTGCATGGGTACCATGGTGGTTTCGTCTAGGTCCTGTTCAACAAAGGATAAGAACAGCCTAAAACCTGTCTTGGAGAAGAATGGTGAAAATCCACTTTTAACCGAAGAACATTGGTTATAATTCTGGCCAAAAATGTATGAAGACACCAAACCTCATTATCTATCATTATCAAGGCATGAGGGGTAGGAATTTACCACGTAACTATTTCATTTAAATTCCTGCATAAATCATAATTTTAATGATTTTGAATATAATCTTCCTAACACTTCTAATAGAGTGACCATATAATTTATCAAACAAAAGGGAACACTTTCAAGACAGAAAAGGGATGCTATTTATAATTGGCAGGGCAATGTATCTAAACCAGGACTGTCCCAGAAAACAAGATGTATGGTCACTCAACAGTAACTTTCCTGTGTTCTCAGATTGGCTATTCCATACAAAGTTACTTTTCCACTCTGATCCAAGTCACAGACACTCATTTCACCCATCTGAAATGCAGCGATACTCACAGATCTAGAATGTTTTATGCCATTGAAGCAGTGGCTCTCACACTTTAGTAGCCATCAGAATCACCTGAAGGACTTCTTAAAATGGATTGAGGAGCCCCACTCTCAGAGTTCCTGATTCATTAAGTATGGAATGTGGCCTGAGTATCTGTAGTTCTAAATTCTGAAGTGATTCTGATGCTGCTGGTCCAGGGACCACACTTTGAGAAGCACTGCACTATACTTAGTGGTAATCTCAGATAGTTGTGCCTTTCTCCATTCTTATGTCTGCATTTTCTAGTTTTTCACCATCAGGTTCTAGCTGCCCAGTGCCCCACCCTGCCACTCCATTATCAGTATATTTGTCCCTAACAGTCTGACTGTATTAATTTTTTTGATTCCTTGTAAAGGGTTTCTTCTAGTTTCCTGTTAACTGGAAAAAATAAATATTCAAGTTTACTAGAATTCTCTTTAAAATAGATGCTTAAGTAAGCTTATTCATTCACTCGTTCGTTTATTCAACCAATATGTATTTGAGTTTCCCTCTGAGCTGTCACATAAAGTAAAAGCTTGAGTTGTATCTGTTTTGACTATATATGTGCCTTGCTTGTTTCTATCTCACAACTGGGCTGTAAAAAGGTATTATTTCTACATAAATATGAAATAAATGAGAGATAACTGTAATAGTCACTTGGACATGTAGTCTAAAATATACCTGTAAAATTAAAGAAAGGATTACAATGATATTGCCTTAGAAACATTGCTATGTAAGAGATATTTATTAAGAAAATAAAGACGCGACATTACTTCATAGTATCTAGCTCATATTTGTTATCAACTCTAGTATTAGGAAAATTATTTGTTATCCACATGATACTCTCATCAGTCAAGTCATTGCCATTCTCTTGGTCTATCCCCTTTACACAGCACAGCGTCAGTTCATATTTGACTGAGATGTAGGGGTTCTACTAGAAATATAATGGAACAAACTCAATGGTAAAGGAGGCCTTTCTCACAGACAAGAAATGCACTTTCAGCTAATAAACCTACTTTCAGATAATCTGAAAAGTTTATGACTATTAAGCTATGACTCTATTTCTTCAGGTTTTCCTGACACTCCAATAAAAATTCCTTTGACAGCAGGAAGTTGTTCTAATAAAAACTGACACTGGAGTGTTGTATAAAAGACCAAAAATGCTTATATGCTGGGAGAGGAAAGACAGTCTCCACTGTTGGGTACACTCTGCCTGGAATATCAACACAGAGCATCTGAGACTAGTGCAGTTGGACTAGTTGTAGTGCTGTCAACACAGTGCAGAGCAGAAAGGAGCTGGGTTTTAGAGCCAGACACATCTGGGCCCCAAATCTTCACTGTCACTCAATAATATCAAAAAGCCCCAAGACTCTCACCGTATTAGTTCCTTCTCATGCTGCTATAGGGACATACCTGAGACTGGTTATTTATTTTCATTCGTTTATTTTTTAGACAGAGTCTTGCTCTGTCGCCCAAGCTGGAATGCAATGTTCTGAGCTCAGCTCACTGCAACCTCCGCCTCCTGGGTTCAAGTGATTCTCATACCTCAGCCTCCCAAGTACCTGGGACTACAGATGCGCGCCACCACACCTGACTAATTTTTTGTATTTTTAGTAGAAACAGTGTTTCACCATGTTTCTCAGGCTGGTCTCAAACTCCTGAGCTCAGGCAACAACCTGCCTGCCTCAGCCTCTCAAAGTGCTAGGGATATAGGTGTGAGCCAACATGCCTAGTCAGAGACTAGGCAATTTATAAAGGAAAGAGGTTTAATTAACTCATGGTTCCACAGGGCTGGGGAGGCATAAAGAAACTTACAATCATGGCCAAAGGGGAAGCAAACACGTCCTTCTTCACATGGCAGCAGCAAGAAGTTTGGAGCAAAAGGGAGAAAAGCCCCTTATAAAACCATCAGATCTCCTGAGAACTCACTAACGAGAACAAGAGGGAATCTGCCCCAATGATTCAATTATCTCCACCTGGTCCCTCCCATGGTAGAGCTTCATTTATTTCCATCATGGTCCTTCCAATTTAATCATGGGGAGTCCCGCCCCCACGATTCAATTATCTCCACCTGCTCCCTCCCTTGACACGTGGGGATTATGGGAACTACAATTCAAGATGAGATTTGGGTGGGAACACAGCCAAACCATATCACTCACTTTCTGGGATTAGCCTTTATTTCACGATCTAAATAATATGGCACATGTGCTGAGAGAAGTTCAGCACCTCCTCAGTATTTCGGAGGATTCTAGGAGGAGGGACATACATTTTCCCATTTCTCCTCCCTCTCAATTCTTGCTCCCAGACTGATTCTCAGTTCCCACTCATATCTTCTCTGAAGTAACTGCTATTCTTTGTCTTCTTCCCTTTACCTGAAACAGGGGCCACAACCAAAGTGCTATCAACACAAGACTCTCAAATGTAACAAGGTTTGAGGAAGTTTTAACAAGAGGAAGGGTAATCCCACACAGTGTAGAAACCAGCTTTGAATTGAATATAGCTTCCTCTGTCCCTAGAAATACACAGACCATTTGCAATCAAAGGAGGGTCTTTTTCTTCCTCAGTCTCTGACTTGCCACCAGGTGGCCAGCCTACTCCGCCTACAAAAGACTCTCCATTCTATTCCTTTCTCAGACTTTCAGAAATTCTGTCCTCTGCTAAAGCCACCAGCAGGCAACCCAAACATTTCTGTTACTTTATTACGCAGAGCAATTTAATTTCTCAGACTCCATCCTTGACTGGTTGTTGGTTCCTTTACACAACCAAAAATAGGCTCTCTTTTCATGAAATTGATGTATATTGCTGTCTTGGAATGTTAATGCAGTGACTATGGTCATCCTTCTGAGTAATATTTAATCTTTTGGATGACAATTACCATGTGTGTGCAAGCCAATGGATTTATGGGAGCCTTGGGTTCCTCACCTACCTCACATAGTTGTTTTTTTGAAGATTAAATGTAAAAGCCAGGATGACACTTGCTACATGGTAGCAGCTGGTATTAACCACAAGAAATTTCTACTGGAAGGGGAATTAACAAGGCCACTGAGCAGGATTAGCCAACAGCCACAGCCAGTAGCTGACATGCCAAACTGAAGCTGAGGGCACCACATTCTGGCACAGTCATTGCATTTCCTGATCTCCCTAGATGCCACATTTTCTGGCAAATACATAGTTAGAAATATTAGGCAAATCCTCACATTCCAGAGCTGAAAATATCCTCCCCCCGCCCCAACAGTAAGGGATGGTGTTCTATCTCGCTTATGTTGTTTGCTTCTTTCTCTCAGGGAGGAGAACAGAGCTGGACAGGAGCCCAGCTACGTGCCACACGCTTCTGCAATCCACTGCCTGCCATCATGTATTTGCTCTGAGAATAAACTGCAGTCACAGTTTTACAAGGATTTTTATTTCCCAGTGAAACAAAGGTTGGTTACAGATAATCTGAAAATTATTTCAGCTGACGAATGAGTTAATGTTAGTGAAAAATCTCCTAAGAGCCAACTTTAAAGCAAAAACTAGGAGGTCAGCTTGAATCAAGTCCCATCAGCCTACTCCTTGTTCCCAAGTATCCTCTCATCAAAGCCCAGCAAGGCTCTCTAGACAAAGGTTTCTTTTTCCTCCCCTCACCTCCCTATTCTCTTCCCTCACCTCTCCTCTCACCTTTTTCTCTCTTCTCTCTTTCTCCTTCTCCATTGCTCTTTTTCTCTCTTTTTTTCTCTCCTGTGTCCTTTTTAGATGTTCCAAGATCACTCCTAGTGTTACAGACCTTCCGCTGACTATGACCCAAGTACTCACCTAAAATTGGAGTGGCCTATGTGTTTTTGAGGTACATTACTCTGCACTCACCACGTGCCAGACCCTCTGCTATGTACTTTACATGCATAATCTCAATTATTCTGCCAACAACACCATGAAATGATGTTATACCCATCTTAAAGACAGAAAACTGATCCTCAGAGACAGGAAGGCACTTGAGTTGGCTACAATCAGTAAATGAATAGATAGGATTGTTTCAGGTCTGTCCTCTGTCAAGTCTCTTGTTTGTTTTTCAGCACAAAATTCTCTCTGTGTGAGGCTGTCAGCTCAAGGAAGATTTCCACTGAGACTCAAAGAATTCTGGAGTTGGAAGGAGCCCTAGAGGTCCTCCTACTTAACCAGGTTTTTAGTGTGGTACTGCTCACAGTCTGAAATATTTCAAATTGCAAACATTTCTACCAGAGTGAAGACAGGGTGGCATTCCCGTTGAAGCAGTAACGGTTCACTGTTTTGACTGCTTTGAGCACATGCACAACAGCTAACTGGTAACACATGGGCAGTTAATATGTATGTTCCTTCAGAAGCTTCATGACGCTGATTGTGGAGCCCAATCCCAAAAGGATATTCATCCTTTGCCACCAATCTATTAATCTATTAATCCATGGTAACGAATGAAAAACCCTTTGTAATCTATGCAAACCAAAAGAGAATTGCATCCTTGGCATATTTACATCTTTTAGGAACTGGTTACCAACCAGAAAAACCATTTGGCATATTAACTCTAATATAGCAGTTAGTATCTATAAAAATGGATTTTCTCTCCAGACAATTTTTCCAGACAAAAAGGACAAATATAATTAAAAGAGAAAAGATGCATTCCTCCAACCATTAGGAATAGTGTTCTGCATAAAATTTGAAGTAATTTCAGCTTTAGCCATTTATTAGGAAATACGATATTATTCCTGGAGCCAATACAGACAATCGGTTGGAACAGAGATGCCAGGGAAACACTGTACAGTTTATGGTTTGGCCCTCTTTCACTTGTCTTCTGGTGGTTATTGCTTTTTGAACACCAGTTCTGACTACAGGACCTTTCAGATGCATTCATTCAAAATAATTATCTGAAGCCCTGGTGCTAGGCGAGGTAGAACACACACTGCGTAACAGAAATAGCAACGACTTTTGAAGCTGGAAAATTCAGATTACGATCTTTTCTGGTTTTTTTTTTTTAGATGGAGAATGAATCGTTCGACCTCATGTTGCTCTTGGTTCCCATTCATAAAATGGTAATTATAAAATAATCTGTCATGAGGTTGTGCTGAAGATTAAAAAGTGATAGTGGCTGTGGAATAATGTAAGGGGCAATGTTGAAAACAGGTGATGATAACAGTGAGGGGGGTTGATGAAGAAAGCGGCATCACAGCCCCTGCTGTCTCAGAAATGACACATTCCACCAAGGGGCACCAATCCCACCCATCCTGTACTTACTCTAGGTTGAGAAGTTTTGCTCCTCAGATAAACAAAAGGTACCTTTCTAAAGTAAGATAAAGTTTACTATCTGAATAATAAATAGTAAAGAATCAAAACACAAGAGCTAACATATTCATTTAATGTTCCCATTTTAACTCATGCTATATGAATAACTAGCAAAGAATTAAAATACAAAAACTGAAATATTCATTTATGTTCCTATTTTAATTGCTCCTACTAAAATATATATTTTCCTTTCTTGCAGTTAATTATAATCATTTGAAATTTTCTCTTTACTATTCAGTATAGTTTTTAAATATGCCAGCCACATTGAAAGTTTTATAAAAGCTGTTCAACAATAAAAACTGATCTTACATGTTATTTGATGCTACCCCATCCACTGTTGGTTTGAAAATTCTACTGTTAGAAGTTAATGTGTAGTACAGTCTTTCCCCCTCAAAGGGAATAAAGGCAATACAATTATGCAGTCTCTTTTACACTGCAGTTCTTTTCTAGAAATTGGTTCTAAAGAAATATTTGTGAATGTTGCAAAGAATTTCCTATAAATCTGTTCAATGCATGTTGTCAGTAACATGGGAAAATTGAGAATAACCTAAGGCTCGCAGGTGAGTGGTCAGTTAACTATGGCATTTCCGGGATTTAGAGGGATCATTCTTTTTCTTCATACCCTTCCATATTATCTACAATAAGCAACTGTTGATTTTTATCAATTAAATAAATGAATTTAACTTTACTAAAATAAATTAGTGGTCATTCTGATGACAGTGATACATTTATCAAATGCATTTGATTTCATTCCCTCCTGAGACCCACTAAAATGCCAGAAAAGGGAGTGTCTTTGGCATAAATCTACAAAAACAAAGGAAAAAAGAGAAGTGACAAGAGCCACAAACTTTTGGAAGCTGGAAAGCACCTGAGTCATTGGTGACAGACCTAATAGGATCAAGCCACATCCTAAAGCAACAGTGGGGAAAGCCAAACAGGCAAACACCTTTACATCACAGACTCCCAAAGTCTCAGGAATTAAATGCACCAGGCACCTCTGGAATACACAAAGGGAGCCCTAATGATAGAAAGACTGCCCAAGGGTCGATTTAGGAAGTTGGAGCCCCTGAGCCTCTCCTTCCCCATTCTGCACAGCACAGCTTCCCTTCTCCTTGATACTAGCAGAAGGCTGAAAGTGGAGTGTCTGGAGAGGGTAAAACTAGGTCTCTTGATTGGGAGATCCAGGTACAGATAAAAGGAGGGCTAACTTGAACAAACAGGGAATGAGTGAAGTGACATTAGGAGCTCCCCAGCCTGCTTCTTCCCCTTGGCTCACACAACAGTGGCAGCCAGGAGCATAAATTCTCAGTGGACCCTGAGCCAGCAAAAAGAAAGAGCTACTGACGCTGGGATTTTTCCCATTGAAACAGCCCAGCAACAGAACCATAGGGTGTGACATTGCCAGAGGTTCCAATTAGATTTTTGTGTTCCACTGCTAGATATGAGCAAACAGCCAAGGACACGGACAACTGAGGGAAGCCTCCGACATGAAAGGTAGGAACCAGAGCGAACAAAGAGAAAGACGCAGCTTGGAGGAAACCAAGGCGTAAAGGTATAGAAAGGTTTTTTTGGCTGGGTGCAGAGGCTCACGCCTGTCAGCCCTTTGGGAGGCCGAGGCAGGTGGATCACTTGAGGTCAGGAGTTTGAGACCAGCCTGGCCAATGGGACAGAACTCCGTCTCTACTGAAAATACAAAAATCAGCCGATTGTGATGGTGTGTGCCTGTAATTCTAGCTACAGGAGGCTGAGGCAGGAGAACTGCTTGAACCCAAGAGGCGGAGGTTGCAGTGTGCCAAGATTGCGTCACTGTACTCCAGCCGGGGCAACAGAGCAAGACTCCACCTCAAAACAAAACAAAACAAAAAACACCCAAAAAAAACAAAATAATAAAATAAATTTTAAAAAAAGAAAAGTTTTTAAAAAGCTATTGTTAAATATCATTACTAAACTATTATTAGGATTCTCTGAGAGACAGAAGAGAATGTTGCTTCCATTAAACAAGAAAGTGATATTTAAAACACACGCAAAGAAAGTATTCAGAGAACAAAAGGAGTCCTTAAAATGGAAGGTACAGTAGAGAAGGCAGAAGATAAAGCTGAGGAAACTTCTCAGAAAGTAGAAATGGATACAGCTATAGAAAATAGAAGAAAAAAAAAACTAAGAACATTAGGAAAAAAAACAGACCTGAAAATCCAACATCTGAACAATAAAATTTCCAGAGAGAGAAAGTTAGAAAAATAAATTATCAAAGAAATAATTCAAAAAAATTCTTCTACAGGACTGAAGGGCATGAATTACTAGGCTGACGAGGTGACTAAAGCCCAGCCCAACAGGCCCAGCTTATGACATGTGAAGTGACATCTCAGACAATGGACACTAGAGAAAATCCTATGAACTTCTAGGGCAGGAGGCGGTAAACTATGGCTAGTAAACTATGGCACACCCACCACCTGTTTTTGTAAATAACATTGTATCAGAACACAGCCATGCTCATTTGTTTCTGCCTCACCAATGGCTTTTTTTCACACTGCAACAGTGGAGTTGTGAAACATACATCCCACCCTTTACAGATTGTGCACTCTTGTTCTAGGAAGAAAAAAGATCACACACAAAGAACAAAGTAAAACTTTCAGGCCTGCAATATCTAAAGAAGTTTCCTCTTATACACCCTTTCTCAGAAAGTTATTAAGGTTGTGTTCCATCAAAATAAGGGTGAATCAAGAGAAAGGAAGATTTAAAGTAAAGGAAAAAGATAATTCAACTCGAGAAGGAGGCAAACTAGTACACGATGTTAGCCCTGAACCAGACTAAGAGAGCAAGCTGCTCAGACCGGTGAGAAGAAAATGTCTAATGAATCTGACCATCAAGAGGATGTTTCAGGGAGGGCACAGTGGCCTGTAATGACCTGTAAGAAATGCATTTTGGGAGACCGAGGCAGTTGGATAGCTTGAGCCCAGGAATTCAATACCAGCCTGGGCAATGTAGGGAGATCCGTCTCTACAAAAATTAGCCAGGCACCTTAGCCGGGCATGGTGCTGCACAACTGTAGTGTCAGCTACTCAGGAGGCTGAGGTGGGAGGGTCACTTGGGCCCAGGGTTGCAGTCAGCCATGATTGTGCTACTGCACTCTAGCCTGGGTGACAGAGCAAGACCCTGTCCCAGAAACATAAAAAAAAGAAGATATTTTTAAAATTAGGAGAGTGTTTTCGTTTGGATCAGTATAAAGGACATAGAAAACAAGCAAGTAAACAACACAAAAAATGCAATTAATTTTAGATAAGACAAAAAGATATTTGAGAAAAGTATACAAAATATACAATGTGATTTACTTAGCCATAGTAATATAAACACTGATTATTGATTTAACTGAAAGTATGATAAACTCCTGGGAAGACAGAAAAACAGAAAAAATAATGTGCGGGTTGAGTGTGTGTAATGTGGGATTTAGAAGAGGGGATTGCTAAAAGAGGAATAAATCTTCATCTTCCATAGTGGGAAATCGGTGGATAGCACAGAGACCTGCAACAGCATAAATTAGCAAAATTAGCATGATTAGTTAGAAATATAGAGGTAAATACCACACTAATCAGTAAAAGTGTTAAAATTGGTTGCCACTAGTGAATAGAAATGTTGGGAAGAGGAAAGAGGGAGCCTATTTTTTCTAACAAATCATGTAGTTCTCTTTAACCACTTATACTATATCCACACATCACTTAGATTTCTAAAGTAATTATTTAAATTTTAAATTAAAAATTAAAACAATGCATATGGATATTCAATGAATATTAGAGCAGTAAGCTACCTTATATATCATCTTGCCTGACTTTGTTATTTCATTCACAAGGTAACTCCGACCAAGAGAGGTTTAGTGGAGAGACAGGTCTACTCAGAACCCAGGTGTCTGAGTCTATTTGCAATACATCCCCATGCAGTCCTCAAGTTCATTTAATGACCTTTTAAAGTTCATGGCATAGTTGCTAACAGATTAGTGTAATTTAGTAGAGTAGGCATTTATTGCTTTTACCTGTCCAGAGTCCCTCCTTCTTTCTGCTGGTAACTCAAGCCCATTTCACAATGTTGAGGTGGCACTAATCTTCCCTTCTCCCTACTACCTAAATGCATCAGGACTGCCAAACTAGAATATTACATACATCCCTTCCCCAAGTCCAGCCACAGGGATGAGCACATGACTAAGGCAGGATAAACTATTCTTCTCTGCCATTTATTAAGTAGGATCCTTGAGAGAAGATCTCTGCTCACTTTCTTTTTAGAATATGAACTTACTGCTCTTGTTCTAATTCATTTAGTCCTCATAACAACCCAATAAGGTTGGCATTATTTTACAGATCAGTTAACTGCCACACGAACAAGTTAAGTAACTTACCCCAGGATATGTAACTAGTGTATGACAGATTCAAACTCAGGCAGTCTGATCCCAGGTTCTGTGTTTTTAACCACTTTGCCCCATAGGGGTTATTTGTACTTTACTTCTCGCACATTCATATCCCCTCTAGTGGTAGTAGCACCGCCAAGACTCATGTTGGGGACCCATACCCTCTACCCACTCTCAGTTCAAATGGTTTAGGTAGGGTTCTAGCCCAGAACTGGAGGTCAACTGGTGACCCAGGCCTAGCCAATCCAAATACAGTCTCACCCCTTGGTCAGTGATTGGTTCAGGGACCAACTCGTGTCCCAAGCTAGTTCAATCACAGCAACTCTCAAACTTTTCAGGGGCTATTGGCAAAGCTTCTTGCTCTCTTTTTGTCCAGATGTGAACCTATGGTAACATGAGACTGAGATCTCGTAGCCATCGTGCCAGCACATGGGTTCTGGTGTGAAAGACATAGTACAGAGGAAAGCAAAGCAGACTGAATCAACAAATAGAGAGGGATAAAGCTGTAATGCTGTGGAGAGAGATGAGGTCCTGATGACATTGACACTAGACTCTAAGCTCGGTGAGGGCACAGAATGCTACCTGTTTTGGTTGGCAAAAAATTGTATCGCCAGTGCCTATAACAATGTCAAAGACATAGGAGGCACTTGATAAATATTATTGAACATATCATTTGGTCCTCAGATATACATTATCCCTAGGCTTTCCAATTACATAGACCAGTAAATTTTCTTTTATGGCTAAGACACTTGCAGTCAGGTTTCTGTCACTGGCAACTAAGGTCCTAACTGCATCACCATGCTTCTAAATAAATCCACCCTTCTTAAAAATCCCCTCAAAATAGCTACTCCTTCCCTAGCAAAGCCTATGCTCATCCATTTGCACAATACTCCACCTCCCCTTTTAATGGGTGCAGTAAATCAATGTGCAGTTGTCTGTGACTCAAATTAGAAATTGCAGCTCTTCCCTTGCCCAGTTGCTACTTACAACTAATCCAACCACTTGGTCACTTTATTTTTTGAAAATGTTTTTTCCCATTTTAAAAATATTTTATTTGTTTTGGATTCAGGGGATACATGTTTGTTACATGGGCATATAGCATACTGGCGGGGATTGGGCTTCTAGGGCCCCCATTACCCAAATAATAAACATTGTACCCATTAGGTAATTTTTTAACCCTCACCCCCCCCCACTACCACCCTACCCCCTTTTGGAGTCCCCACTACCTTTTCTTTCCCTTTATGTCCATGTGTGCCCAATGTTTAGCTCCCACTTATAGGTGAGACCATGTAGTATTTGGCTTTCTGTTTTTGAGTTATTTCACTTAGGCTAATGACCTCCAGCTCCATCTACATTACTGCAAAGGATAATCTCATTCTTTCTTATGGCTTCATTGTATTCCATGGTGTATATATACCATATTTTCTTTATCCAGTCAACAATTGATGGACGCTTAAGTTGTTTCTATGACTGCTGGTGTGAATGGTGCTGCCACGAACATATTAGTACAGGTGTCTTTTTAATGTAATAATTTGTTCTATTTTGGGCAGATACCCAGCAGAGCGATTGCTGGGTAGAACAGTAGTTTTATGTTTAGCTCTTTGAGAAATCTCCATGCTGTTTTCCATAGAGATTGAACTAACTTACTGATCTTGGACAAAGTTGATGAAAATAAACAATGAGGAAGGATATCCTACTCAATAAATGGCGTTGGAAAATTGGCTAGCCATATACAAAGGAATGAAACTGGACCCTATCTTTCACCATACACAAAAATTAACTCAAGATGCATTAAATACATAAATGTAAAACCTGAAACTATAAAAATCCTAGAACAGGGGTATCCAATCTTTTGGCTTCCCTAGACCACATTGGAAGAAGAAGAATTGTCTTGGGCCACACATAAAATACACTAATGATAGCTGATGAGTTTTGAAAAATTACAAAAATCTCATAATGATTTAAGAAAGTGTATAAATTTGTATTGGACTGCATTCAAAGCCATCCTGGGCTTCATGCAGCCCATGGGTCATGGGTTAAACAAGCTTGTCCTAAAAGAAAACCTAGGGTAAACTCTTCTGAACTTTGGGTTAGGCAAATAACTTATGATGAAGACCCCACAAGCAAATGCAACAAAAACAAATATTGACAAATGCAACTTAATTAAACTAAAGAGCTTCTACCTTTTCTCTCTTTATACCCTCATCTCTTACAGTTGTTGAATCAGCTTTCTCTGCAGATTGGTTTTTGTTTTGTTTTCAGATGAAGTCTTGCTCTGTCACCCAAGCTGGAGTGCAGTGACATGATCTCGGCTCACTGCAACCTCCGCCTTCTGGGTTCAAGCGATTCTCCTGCCTCGGCCTCCCGAGTAGCTGGGACTACAGGTGCCTGCCACCATACCTGGCTAATTTTTGTATTTTTAGTAGAGATGGGGTTTTACTATGTTGGCCGGGCTGTTCTTGGACTCCCAACCTCGTGATCTACCCACCTTGGCCTCCCAAAGTGCTGGAATTACCGATGTGAGCCACCATACCTGGCCTCTCAGACTGTTAAAGAAAAAAATCCCATAGAAAAGATAAGCAGATAGAAGTTTATTTTATTCTGATGCTGTTGCCAGCCATCAGGGAGAAAGTACAGGGCAAGACTGTACCCCTTTCATAGAGACAAATGGCTGAAGTGTTACTGCAGTGGGCAGATTATAGATCACTTATGTATGCTAATTGGCCTTCCCCAAAGGAAAAGTAAACTTTCTCATTTCTTTCTGCAAGGAAGTAATTTTACAACTTGGAGAAGTTAGACTCCTACCCTCTTATTATAGACACTAAGAGATGGGGTACTGTCTTCCTTGATTGATGATTACATTTCAAGGGGTTGGTTTACTCCTTGGTCCTTAAGAAAACATCCCCGGGTTATAAAACTGGCAAGAGACTAAAAAATTCACATCTCAAAGAGGCTGAGGAAAAATTTGCAATGATAAGTTTTCTAAAGTAAATGCTCAAAGAGAAGGGATGTCTGAGGCCCAAAGTCAGAAAGAAGCCTGTCTAAAATCTACTCAAGCCGAAGGGAAAGCAAGGGCCATTTTGGTCAAGATTATAGGAAACTGGCAGCAAACTAATCTTTGATGATTCATAAGACATCTGTCAATATGTTCTAGTTTTACTGGATTTCCTCCTAAGAGGAAAACTTTCTGAAAATAGTTAACATCATGTCCAGCAAAATAACTATGATCCCCTGTCTAACACTCATTAGTCCTCTTAGGATACAGTGAAATCTGTGCTGGGTAGAGCATATAATCCCTCATCCTATACAATCTTTCACAGAAACTATCCATGAGTTCAAAAGTAGCCTTCTATAACCTGTACAACCATTTGCAGTAATTATCAGCTGCTATGGTCTGAATGTTTGTGTCTCCTCAAACTTTGTATGTTGAGACCTAATCACCCATGAGATGGTTTTCAGGGTGAACCCTTTGAGAGATGATTAGGTAATGGAGGTGGAGCTCTTGTGAATGGAATTAGTGCCTTTATAAAAGAGGGTCACTTGAATGGGGTTAGTGCCTTTACAAGAGAGGCCACTCACCTCTTCCACCATGTAAGAACACAGCAAGAAAGTACCATCTATGAACCAGGAAGCAGACCCTTGCCAGGCACTGAACCTGCTGGTGCCTAGATCTTGGAATTTCCCTGCCTCCAGAACCATAAGAAATACCTTTTCTGTTGTTTATAAGCTACCTGGTTCACGGTATTTTGTTGTAGCAGCCTGAACCATCTAAGATACCAATAGAGGAAAAGACTGTGTGATGGCAATCAAAGCCCTTTAACTGCATCAATTTAGCAACTCTCTGAAGGGGAGATTAATTAATGTAAAAGCCATATCGAAAAGGAAATGGAGTTAAGAAGTTGAAGGAGTTGGGCTCAGTTGGTGGCTGATCCCACCTGCAATCCCAGTACCTTGGGAGGCCAAGGTAGGCAGATCACTTGAGCCCAAGAGTTCAGGACCAGCCTGGGCAACATGGCAAAATCCTGTCTCTACCAAAAAGAAAACAAAAAACAAAAGTTAGCTTCACAGTGGTGGCTCACGGCTGGAATGGAGGCTGGGGTAAGAGGATTGCTTGAGTCCGGGAAGTCGAGGCTACAGTGAGCCACAATCATGCCACTGCACTCCAGCCTGAACAACTAAGCGATACTCGGTCTCAAAGAAAAAACAAAGAAAAGTTGAAGAAGAATCTTTCAAAAATTATGGGGAAGATACACAGCAGATGGGCACAGCACAGTGTGTGGGCCAGCACAGAAGAGAGATGGCGTTTCTCTGTAGATTCACCCAGAATTTCTCCAGTAGCATTTTCCCAGGAAGCACAGATTCCTCAAGATATTCTGCAGCTGCTCTTTGGTCAGATCATTTTGATAAATTCTGAAGACTGTGCGTGAGCTCCCCACTCCCCTAACTTGGGGTACAGAATACATATGAGTGTACCAAAGGCTCAGAGAGACCATGTGGCGGAGGCCAACTTAATGTGTTTTCCTCAGTGTTTTCAAATGGACTGGACTACAGAACCCTATTTTCATAAAACACTTAGATTTTTATTAATCTCTCCAAACTGCTGTTTGAAGCACTGTTCCATTCCCAGTTTCTTCTTCTAACAGCCTGGCTCCTGCACTCACTGCCTGCTGTTCCTCGAGCTTCTGCCTCCTCCTGAGTTCTGCAGGAATGGCTCCCTCTTTGGCCCCCTTCATGCCAATGACCTCCCCTTCAATCTACATTAGCTATCCAATCTCACGGTCACATCTTACCCAGATTATCTCCCAGAACTACTCCTCCCCTGAAATCGTAAATGTAGAAACTCTACCTCCATCAAAGCAGTAGATTAAAACACTATTCTGGGATGATGATAATCCCGCCTTAAATCCTTGCAACCTAGAGTTCTAGAAAATTAAAAGAAATCAAAATATTGTCAAAAGGGAATATTGCTAAAAATACTTTTATCTAGTCATAAACTATTCTGTTTGTTTAATACTAATAAATTTTGGCCTTTTTTGATTATCAAATCAATAGTGCCATTATTTTTAGACCCATCGATCCCTTTCATTAGATTCCCTATTGAAACATCTGTCTGATGGTATCAGTGTTACAGATTGTATTGCTGACATGACTGGAGCAGCCTACCCAAAGGTATGTGTTAGCTTACATTTTAGAAAGAAAAAAATGTTCTCTCTCTCTAAAAGTATTTGATATTGCTTGGCTCTGTGTCTCCACCCAAATCTCATGTCAGATTGTAATCCCCAGGTGTCAAGGAAGGGACCTGGTGGAAGGTGATTGGTTCGTGATGACAGTTTCCCCATGCTGTTCTAGTGAGAGTGAGTGAGTTCTCATGAGAGCTGATGGTTTTAAAAGTGTTTGGCAGTTCCCCGTTTGCTCTTTCACCTGCCACCTTGTGAAGAGGGTACTTGCTTCTCCTTCATCTTCCACCATGATTGTAAGTTTTCTGAGGCCTCCCCAGCCATGCTGAACTGTGGATCAGTTAAACCTCTTTCCTCGATAAATCACTCAGTCTCAGGTAGAATCTTTATAGCAGTGTGAAAATGGACTAATACAATTTTGCTTTCAGTTGTGTTGGATTTTCTTCAAAGAAGGTTAAGACATCTGATTTGTTTTGAAGGAAGAAGAAAGTAAAGAAGGGAAGAAAGAATAAAGGGAAGGAGGGAAAAAACCAGAAAGGAATGAAAGGAGGGAGGAAATTGGATAGGTACAAAATGAAGGGAAAGAGTCATTATCACTCTTCTATACCTCCACATCTCCTTTGTCTTTATCCAGAATAATCTTACTGAACTTCACCAAGATCTACTGACCCTCCTAGGCTATCAGGACCTCCTGAGTTCTCTTCTCTTCTTCCCAGGACCTAGAAACAATCAACTCAATGACCTCTATCGGCTTCCATAATTCACTTACCTCTTTGTCCTATACCTTAATCCTGCTCTACTAATCCCTAAACTTGGATCAATTCAATAATTTACTTTCTCTACTGTTAGAAACATATTTTTGGTGCTGCAAAAGAAATGGTTCTTGAACATAAATCTTCTTAGCAAGGCAAATTTACTTCAATAGTAGAGTGCATCTTGTGGATGGAGCAATGGTAAGAGCACTACAAACAAAGGAAAGCAGAGGTTTTTATTTTTAGTGTAATGCGTTTTTACTACTGTGTCTTGTCTTTATTGGCAGGAACTAGACTGCGCAATTTAAACTGGTCTTGGTTGGCTAATTCGAAGGGTGAAGGGAACCCTACACTGGCAGGAAGGACAGTTACGTGGGGAGGGCCTGTTGTGGCAGGAGGGGTAATTTGCAGAGTGTGTGGAATGTGGGCTTCATAGATAAGGACTGGCAAGGAAGCTGCTTCCTGAGACTAGGGCAGGGAGACACAGAGAATAAGGAAGTCTGGCCTTGAAAGACTTAAAGAACAAGGAAACTTAAACAAACTAAACATTAGAAGAACTTCTTACTGTATCTAACAATTCTTTTTAAATTTTTATAGTACTTCTTCAAACTTTTTCAACATAATTTGGCTCTGTTGTTCTATTTGGTCTTTTAAAAGAAAAAGCTTATTTAAATAAAGAGGAGGAAGATTGAGGGAGGTTTTGGTGAGAGTTGTTTTAATAAGCTTTTTTATTAATTTTCAGGCACAGGGTATGACACAGCATCTTACAAGAATAAGCAACTTTATTGTTAGAAACAAATTTTTGGTGCTGCGAAAGAAATAGCACTTGAACCTAAGTTTTCTTAGCAAGGCAAATTTACTTCTGTAAAAGGGTGCATCTCATGGATGGAGCATTGGCAAGAGCACTACAAAGGAAAACAGAGATTTTTATTCTTAATGTAATGGGTTTCTACTACTGTGTCCTGTCTCCATTGGCTGGAACTAGACTGCACAATTTAAACTGGTCTTGGTTGGCCAATTTGAAGGGTGCAGGGAGGGGGTTACACTGGCGGGAAGGACAGTTTTGGCAGAAGGACCTGTTGTGGCAGGAGTGGTAATTTGCAGAGTGGAATGTGGGCTTTATGGATGAGGACTGGCAGAAAAGTTGCTCCTTGAGACTAGGGCAGGGAGACACGGAGAGCAAGGAAGTCTGGCCTTGAAAGCAGGGAACAAAGAACAAGGAAACTTAAACGAGCTAAACTTTTGAAGAAGAACTTCTCACTTTATTTAACATCTACCCTTACTGCTGGGAGGTTGAGTACCATTGGAGACACTCTCAGAACTTTGTATATTGATAGTATTACAAATTAAAGGTTGCATAAACAGAATAATGTCCCCCAAAATGTACTCACACCCTAATCCCCAGAATCTGTGAATATGTGACCTTACATGGAAAAGGGAACTCTGTAGATAAGATTAGGTTAACACTCTTAAATGAGGAGATTATCCTCATATCCAAGTGAGTCCAATGTAATCAAAAGGGTCAAGATCAGGAAAAAAAAAGTCGCAACAGAAGCAGAGGTAGGAGTGATGTTTGAGGACGAAGGAAGGGCCATGAGCCAAGTAATGCAGGCATCCTCTGGAAGCTGGAAAAGGCAAGGAACAAATTCTCTCCCCGGATCTTCAGAAAGAACACAGCACTGCTGAAACCTTGGTTTGGTCCTGTAATAAGATAATACGTTTGTGTTGTTGCAAGCACTAAGACTGTGGTAATTCATTACAGCAGCAATAGGAAACTGGATGGTTTCCAGGCTCAGAGGAGTCTTCAGATTGTGGTAGATCTACTCCAAAGATGGCTGCTATCACTCCTTCCCTTGCTGTATGTGCATGCTGCTCTCCCTTCAACAGGTGGAATCTATTTTTCTTCCTCTTGACTCTGGGCTGGCCTCATCACTTGCTTTGACCAGTGGAATTTTTTGGAAGTGACACCATGCCAGTTCCAGGCCCGGGGCAGCTTCTGCTTCCTCCCTGTTGGAATCCAGCCACCATGTAAGAGGTCTAACTATCCTGAGAACATTAGGCTCGGAAGGAGCCCAAGCTGTTCAGGCATCCCACTGAGGCACCAGACACGTAAGTGCAGGAACCACCTTGGATAGTTCAGCTGACACTGTGTAGAACTGCCCAGGTCCACCTAGCCCAGACTGCAGAATCATGAATAATAAGCAGCTGGTTTTTAAGCCACAAAATTTTGGGTAATCTGTTACAAAGCAATAGAGAACTGAAACAAAAGTACTTTCTACTTGCCACTATTCAACTTGTCCCATTTCTTCTCCCTCTTTACAGGTGATCTTGCTTCCTACTTCAGAGAAACTGGTCCCTCCAGCATTTTTTTCCATTGGCTTCAATCTCAACTTCCCCCTGTGATATAGATAGCTACATTGACCCTCTGGTTTTTTTTTAGAATTACCCTTCTTAATCTAATCCCTTTTTGCTTCTTTTGAGGTTTTGATCTTTTTGTATTGTCAGTCACTGTTATTCTCTCCTGGCTCCTTTCCTCAGCTTATAAACAGGTTCATTCCTATTCCTTTTATTTTAGCTTCAAGTTATTGCCCTAATTCTTTCCTTGTGAAACTCATATTTCCTGAGGATAGTCTACACATGTCATGTCCACATTCAGTGTTCAGGAAGGTAGTGAACTAACCCGGGCAAAGGACCTCATCACTGTGGTTCCAAGGCAATTATGCATGTGGGAATGGAGCAGGGAGTACTGGGTAGGGAGATCCCTATTTAAACAGAGCCTAATTGCCAAAACTGGCAAGTGAAGATGGGTGATTGCCAAGAAGTTACTGAAGAGTCAGGTAGGGGACAGATCTGCAGGGGTAAATCTACCACGTAAGAAGGATCTGCCATATGAGCGAAGTCCAAAGCCGTGGGGGCAGAGGGGGGCCCACAGGAGAAGGGTGGGTTCAGTTCAGCCCAACCAGGGGAAGGTATAGAGTTGGATGGCCTATAACTAAGTTGCACGCAATTACTCTTGCTCAGATGGACAAACAGAACCCTCTCCCACAGAAGAACCTGGCTGCCCTTGGCTTTCTATCCAGTGGTGAGGGCTCCATCCCTATACTTCGTGAACAACCCTTAGAAAATAGTTAATGCGTAGAGGCCTACAACAAATCAACATTTCTGAATAAAATAATATTGAGGTAACATTATCAAATTAATTATGTCAAATGCTTTTTTCTTAAAATATATTCACTTTGGATCATACATAACAAAAAAACCTTCAAACTAGGTTTTTCAAAATAATAAATGTTAATATATCTGCAGTGCCAGTAGGTGAAATTAAAAGCATGAGCTTTCAAATAAGACTGTGTGTGATGCAGAAGTGTAACCCCCATGCCTCCAAAAGATGTCCTAAAGTTGGAAAGTGACGGTGTCACTTTATATGGCAAAGGGGAGCTAAAGTTGCAGATGGAATGAAGAGTCCTAGTTAGCTGCCCTTCAAATAGGGAGATTATTCTAGATGATATGTGTGGGCAATATATTAATAGTAATCACAAGGGTCCTTAAAGTAAACAAAGGAGGCAAAGTGAAGGGCAGAGTAAAGCAGCATGAGAAGAACTCAGTTCTCCTTGTCAGCTCTACAGATGGAGGAAGGGGACCATGAACCAAAGAATGTGGGCAGCTCTAGAAGCTGGAAAAGACAAGACAAATGGATTTTCTCCCAGAGCCTCCAGAAATGAACGCAGCCCTGATGAATTCTGATTTTAGTGCAATGAAACCTGTGTCAGACTTGTGTCCTACAGAACACAGAAATGTGAGGTAAAAAATGTATGTTGTTTATGACACTAAATTTGTAGCCATTTGTCATAGCAGCAAAAAAATAATACCAACTACATGGTTCTCATCTTGACCATCACACTACCTGTGGGACTTTTGGAAAGTTACTTAACTGTTTTGTTCCTGTGTATTAATCTGTACAATGAGACTAGTAACACCATCTACTTGAGGACTGAATTACATAATACATAGAATACTTAGAATAATGTCCGACACCTAGTAAGTGCTCAGCAAATGTTAAATGTCATTAAATTGCTATTCTTTACTTATATTTCTCTTTGATTTTTATCTTGAGATTTTACCTAAGAATATACTTCAAATATATGTTTTTTCCCTTTATATTTAAACAGCAAAAGAAAAATGTCTACTAAATGTTTAATAGCCTACCAAAGCTTGGCTTGCCTGGAGTACCTTCTTAGAACGTTTTCTTTTTAGTCTTGAACAGGGAACTCACCTTGTTTCTAACTCGCTAGAAGAAGCTGTGCTAACACCATTTTCAAAAGACCTTTCTTACTTCTTGACGACTTAATTATACTGCCACTGGTTGATGACTTTGCATTTGAAACCAAGACCTTGAAATAAACACAGTCATTTCAGGTCTTGATACAACTGAATGAAAGTGCATTCTCTGATTAGCTTGTCGGCTTTAAAAGTGCACCATGGCAATGGGATAAAATTAACCACACTTGCCAGTGACCTGATATTCATTAGAGATTTTGGTAGTTCCTAAATTTTTATTCTTTCTGAAGTTTATTGTGTTTGATAAATTGAGTATGTTTGCAGTACATCTAGTTATTTTATTTGGGAAACGTACTGGTGTTGCAATACTTAATTAACCTAAATAATTTACTTTTTCCAAAATGTGTCACAAAAGATGATTTTTGTTAGATACATAAAACATATATAAAGTCCCTTTATTTTTAGTAGGTTCTGGCATCCTCTTAGAGATCACAAATGTAAACAGCAACCATCTTCATGCCTGCAAAGCATGATAAAGAGCTGGTCTTGCATTAGTCTGAACAGTCCCACTCGTCTAATGGTTATTAATAAGAAGAATTTCTTTTATAATAACTGACAGCAATATACATAATTAAATACCAAAGAGCATTATTTGAAAAAGAGACTATAGTAATGTACCACATCTTTGCTTGTTTCGACAGTTGGTGAAACAAAATGGACTGAGCTTCCTTATTTGCCTTCCTTCCCTCCCTCCCTCCCTCCCTCCCTTCCTCCCTCCCTCCCTTCCTTCTTTCCCTTTCTTCCCTTCCTTTCTTTCTCTCTTTTCTTCTTTTTCTTTCTTTATTTCTCCTCCTTCCCTCCCTCCCTGCCTCCCTTCCTTTCCTTCCTTTCCTTTCCCTTCCTTCCCTTTTTTTCTCTTTCTTTTCTCTTTTTTCTTTCTTTCTTTTCTTTTTCTTTCTTTATTTCCCCTTCCTCCCTCCTTTCCTTCATTTTTTCCCTCATTTCTTTCTTTCTTTCTTTCTTCCTTCCTTCCTTCCTTCCTTCCTTCCTTCCTTCCTTCCTTCCTTCCTTCCTTCCTTCCTTCCTTCCTTCCCTCCTTCCCTCTCTCCTTCCCTCCATCCTGTCTGCCTGCCTGCCTGCCTCCAATGTTCCAGGATAAATGAAACTCTATCAAAAGCTAAATTCTATATTATTTAGGACTATATACACATGAGTTGAAATTGATTTTAAAACACTTAAAATTCAGAATAGTGCCCCCTTTGGAGGAAGTAGGGAGATAAGATGGGTGAAGAATATACAGGTAGTTTCAGTGGAATGGGTAGTGTTAGAGTTCTGGGTTGGGTGATATTTCTCTAGGTGTTTGTTCTACTGTTATGCTTGATGACGTACTATGCTGGACATATATTTTTGTATATCAAATATTCATTTTATAAGAGAACAACCAATCTCTGCTTTACTGAGCCTGTAGTCTTGTGTGGTCTCCAGAACTTGATTATTTCTTGTATCTTAGACTGTAACCATTTTCTCCCATGCCCTCCATTTTTACAAGTCTGTCATTTCTTTTTAGGACAAAAGTCAAACTATATGCTCTTAAATTTAAAAACAAATAGTGATGAAAGAGCATTTTGAACTCACATGTTATTGCCTATCCTGGTTCAAAAAACCAGGGATCACCACTATCTAATGAGAGAGGTGGGTGCACTTGCCTGTGTTCCTGTCTATTTCCTGTTTCCTTGAGGCAGGGTCAGCCACCTTCATACTTGTTGCTAACGTGGTGCTAAATATAAGAAAGGCAAGTTTCTAGGCCCTCTTTTACCACTCACTCATTGTGCGACTTTATGCAAGTAACTAAATGTTCAGGTTTTTAAAAAATGTATTTACCACTGTCAAAATGCTCACATGCATAACATATATAACCTCCCTTCCTGAGTCTTTTTGTGAGTATATAATTACAAACATGAGAGCATTTTCTTTTTGAGATGGAGTTTCCCTCTTGTTGCCCAGGCTGGAGGGAAATGGTGCAATCCTGGCTCACTGCTACCTCTGCCTCTCCCCAGGTTCAAGTGATTCTGCTGTCTCAGCTTCCCGAGTAGCTGGGATTAGTCATGAGCTACCACGCCCAGCTAATTTACTGCATTTTTAGTAGAGATGGGGGTTCTCCATGTTGGTCAGGCTGGTCTTGAACTCCCGACCTCAGGCGATCCACCCACCTTGGCCTCCCAAAGTGCGGGGATTTCAGGCGGGAGCCACTGCACACAATCCCACATGAGAGCATTTTAAAAAGTTAAGTGCTAGACTAAAGATGCATATTGCCATAAGCATTTTTGTTACAATAGTGAATTTGATAACAAAGATTTCTAAAGAAATTTGTGCCTATAATCCAATACAAATAATAAGGTACAAGAGGATGGCATGGCAGAAAGAAGGTAGATTTATGTATTTGTGTTCAGATAAACTTGGGTTCAAACGTTGGCACTGCTTGGTATTAGCTATGCCATCTTTGTCAAGTATGTTTATTCACTGGAACCTCAGTTCCTCCATCTGCAAAATGGGGTAATCCTACTAGCCTCATAGAGTTGTGGAAAGATTAATTAAACTTCTCTATTATGGTCCTAATAACTCTCTGCTAGTGGGAATGAAAACTGGCACAGTATCTATGAAGGGATATGTGGCAACATCTATCACACAAAATGGATATATACTTTGAACAAACAATTCCACGTCAAGAGATTTATCACACATACAGTCTCACAATTAAAAAATAACACGTGCATGGTTTTTCATTATATGATTGTAATTACAGAGGCTTAGAAATAACCTTAAATGAACAAAAGTAGGAAACTGGTTCAAAAAATTCACATACATACAACAAAAATTTATAAAGTTATAAAATAAATGAGGAATTCTTTGCATACTTATATGGAATGATCTTCAAAATAAATTGTTCAGTGAAAAAGCAAGGTATAAAATTAGAGTGTGTAGGCTGGGTGCAATGGCTCACGCCTGTAATCCCATCACCTTGGGAGCCCGAGGCGGGTGGAACACCTAAGGCCAGAAGTTCAAGACCAGCCTGCACAACATGGTGAAACCCCATCTCTACTAAAAATACAAAAATTAGCTGGACATGGTGGCACGTGCCTGTAATTCCAGCTACTTACTACTTTGGAGGCAGAGGTAGGAGAATCACTTGAACCCAGGAGGCAGAGCTTGTAGTGAGCTGAGATCATGCCACTGCACTCCAGCCTGGGTGACAGAGCGAGACTCTGTCCCCAACTTCCAAAAATTAGAGTAGATAATATATCCCTATTTGTGCATTTTTTAAAAGAAAAACTATTAGGTTCAATATGAATGAAATATATCTGTAAGGACTCACAAGGATCATTTCACTTCGGTGAACTCTGAAGAAGAAAACTGTGGGTGATGAAGGAAAAAGATGGGAGGGAGACTCCCTGTGTGCCATTCTGTGTCTTTCAAATTGAGAACTAAAAAAATGTATTGCCTATTTGAAAAATAAATGCATAAATCACGGTATCTGGCATAAAATATGTGCTCAAAAATGCTTAGCTCTCATTTTTCACTCCTCCACCTATTTTTAAAACTAAACACATAGATTTTTTTAACCCTTTACTAATTTTACCAATCATTTTAAGTATTCAGTTCCCTACATGAAATAAAACGAACAGTAAATCTGCCAGTTTTTAAAAAATCCATATTTTCCCATGGCATCAATTGGGATGAAACTACTGTATCTTTCAGCAGATTCTGGTTCTAAAAAAAAAAAAAATGGCCCATTTCAATGGCAAAGTGAACTAAAGGACATCAGTAATGAGAGAATAAGCCTGAGATACCTCTGTACCTCCTGAAAGGGAACAAGGTGAAATCTCTTCCTGCAGATCCTGAGCCACGTCATTGCTTGACTTCAGCCTCCTCTCCCCACCTGACCTTTAAAGTCACCTTTGAGAAGCAAAGAGAAATTCCCTAATTGAGCTGCCAGTGAGAAAGGAAATGATCTAGAAAATGGAAGAGGCCAAAAAAGCTACAAATTGAATAATCCACACATTTGGGAAGATGAACAGAATCATTTGACTACATTATATTTCTAATTTTATTCCTTTGTGTGTGTGTGTGTGTGACAGAGTCTCACTCTGTGGCCCAGGCTGGAGTGCAGTGGCGCGATCACACTGCAACCTTCGCCTCCTGGTTTCAAGCAATTCTGCCTCAGCCTCCTAAGTAGCTGGGACTACAGGTGCCCACCACCACACCCAGCTAACTTTTTTATTTTTAGTAGAGACAAGGTTTCACCATGTTGGCCAGGATGATCTCGATCTCCTGACCTCGTGATCCACCTGCCTCAGCCTCCCAAAGTGCTGGGATTACAGAGGTGAGCCACTGCGCCTGGCATTCCAAGTTTTCTATATGACTAATGCAATCTTTCTTTACCTGCTATCAGCTATCTTTCACTTTTCTGTTTCTTGGAGCATTTTAAAATTTGTTCAGAGTCTTAAGATACTGGAATCATTTTGACCCGTTCGGTGTTTACCTATTTCAGTTCTCAGATTAGTCACCTTCATAGTACCTTCCATCTTTATGAGTGTTGGTCTTTGAACTTCAAAAAAATAGATCGAGGTTGAAATATCACAGCTTTTTTTTCTTTTGACTTCATTGATCATATCTATCATGTTCTTGCTAATTTATCATATCTATCATGTTCTGGGTCAATAAATGTTTAATCATGAAAACATATATAAGGATACAGAGATGAATATGACAAGGGTCAATGAAATAGCAAATAATAACGCTCCGTGTGAAGCAGTGCAGTCTGGAAGTCAGAGTCAACAAGGGAAGAGAGAAATAGATGCTGTGGGCCAACAGGAGGAAGAAGTGCTCTGTTATGGGGGCATGAAAATGTTTCATGAAGGAAGATATATGATTGGCATTAAAATATTTTGATAATGGAATAAAGGTGAGGACACCCCAGGTACAAGAGTCAGTATGAGTAAAGGCAGCCAGACCTGTCAGTTTGGGGAATATTTCTCAAAGTGTGGATCATGTAATATGATTTCAGTTAATACAAGGACAATCATTTTAGATTTTAATAGTCAAAAACTAAACAGGTGAGGAGAGGCTAGACTCATCTCCAACAGGGAGGAATGAGGAGTCCTGTTCCTCAGCTCCTGCCTTCCACAGTGATCTCTAGCTCAGATTGCATGTAGCATTCTCAGCACCCGCCTTCCACAGTGATCTCTAGCTCAGATTGCATGTAGCATTCTCAGCACCCAAGTAAGTTCAGAGACCAAGGACATTCCGATGGAGTGCAGCAACAAAACCATCTCATGGTTAGATCAACCACTGTACTGCATTTCTCTTATTACTGGAGGTCCCTCCCAGCTCCCATCCCACTGCCTTTGAAATAGGCCAGCTGAGGGCTCTCAACCCATGTGGAAGACACGGGGGTATAAAGATGTAGACAGGCCCAGCTGTATGCCAAGGGACTCAGGGTAGTAAATTTATTTAAATTTTAATGGTGAGTCATCTTAGAACAAAATCCTGTAACTAATAAATTTATAACCACAAGAGGTTCACAAATATGGCAAAAATCATGAAGGCTGTGTTAGTTGCTTAGGGCTGCCATGACAAAATGCCCCACACCCAGTGGCTTAGACAACAGAAACTTGTCTTGCAGTTCTGGAAGCTGGGAACCCTGAAATCAAGGTGCCAGCAAGTGATTCCTTCTGAAGCCTACAAGGGAGAATCTGCTCCAGGCCTCCCAGCTTCTGGTAGCCTCAGACATGCCTGGCTTATAAATAATGTTCTGTCTATATTTTCATGTTGTATTCCTCTTGGTGCGTCTGTCTGTGTCCAAATGCCCCTTTTTATTAAGACACAAGTCATAATGGATCAGGGCCCACCCTAATGACCTCATTTTAATTATATTACTCTTATAAGAACTCTATTTCCACATAAAGTCACATTTCTGAAATTCTGAGGGCCTTTAACATATCTTTTGTAGGACTGGTGCAGTTAAACTGATAATAAGGATGTGCCTTGAATGACTGGAATCTGGGTAACACTGGCTTAATGGAAGCTATCTATCCTGGCTTCGGTTCATTTAAGTACAGATGTGTCATCTTACAACTGTGCTATCTTAGGCAAGTCATTTTACCTTTCAGAACTAAGTTTTCTCATTTATAGAATGAAGGAATTGAAGTTAGATCAGTAGTTACCAAGTTTTTCTGGATTCTGTAGACTCCTAAACTTTCACAGAACAAAAGAAGATATATAACAGAAGGCTTGAAACTTAATTTTGCCAAATGTGGGAGGGATTGGCTAAGTTGTCACTAATCCTGCTTCCTCTTCCTCCTGGGCCCACGGCTAAACTGTAATTCCCAGCCTTATTTGCTGTCAGGTTTGGCCACATGGTGAGTTTTAGCAATGGAATTGGAATAGAAGTAATTGTATATCACATTTCCAGGCTTGACCAATAAAAATCTCCCTCTAGCAATCTTCCTTCTCTTCCTACATTGCCAGCTGGACAGAGAAGACCTTGGGGAACCTAGGTAAGGGTAGACCCAAAATATGGAAGCCAACTTGGGTCCCCGAGTGAACATGGGGATAGTCTCTATATTCAGATTTTACTTAAGGAAGACATGATATTATTGGGTTAATTTATTAACATGTGGGATTACAGCAGCTGTCATCACGTACTTATATTCCAAGTATGGACATTAAAAAATAGCATCTACTCTCACAAATGAAGGACCATTTCACATTTAATATTGTACAAAGTCTACAGTCTTAGAAACAGGAGCAGTTTTTCAACTTGAAAAGCTAACTTATTCGAAAACTCTTGGCTTTAACCTGATTTTCTCTCTTCACCATCAGTGAATGGTAACTTTTTTAGAGACAGTCATTGGCCCATGAACTGACAATGAACCTCTGGGACAGATGACTCTCCATCCAATCAGAGGACAAGAAGTCACAGGCTGAATCCACCTGCTCAGAACAGTTGTTAGGGAGGCACCTCTGTCCATCTCAGGTCTAGGCCATCATCCTCTCTGTGGCTTTATTTTCAGCAAGCTCAATCCTTATGGTGGGCTTCCTTTTTCCAAGTTAACATGGTCATAGTGAGGGAATGTGTTCTCTTTCCGGGTCCACAAGGGGGCGTAGTTTTAAGGGCAAGAACTTCCCAGCACCATGCCCCACTCCCATTGTCTTCATCTGGGAAATTTAATGGTTTATGTTTAAATTTCATGAGCCCGGGAAGAAACTAAAGAGTCAACCACCCCAGCAGAAGTTTAAAGGAACTCCTTTCATTGGCCAGAGGAACTTGGGGAGGTGGGAGTTTCTCCCAGGATAAATTCCCCTGCTCCTTCACCCACACCAGATTTCTAGCTGTCTGGAATCCCCTCCCACATAGCGGGAGCTCTCTTTCCCCTCCTGGATTTCCCCTCTGGGGTCCTGCTTCCACACACACTTTGTGGAAGTTTTCTCTATTCTTCTCCTTTTTCTTTACCTAAACAAATCACTTTCTACAAACACCTTTGAGTCTCACATTTACTTTTAGGATAGCACTGTGCTGTGGTCTCCTCTACTATTCTTGGGGAGTGATAGACCAAGAACCTGGAGAAAACTCCTCTCAGGGGAACGGAGGGCTTCCCTGAACCCCAACAATAGCTGAAAGCCCAGGAGAGAAAAAATTTTCTTTTGCTCCTGTAAAAGTTCCAGGATCAGTTCTGATTAGATCAACTTGGCTCAAGTGCCAACTCTCAACCAAACACTGCAGCCAGGAGGACAAGATGTGCCATGTGGCCAGGTTGGGGTCACATTCACAGCTGGGTCCCCAAGGACAGTATGAGAGTTCTGTTACCCCATAAAAAAGGAGAATGAGCTTCATGACGCCAAAGTAGAGGAGAACATCATACTAGCCTAGGGTAATGCCCTGGGGCGCCATAATGCAGCAGATCTAAATGAGGGTTCTGTCCAGGCTCGCAGTGGGACTTAAAAAGTGTGAGAGAATAATTGGTTTGCAGTGAAGCACTTTGACAATCAAAAGGAAAATGAATAATAATCAAGCAAGCAACATATTGTAAATAAAACGCATTCTCACCCACACCAAGATAGATGCAGATGTAAAATTCTGGTGGTTAGGTAGACTTAATAAGTTAAAATGTGAGCTTCTTTTTTATTAGGAGCATGGGAACAAATGATATAAACTTGGGATAATTAAAAACTCGGTTTCTTCATCCATCATAATGTTTTCATATGCTATTAGTATCATTCCATCTATGATAAAATACATAAAGACATCTAATATTTAGTGTTATCAAGGCCCATAATTTTTTTCCTCCTGAAATCCAATGCCCTTCCTCCTTCTCAACTGTGGATTTTAGGTAATTATATGTGTTTTTACTTACCCAACTTAGTACAAAGTTTAAGGCTTCCAATCCAAGTCCCACAGAATTTATTCTCTCTCCAAATCCTTTGAAAGTCTTGTGCCATCATTTTTTTCTCTTTTTTTCTAATTATACCAGAATGATACATTTACTTTCCTGTTTCCAACAATCTAGCTAAGTCTCATAACATAACCCAGCATATATCTTCCAGAAATAATTAGACAATGAAGAATTTTCAAACCTCGTTCAGATAAAAACCACAGTATCACTCTGTTCCATCATGTTTGTTGGGCCATTTTTCTTTTTTCTCTCTGCTGTTATTAATTCAGTCAAAAGTTCTTCAATATGAATTCTCAATATAGTAATAGGTTAAGTTGGTTTCTGTTCTTTCTGCTCATACTTTTCTGTCCCAGGCAAACGTGAAGGCCAGTCAATCTCTTAATTGCTTCAAGACTATCTCTGCCTTGAATTACCATGTAACAGTGTACTATAATTTTTTTTTACCTTCAAAAAGAGAGGAACAAAAAGCATAGTCCCATATATCTGCTTGTTATTTCTAATGTATTACATGTGTATCAACTTCTGCCCTGGGAATAAAGTATTCACAATTATGAAGAGGAAGATGAATTATAAGGACAAAATTTAGATTTTGCTTTTACTAAAGAAATTTGACATTCAAAATTATTGTCAAATGTCAAGGGATGGTTAATCATGAATTCCTTTAACAAATACTTACTGATTCTCTGGAAGTGCCAGGCATTATGATCTAGGAGCTGGGGACACATCACTAAAGCAAACATGCTGGATCCTACCCTCACAGAGATGATATTCCAAAGGAGGAGGCAGGAAATAAACACACAGACAACCAAAAAAAAAAATGCCACATTGTGGTAAATGCTGCTAAGGGAATAAACTTGGTACAAACGGACAGACAGAGAACCACTAAGGAAGTGCTCTCTGAGGATGTAACATCTAAGCTGAAGCCGAGAGTATAAGAAAAAGACAACTACACTGTGGAGCTGGATTGGGAAAGCCTTCCAGGTAGAGGAAACGCATTTGCAAAGCTCCAGAGGCTGGAAAGGGTTCACCAAAGTCAGGGGAAAGGAGGCCAGTGTGGCCAGATCATTCTTTTCACTCATCCCAGTGGTCAGAGTTAAACCCAATTTAGAGACAGTGTTGCTTGTATCTAATGCATTATTTTAGTTTCTTGGTTAGTAATTTCTCTTTAATAATGTCTTATTTTTCATATGCATTTGGCAGTTTTTAGTTCTCTGAATAAGTCTCTTTAAGATTTTGAGAACACTAAAGATACATTTTGACAGTCAGCATATTAAAAGTCAGAAAGAGTTAATACACCTCCCCAAATGCCCATTTTACTGCCAAGAAATTTCTTATACCCTGAGAGAATCTGGCTGAATATTTGGAGCCATCTGGTATTTAAAGTAAAACCCACTGTGCTGAACTGGACAGTATTTTTAAAACATAACAATGAATCTCGGTTTTAACATAATAACTAATCTCAGCACACAGCCACTGAACCAGGCTGTGCTAATGTTTGCTTGTTAATGCCCTGGTTTTAATAACATTTCAAACTATCTAACCAAATGTCATGTAAAACGTCTCCTGGAGCAGGGTTTGATTGTCTCTTGAGCACGGCAGCATCCTAGTGTCTGTTCCATCTGTTTCTTGCAAACACTGGGCCAATGAGGAATCAGCCTGTCTGCAAAGGACAAAATGCTGACTGCTGACCCAGCTCTGCTCCGGTTCTGTGGCAAATGGGAGAAGGGGCTTCCTTGGGGAGGAATAAGGTAAACATTGAGAGAATGGACTTTGACTTCAGGGAGACTTTAAGCACAAATTCCAGGGTTCCACGCACAAGCATTAAGATACCAGTCCTTAGGTAACTTACATAACTGCTTCAAGCTTCACTTTTAGCAACTGTAGAAGAACTATTTATTAGTCATGTAGTGAGAATTAAGTGAGAGAATGCACGTAAAGTGCATGGTACTTTGTAGGTGTTCAATGTCTGCAGATAATCACTTTATTCTAATTAATAAGCTCCATTCCTCAGGTGAGCAGAGGAAGGCTGAACTGCTAAGCATCTTCTCATTCCCAAACAGACATGGTGGGTGTCAAGGATTTATAAAGTCAGCTATCTATCAAGGCCATCTTATACCAATTCAATCACTACATCCACCCTGGCACCCTTGTCTAAGACTATGACCTGGTCAGGAGGACCTGTTGGCCTAAGGGTCCCCACTGGTGAGGAAAAGATGCAGACACTTTAAATAACTGTTCCAACATGACCTTTGTCCTGCCCCATGCCTTCTCTCCTAAGGTCTTCTGGATTTTCTGATGGGAGAGAAAAGTAGCTGGTAGCAATTTCCTGTTGCCAATCAATTTGAAGATAGCTGTTAACCCCCATCTCCTGCATATCTGGTGATCCCAAGGTTTGAGAGAAATAAAAATAGCTGCTTGTCTAACACAATAAAAAGTCCATAATACCTTACACATACTAGAAAATACCTAAAACTTACAAGTGATTTCAGATACTCACCACTTGATGGTGTTATTTGCTATTCATAACTTAGTAACAGCCGACCAGATTTATAAATTGACTTTGTTTCATCAAATCAAAATAGACTCCGTTTAAAATGCCAGATTTTCTTTGAGGAAAGAATACAGAATTTGAGATATTACTTTAAAGTGAGAATGTAGAGAAAAATAATTCCTAGGCATGTGAAGATTCCTCTAGCTGGTGCTTGTACCTTCCTGAATCCCTGGTGATGGTTGGCAGAAGCCCCATCATACTGGCAATGTCCCCAGTGGCCCCCACTTCCAGATCCAGCTGCCCTCTGCCTCCAAATGAGAACATCAAAAGGAAGCCTCCAGTTAGCTGGCTCTCTTCCAGCTGCTTATTATCTCTTGTTGGCCTGTGTCACAAGCCTTCAGCCCCAGTTTAGGGATGGATTGTCAGAAAGGGCTCCCCAGGAGAATTTCTCAGGGCCATGGTCTTTGTGTCTGATATGGTTTGGCTATGTCCCTACCCAAATATCATCTTGAATTCCCATGTATTGTGGGAGGGACCCAGTGGGAGGTAACTGAATCATGAGGGCAAGTCTTTCCCGTGCTGTTGTCATGATAGTAAATAAGTCTCACAAAATCTGCCAGTTGTAAAAAATGGGAGTTTTTCTGCACAAGCTCTCTCTTTGCCTGCTGCCATCCATGTAAGATGTGATTTGCTCCTCCTTGCCTTCTGCCATGATTGTGAGGCTTCCTCAGCCACATGGAACTGTTAAGTCCAATTAAATCTCTTTTTTTTTGTAGATTGCTCAGTCTTGGGTGTGTCTTTATCAGCAGGGTGAAAATAGACAAATACAGTACCACTGGACTCACTCGAGTTTTATGGCCACAGCAGAGAGGCCACTCCCACAACTGCCTAAGCTTCTGCCTCCCTCTGGCTTCATCTCCTGCCACTCAGCTCCTCAGTCTTTCTCCTCAACCTTCTTGGCTGTCTTTCAATTTTTCTCATACAACCTATTCTTCCTTGTCTCAGTCTGAGCAAATTCCATTCTTTCTCAATGTACGGCTTTTCCCCAGGACTAGCTATATACTTTGCAGGTCTCACTGCAAATTGAAATTCGGATGTTCTTTTTCATTATTAAGAATTTCAAGATGGTGCCAATTGAGCTTTACGGCAAGCATGGGACCCTGCTGAGCACAGGGCGCTGTGCAATGCCTGGGTTTTACACGGAGGAGACCTAGACCCACTTTCATTTCTGCTTTTTACATAGCTGCCATCCTCACTGAGATCATCATTTCCAGCTCTTCTCCTCCAGCTAACTTTTAAATTTGTCTTTTAAGCACTTAACACAATTTTAAACATTAACTTATTTATTCACTTACTTTTTCTGATTTATCTCCCCCATCCAAGCCCTTTCTAGACTGTAAGCTCTGTAAGGGGAAAGACTGTGTCTACTTTGGCCATGGTTAGATGCCCAGAGTCTAGGACTATGCCTGGCATACGTAGACATTCAGTAAATATATATGTTGCATGAATGGATTAATTTATGTTCCTCTGCCTTCAGCTTGAAGTTATTTTTAGTACTGAAGTCTTTAGGGTATTCAAAGAATAGCTCTAAGCTAGTCAGAAAGAAAGCAGGGTCCCACAAGAGTAATCTGCACTTGAGTGGAGTGAGGGTAATGGTATTCTCTCCTAGCTGAGAAATTGCCTCTTGTTTCCTCAGATACAGCTTGCTTTCTAGAATCATTTAATTGCTTTGATCATTTTCAATCTACCCAAACCTTCCTTTTTTTGTATAAAGGAGACATCCCAAGGGCTAAATGAGGAATATTTAGAAAAGAAGATGGGTTTTTATTACTTCCTTCTAGATGTTTCTGAGGGAGGAGTGAATGAAGAGTCATCTGATACCAACTGGTGTACCATGGACTGCAGCACAATTCTGATCTTAGTGCCCAGATTTAGTGCAGACTGCACAAGTTAAAGAGCAGCGTCTCCAACGAGACTATCCCTACTTCAGATGCCAGTGGCAAGTGGGGTCCCCTGGCCACCCATGTATTTGACCAACTGACTACATAATTGAGTTCTCTGGGGAGAGTAGGGCAGGCCTCTAGGGCAGGATTGAAATGGCTTGACAGAGCCAGGAATTGAACTGGTCGGGAGAGGAGGAGGGTTTGCATGTTTGGGAAGGGGCCTGCATGATTTGACTCTCCCACCTGTGACAAGGAAGGGAACAGCTGGCTTTCTTATCAGTTTGCTCAAATGTGAGGTACAAGGGGATAAGGGAAGGGTGAGGCTTAAAAGCTTTCAGCAAACATCAAAAAATGAAGTTAGATTACTCATCACATGTATTAAAGCAGACAAATGTATCTTTAATCTACCATAAGCTCCCATGTAACCATCACGTAGCTTCAAATGTTTTCATATAATATTTTGTTTCTTCTAAACTCCTTACCACTTCTCCACTCACATCAGATTATTTTGAGGTAACTCCTAAGCATTCGAGTATTTCATTTGTAAATATTTTACTATATATCTAAAAAACAGAGTTTACTTTTAATAATTAAGAACAATTATTTAATATTATCAAATATTCATTTTGTGCTCATATTTTTACAACTGGCTTATAAATATTTTTTAAAGTTGTTTTTGTTAAAATTAGGATCCAAACAAGAGACATAATTACAGTTACTTAATATGATTATTATGCCTCTAATAGTCTACAGGTTTCTACTATATCTAATTATTTTTTACAATTTTATTACTGAAGAAACCAAGTTGTCTGTCTTACAGAGTTTCCATCTGTCTAACTTCTGCTGTTTTTATTCTCAAGGTGTCTTGAACATGTTCTCCCATCTCTTTTATTTCCTATAAGTTGATAGTAATACTTAGAGGTTTGATCACATTCAGGTTTGATAGCTAGCTAGCTAAATAATAGATTGATAGGATGATTGGACGGATGGATGGACAGATAGGTAGGCAGATAGATAATACAATGGATGGATAGATAGGTAAAAATACAGATGATAAAGATATTTTTCTTTTTTGTTGGCAAGACTACTTGATTGGTGGGGCTGTATACATCCATTAGGAGGCACGTGATTTCTGGTTGCCTTTTTAAAACGTAATGTCAGGAGCTGTTGATGGTCAGTCCACAGATCTGCTAATTCACTGAGGATTGTTAAATGGGGATTTCCTGATTCTAACTTTCCTTCCTCATTAGATAAAACATTTTCGAAGGAAGAACTATTCTTTATCTACTATTTGGTTACTCTCAGGATAATTCTTATAGGAAAATTAAGGTAGTTGCTTAATTCAGTCCCTGAATTTATTACATTTAAAATGAGTTTATATTCTTGTATTCTCCAAAGGCAATCTCTGAGTTTGCTGGAGGTTTTTTTAAAGTCATGCTTTGAACTCCTTATGCCAAAATTCTCTTCAGTGGCAGACTTCTTCATCAATTGCCTTTGCATTTTTAGCCTTAATTTTTTCTTTTCTGCAAAGACTCATTTGCTTAATTATGTAGTAACTCATTTCTGTAAGCTGAATTGAGACAGATACTGGCTACAAGGAGCCTATGTGATTTCTTAAAGAAACTGTATTCCTTGCAGAAAACATTATTTTGAACAAAGTTTAAGCATGGGTGTTTAAAAAAAGACATCTAAATGTCTTTCCTAATAAGATGCAACATTTTTTCTTTTTCTCTGTTCAGGGATTTTCTTCACAGAATAGCTCATTCCATGGAGAAATAAATGTTTTAAGTTTAGATCAGCTCTCAGCTACAGAGGTCTGTGAGCCTTGCTGACCCCCCGCCCCCACCCCACCTCACATCCATAACTTAAAATGGTCAGCAATAAATACTCTTGGTTACATTTCTAATTCAGAAATCTTTCCACTTGCAATTTCTCAGGATTATTAATAATCAGCTCATTATGTCTACTTCAAACTTTTAAGCAACTTGGGGCTGCCCGGAGGTCCGCTCTGGCTCTCTGTGGTGACCCTGGAAACTGCTCAGCCCAAACAGGCAGATTCTGCTACCAGTGCTTTTGGCTCCATTGCCAGCATGTTTGCTGTTAGTTGACAACATTTTTATCTGACTTCTGCTAAAATTAACCTTACTTGGAATACAGTCTTTCTGTTTCATCAGTATAATTACTGGCCCTGGAATGCCTTCCCAAAGCTGTTGTTTATAATGATTCATGCAGCAGAAAATATACAACGTGGTTTTTGAGAGCCAAGCAATGACAATTCAATCCTGGGACAGAAAACGAAAAAAGAATCAGTATTAAAACAACCAAAGGTACATAAGATTTCTTCCTCTTTGAGTTTTTTTTGTTTGTTTGTTTTTTGTTTTTTGTTTTTTTTGTAGAAGGAACACACACACACACACACACACAAAGCCTGCACTTTAAAACATCTCTCATTCTAAAAATCAGTGAACAACATCTATTTGGTAACTCAAGTTGGCTGGTTAATTATAGACTGGGTAAACTATATGAAAGGGCAAAATAAGGGACAGCTTCTAGTATTATTTCAAGAGTAATAAGAAGGTCCCATGCTTCTCCAAATTTTTTCTCTCTCCTGGTAAATGGAGCACCATTAGTGCTCCATTCCCTTAGGTGAAGGATTAGATCTGGTTAAATTTCTAGGACAGGAATTTTCCTCTCTGTGAATGGTGGACAAGTTCTCACCAGTATCAAGTTTAGCTTGAGGAAGCTGCTCTCAACCCTGCCTGCTCATTAAAATCACGTAGGAAGTTTGTATAAAACCCAGCCAAGAGGACTCTACCATAGACTAGTTGAATTACAATCTCTCAGGTGGGCTGAGTACCATTATTTTTTAAAGTTAAAGTGTCCCAAGTAGCTTCTAGTGTGGGGCTAAAGTTATGAGGGCTTAGAGGTGAGGAAAATATGGAGCAGACAGGGGCCAGGCACAGTGTGAGAGCACAGTGTGTGCACACCAACCAACTCCACTAGTTTGTCAGGAAAGAAGGAAGAACAGTGAGCCAGGCCTAAAAAGGCTGTGCATAAACCAGAGAGGCTGGTTTCTTACTCAAAGCACCCCCTTCACACTGCTCTCTAGGTCTGTCTAATAGGTAGGACCTCCTCTTGGCAGGGAGGGGAGCTATGACCCAGACTTTGCCAACTGGAGTGCTGAATCTCTCTAAAATAGTGATTGGTTTGGGGTGGACCCAAACTGGGCCAATCAGAACCAACAGCCATCAGTTCCAGGACTTTTATTGGAAGTGTTAGGAAATAATTTCTCCTCCCACTAAACTGTTCAAAGGAAAGCACAAGCTGCTAGTGGCCACCTGACCACACTGAGGGAAGAAGCTGCCTGAGAACAAAGCCAACATGAGGAAGCAGGACCGGGATCGAGAGAGCCAATCCCAGTGATACTGGATCTTGCCTAACGTATTGCCGAGACTTTACAGTTGTGTGAGTTAAGTTCTTTTACTTGAGTCATCTTGAGTTGAATTATTGATAAATTAGAACAAAAATTCTGAATAACAGACAAGTGGAGAGGCAAAAATTGACTGGATTTCAAGGTCAGATCTTGTTAACACCTCTACCCTGGAGGTAGACTTGGTTGGTTAGACGGGGTTAAAGGTTACTATAGGATACAGAAAGAACTCAAGACTCTCTTGGTGTTTCAAAGTCAATATGTTAGACTCTTAATTTTAATTGTAAATAAATATCACAAAGAAGAGTTATGCATGTGGCTATGCTCCTAATTTTAAAAAGTCCACAGTCCTTTTTTTCTTGTTGAGTTAATCTGGGCTACATTAGTAATACCATTAGTTAATAATCACCAACACTTAACCTTCTATGGTAAACCAACCTCTCATGAGAAACATAGATTACAAATTTAAGTAAAATATAGTTTTCTGCAACAAATACTCTAATAAATTGGGTTTCTGTACATATCATAGTCTATCTGGAACTTAAAAGTCAACATTCCTTGAAATTACTTAAATCAGCATCTCAATATTTTAAGAAAGCTAAATGTCCTCCATAGTAAACAGAGACAAATATTCAGTTTTATGATGACAAGACACAGAATAAGTTTATCTTTAACTATAATTTTATAGTAACCATTATGAAAATATTTGTTGCCTTACCTTATCTAAGATGTAACAGCTGATTCAAGACTTATCTTCACAAATCTCATGTGTCAACAGACTTCCATTCTTTCCTAGTTCTTTATGAACAATTGCTATTTGGAATTGATAATCTGTGAAATTCACTTATACCCTTTAACTAAAGTTGATTTAAATAAAAGAAGGCGCTCAAGCCTGTAATCCCAGCACTTTGGGAGGCTGAGGCGGGTGGATCACGAGGTCAAGAGATCGAGACTATCCTGGTCAACATGGTGAAACCCCGTCTCTACTAAAAATACAAAAAATTTAGCTGGGCGTGGTGGCGCACGCCTGTAATCCCAGCTACTTGGGAGGCTGAGGCAGGAGAATTGCCTGAACCCAGGAGGCAGAGATAGCGGTGAGCCGAGATTGTGCCATTGCACTCCAGCCTGGGTGACAAGAGCGAAACTCCGTCTCAAAAAAAAAAAATAAATAAATAAAAATAAAAAAAATAAAAGAAGGCTTATACTTTTCTGATTTTACAGGTTTATACTCAAAATGCCCCACTGTGTTTTCTCTGAGAAGCAGATAGTGTGGGATGTGGTGCTAGGCGCAAGACCTGTGCTAGAGTGAAGGAACAAGCTTAGGACCAACCTGTGAGAGTCACCAAAATCCCAAGGACATGGCTAAACCATGACATGTGGGTGTCCCAGGTCAGACTAATCCTCTAGTGCCATTTCCAACCAATATTTCTTAAATTTGTTCAACATTCAGTGATGTGTTAACTACCAGCAACTGTTTCTTGTTTATGGGTGGTTTGGTTTCATGTTGTAATTGTTGGTAATTTCCACTTGAGGGTACTGATTTCTTTAGCAGGTATGGGACCAATTGATATTTCAGGAATTACGTAAGAGGTTGCATATGGAAACCCAGAGTCACTGGTGCCATAATTCGGACTTATCCCAAGTATATCTTAACATGGCTTATAAACTAGTGACTCAACTGACCTGTTTTCTTATCCCGCCCTTGACCTGTCATCCCTTTGGAGCAGGCCATCTCATAGATTGAATCTCAGTATGAGGGTAGCTATTATCCCTGGGCCATAACTCAAAAGGTTATTTTCTCTGGGACTTCACTTTCTATGGTAGGTGCATTCTGCTGCTATCCCAAAAGGAGCCAAAGAGCTCTGTCCCCTGACCACCTTCATTCCCTGTCATTCTAGTGTGTGTCTTTTACTCCTTCCCACAGGCTCAGTGAACCACAGCAGGTCCTCAGCCCCTCCCTCACCCTGAATATTTCCTAGGAAGGAGTCAGACACCAATTCGGTGTGTCCTCCTAACTTAAGAGGACACATGTTATATTCTCCAAGAGATCCCATCAAAGCCCTTTTCTCTTGACTCAGCCTGCAAGAGAAATACCCACACAAACATAAACCTTTCCTCTTTGAGGACTACTCAGTGTCCAGTGAAATCCTTTTCACAAATTCTCCGTGATGTTCAAGAACTGACCCTTCTTTATCCTTGAGGTAAATGAGATACGTTAGAATCCTACAACTACTTTTAGGGTATTTGTTTATATATTCCTATAGGATGTTCTCACAGCTCATATTTCGATATGATGTCTATCACCTGAAGATTCAGCCGAAATTTCCATTTTAACTTTTGGTTCCCAGAAAGAACTAATAGCTCGCTTATAGCAGCACCAAAATCCTATAAAGTCAGCAACATAACAACAACAACAAAAGATTGTTTACCAACTACATTTGAAACAACAACCCTTTATAATATCTCACCTGGAGAGCAATCACTTCATAACCACCTTGTACACTATTTTTAATCTCTGAAGCTACATACCTTTTGGGGAGAAAGCTTAATGAACACCATTGCTTTGACATTCTAAAGACAAATAGCCTTGGCTGCTTGACATACCTCTCTCCTTGATCTACCTGGTGAATAGTGTCAGATTCATTCCCCATGTGTACCGCAGATTAAAAAGGCACCCAAGTTCAGCTCTGCAGCATTTCAACAGCTGAAAATGCTATAAATAAATACAAGATGTCTTTCCACTCTGAAGTTTGGTAATTCAAGACTATGCATCTTTGCATTTGAGGACCTCTAAATAGCAGGTCAGATAAATCCATAGTTCAACTTTGGATGAAGCATGAAGTCTTCTAAATACTTACAGCATTAGGTTCTTTAATTATTTTGGAACAGCAATTATAAAAGTAACACATGCTCATTAATTAAGTACAAATGTTGTCCAGGATAAAGGACAGTGTCTTAAATAAACAGTTGAATTCTATCATCTAAAATATCCATGATTAAAAGGAGATAAATGTCATTTCAGTCATGATTCTATCCATACAAACAAATATATGATAGATGGCTAGTTTAAATAGCCAGATAGATAAATGGAAAGAAATATCTCCTTCTTTTAAAAGCAAGAATAAAAATTAAAATAGTATCAAATATATCCAAGCTTCTTTCTAAGCACTAATTACACTATACTGCATTTTATTCATTTAAAATATCAGGGCTCTGTTTTGTCTCTAAGGAAAAAAGAAAAAAGGGAATCCCCTTCAGAGATTTCTGAGGAAAAGTTAGATGAGAAATCCAAGGCAATTCCTGCAATTTCTACGGAATCATTGGCAGTACTGGAGCAGAGAGACACTGTGAGAGACGGAGAGCTGAGAGGACTTGGGGACCAGAGGAAGTTTGTGGTTATGCTTCATTTGAACAGGAAAATTGTACAAAGGTATTTGATCTCTCACATTTCACTTACTCTTGAGTTGTGGTCTTGTTTATTGATCATTTGACTTATATTAAAGATAAAATTGTGTCTGTTAATATCCATAGCCCTATTTTCAATAGCAAATGCTTCCTAGATACTCCATTAGGTTCTGGAGATACAGAGACCATCCCTGCACTTGAGATATCTGCAGTTCATCATTGAGCAATGGCAGTAAGATGTGGTAAGTACTATAATAAAGTGATTTACAAAGAGTTCTTAGACCAAAATGAAGAAAAAGAAGTTGCTTGGTCTTAGGCACTCCAGGAAAAGGGAATGGAGTGTGCAACAATATAGGAGGTGACAATACATGATTTATTTCTGGAATGGGAACTAGTTCCATAGGCAGAGGGAGCCACCTTGTCAGAATCCCTGTGTGAGTTTGCTGACTCTGATGCACACACTTCTAGGCTGCCATGGATTTCTTAAGTAACAAGAAAGGGGAAATATCCATGAGGGCTTACCCAGGTGCCCATCAAATAACTGTGACATTTTGAAACCACCCTGGTGTTTAGGTTAGACATGCACCTTAGAGAAAGCCATCTCACGCTCTTGTTTAATTCATTAGTCAAAGAAATTATGTGATGGTTATGTGCAGTAGACTGGAGTCAACTACAACTTTCTCTTCCCTATTCCACGCTCAGACCCCAACCTCTCATTAATCCCTTCCTTTGTTCCTACTTAGGGCGTTCAGAGGAATAAAGTTTTCAAATACATTTATTGTTAAATAAAAAGGTCCTTGAAGGTATCCTCGAGTAACCTTCAGAACACTTTTCTAAGAATTCTGGGAAGGATAGGAGAAAGGACAGAAGGAAAAAGGGGATGAAAGATGGATGGATGGAAGGAAGGAAGGAAGGAGGGAAGGGGGAAAGGGAGAGGGAGAGGAAGAGGGGGGGAGGGGGGGAGGGAGAGAGAGAGACAGAGAGAGAGAGAGAGAGATCCAAAACACAGATTTTAGTAATCAACATCACCGGTAACTTGTAGAAATGCTGTTTCTGCAGCCTCACCCCAGACCCATAGAATCAGAAACTCTTGGGTTGGAACCCAGCCATCTGCATTCTAACAAGCTTCCAGGTGATTCTGATACACACCTATGTTTGAGAACTATTATCCTAGAGTAATAAATACAGGCCCAGAACAGCCCACATGGCCACAAATGCTTCTCACAAAAAACTTCTATTTATGTTACAAAAATGTTTACTCATTTAAATTTATTCCTTGGGATCAAAGCACAAGCCTCTTCCAGTAGCCATATCTTACTTGGGGAGTTACAGCCACAGACTCACACACCTAGAGGGGTGCCTCAAGGGTTGTCTCCTCCAAACTTCTTTTTTTTTTTAATTTTTTCTTTCTATAGGTTATTGAGGAACAGATGATGTTTGGTTACATGAATAAGTTTTTTAGTGGTGATTTGTGAGATTTTGGTGCACCCGTCACCCGGGCAACATATACTACACACAATTTGTAGGCTTTTATCTGTCACCCCCTTTCCACCCTTTACCCCAGAGTCCCCAAAGTCCATTGTGGCATTCTTATGCCTTTGTATCCTCATAGCTTAGGTCTCACTTATGAGTGAGAACATACAATGCTTGGTTTTTCATTCCTGAGTTACTTTACTGAGAATAATAGCTCCAATATCATCCAGGTTGCTGCAAAAACTGTTAATTTATTCCTTTTTATGGCTAAGCAGTATTCTATCACATATGTATACCACAGTTTCTTTATCCACTTGTTGATTGATAGGCATTTGGGTTGGTTCCACGTTTTTGCAATTGCAAATTGTGCTGCTATAAATGTGTGCGCAAGTATCGTTTTCTTATAATGACCTCTTTTCCTGTGGGTAGATACCCAGTAGCGGGATTGCTGGATCAAATGGTAGCTATATTTTTAGTTCTTTAAGGAATCTCCACACTGTTTTCCACAGTGGTTGTATTAGTTTATATTCCCACCAGCGGTGTCAAAGTGGTCCCTGTTCAATATCTATTATTTTTTTATTTTTTTGATTATGGCCATTTCTGCAGGAGTAAGGTGGTACCGCATTGTGGTTTTGATTTGCATTTGCCTGATCGTTAGCAATGTTGAGCTTTTTTTCATATGTATTTGGCCATTTGTATATCCTCTTTTGAGAATTGTCTATTCATGTCCTTAGCCCACTTTTTGATGGGATTGCTTTTTCTTGCTAATTTGTTTGAGTTTGTTGTAGATTCTGGATATTAGTCCTTTATAAGATGTATAGATTGTGAAGATTTTCTCCCACTCTGTGTGTTGTCTGTTTATTCTGTGACTGTTCCTTTTGTGGTGCAAAAGCTCTTTAGTTTAATTAAGTCCCACCTATTTATCTTTGTTTCATTGCATTTGCTTTTGGGTTCTTGGTCATGAAATCCTTGCCTAAGTCAATGTCTAGAAGGATTTTTCCAATGATATCTTCCAGAATTTGTAGAGTTTCGGGTCTTAGAATTAAGTCCTTGATCTATCTTGAGTTGATTTGTATATAAGGTGAGAGATGAGGATTCAGTTTCAATCTCCTGCATGTGACTAGCTAACTATCCCAGCACCATTTGTTAACAAGGGTATCCTTTCATCACCTTATGTTTTTGTTTGCTTTGTCGAAAATCACTGGCTGTAAGTATTTGGGTTTATTTCTGGGCTCTGTATTCTGTTCTATTGGTCTATGTGCCTATTTTTATACCAGTACCACGCTGCTTTGGTGTTGAAATCAGGTAATCTGATGCCTCCAGATTTGTGCTTTTTGACTTATGGCTACATGAGCTCTTTCTGGTTGCATATGAATTTTAGAATTTTTTTTTCTAGTTTTTTCAATTGTGCCCTTCCTGGTTTTGGTACTGGGTGATACTATGAAGAAAGAAGGTAGTATTTTAATGGGAATTGCATTGAATTTGTAGATTGCTTTTGGCAGCAGGGTCATTTTCACAATATTGATTCCACCCATCCATGAGCATGGGATGTGTTTCTATTTATTTGTATCATCTATGATTTCTTTCAGCAGTGCTTTGTAGTTTTCCTTGTAGAGGGCTTTCACCTCCTTGGTTACATATATTCCCAAGTATTTTAATTTTTTGCAGCTATTGAAAAGTGGTTGAGTTCTTGATTCGATTCTCAGCTTGGTCACTGTTTGGTGAATAGAAGAGCTACACTGATTTGTGTACATGAATTTTTGTATCTGGAAAGTTTGCTGAATTCTTTTCTTAGTTCTAGGAACTTTCTGGAGGAGTCTTTAGCATTTTCTAGGTAAACAATCATATCATCAGTAAACAGCAACAGTTTGACTTTCTCTTTTCTGATTTGGATGCCCTTTATTTCTTTCTCTTGTCGGATTGCTCTGCCTAAGACTTCCAGTGCTATGTTGAAGAGAAGTGGTAAGAGTGGGCATCCTTGTCTTATTGCAGTTCTCAGAGGGAATGCTTTCAACTTTTCCCTATTCAGTATGATGTTGGCTGTAGGTTTGTCATAGATGGCTTTTATTATATTAAGGTATGTCCCTTGTATGCCAATTTTGCTGAGAATTTTAATCATAAAAGGATGCTGGATTTTATCAAGTGCTTTTTCTGCATCTATTGAGATGATCATGTGATTTTTGTTTTTAATTTTATGTGTTGTATCACATTTATTGACTTGCATATGTTAAAACATCCCTGGTAGGAAACCCACTGGTGGATTATCTTTTTGTTATGTTGTTGGATTTGGTTAGCCAGTATTGTGTTAAGGATTTTTGCATCTATGTTCATCAGAGATACTGGTCTGTAGTTTTCTTTTTTGATTACGTCCCTTCCTAGTTTTGGTATTCCGGTGATACTGGCTTCATGGAAGATTTGGGGAGGATTCCCTCTTTCTCTATCTTGGAATGGTGTCAATCAATTTGGTACCAATTCTTCTTTCAATGTCTGGTATAATTCTGCTGTGAATCTATCTGGTCCCGGACTTTTTTTGTTGGTGGTGGTAATTTTTCAATTACCATTTCAGTCTCACTGCATGTTATTGGTCTATTCGGGGTATCTAATTCTTCCTGATTTAAGCTAGGAGGGTTGTATTTTTCCAGGAATTTATGCCCCTCCTCTATGTTTTCTAGTTTATGTATGTAAAGGTGTTCATAGCAGCCTTGAATGATCTTTTGTATTTCTGTGGTGTCAGTTGTAATATCTCCCATTTTATTTCTAATTGAGCTTATTTGAATTTTCTCTCTTCTTGGTTAAGGTTGCTAATTGCCTATCAATTTTATTTATCTTTTCGAAGAACCAGCTTTTTATTTCATTTATCTTTTGTATGTTTTTGTTTGTTTCAGTTTCATTTAGTTCTGCTCTGATCTTGGTTATTTCCTTTCTTGTGCCAGGTTTGGGTTTGGTTTGTTCTTGTTTCTCTAGTTCCTTGAGGTGTGACCTTAGTGTCTGTTTGACCTCCTTCAGACTTTTTGATGTAGGCGTTTAGGGTCGTGGGCTCTCTTCTTAGGACCACCTTTGCTGTATCCCAGAGGTTTTGATAAGTTGCGTCACTATTGTCATTTAGTTTGAAGAATTTTTTAATTTCCATCTTGATTTCATTTTTGACCCAACGATCATTTGGGAGCAGATTAATTTCCATGTACTTCCATAGTGTTGAAGATTCCTTTTGGAGTTGATTTCCAGTTTTATTCCACTGTTATCTGAGAGTGTGCTTGATATAATTTCAATTTTGTCAAATTTATTGAGGCTTGTTTTGTGGCCTATCATATGGTCTAGGTGGGAGAAAGTTTCATGTGCTGTTGAATAAAATGTATATTCTGTGGTTGTTCAGTAGAATGTTTTGTAAATATCTGTTAAGTCCATTTGTTTCAGGGTATAGTTTAAATCCATTGTTACTTTGTTGACCGTCTTGATGACCTCTCTAGTGCTGTCAGTGGAGTACTGAAGTCTCCCACTATTACTGTGTTGCTGTCCATCTCATTTCTTAGGTCTATTAGCAATTGCTTTATAAATTTGGGAGCTCAAGTGTTAGGTGCATATATATTTAGTATAATGATATTTTCCTATTGGACAAGGCTTTTTAACCATTATATAATGTCCTCCTGGTCTTTTTAAATTGTCATTGCTTTTTTTTTTTTTTTTTTTTGTCTCATATAAGAATAGCAGCCAGGCACGGTGGCTCACTCCTGTAATTCTAGCAATTTGGGAGGCCTAGGTGGGCAGATAACGAAGGAGATCAAGACCAGTCTGGCTAAAATGGTGAAACCCTGTTGCTACTAAAAATAAAAAAAAAAAAAATTAGCTGGGCATGGTGGTGCATGCCTATAATACCAGTTACTCAGGAGGCTGAAGCAGGAGAATGAATCACTTGAACCCAGGAGGCGGAGGTTGCAGTGAGCCAAGATCACGCCACTGCACTCCAGCCTGGGTAACAGAGTGAGGCTCCGTCTCAAAAAACAAACAAACCAAACACTACTCCTTCTTGCTTTTGGGGTCTATTTGCATGGAATGTCTTTTTCCAGCCCTTTACCTTAAGCATATGTTATGTTAGGTGAGTCTCTTGAAGGAGGAAGATGGTTGTTTGGTGAATTCTTATCCATTCTGCAGTTCTGTATCTAAGTGGAGTATTTGGGCCATTTACATTCAACGTTAGTATTGAGAAGTGAGGTTCTATTCCATTCATCATGCTGGGTTTTTTATTGTTGTTGTTTTCATTGTATTTTTGTTTTATAAGTCCTGTGAGATTTATACTCATAGGATAAATCTCTGTAAAAAAGAGATTCTGTATTGATGTGTTTCCAGGATTTGTTTCAAGATTTACAGCTCCTTTTAGCAGTTCTTGTAGTGGTGGCTTTGTAGTGGTGAATTCTCTCAACATTTGTTTGCCTGAAAAATACTGTATCTTTATTTATGAAGCTTGGTTTCACTGGATACGAAATTCATGGCTGATCATTGTTTCATTTAAGGAGGTTGAAGATAGGACCCCAATCCTTTCTAGCTTGTAGAATTTCTGCTAAGAAATCTCCTGTTACTCTGATAGGCTTCCCTTTATAGGTTACCTGGTGCTTTTGCCTCACAGCTCTTAAGATTCCTTCCTTAAGTTTACATAACCTGACGACAATGTGCCTGGGTAATGATCTTTCTGTGGAGAATTTTTCAGGTGTTCTTTGAGCTTCTTGTATTTGGATATCTAGGTCTCTAGCAAGGTCAGGGAAGATTTCCTCGATTTTTCCCCCAAATATGTTTTCTAAACTCAGATTTCTCTTCTTCCTTTGGAATGCAAATTATTTTTAGGTTTGGTCATTTAACATAATCCAAGACTTCTTGGAGGCTTTGTTCATATTTTCTTATTTTTTTTTTTGTCTTTATTGGATTAATTTGAAAATCTTGTCTTCAAGCTCTGAAGTTCTTTCTTCTGATTGTTTGATTCTATTGCTGAGACTTTCCAGAGCATTTTGCATTTCTATAAGTATGTTGTTTCCTGAAGTTTTGATTGCTTTTCATGTATGATACTTATTTCATTGAAAATTTCCCCCCTCATTTCTTGTATCATTTTTTTGACTTCCTTAAATCGAGCATCGCCTTTCTCTGGCGCCTCCCTGATTAGCTTAATAACTAACCTGAATTCTTTTTTTTAGGTAAATCAGGGATTTCTTCTTGGTTTGGATCCGTTGCTGATGAGCTAGTGTGATTTCATGTGGGGCTGCGGGGTACAGGCGGAGGGTGTTAAAGAACCTCGTTTTGTCGTATTACCAGAGTTGGTTTTCTGATTCTTTCTCATTTGGGTAGGCTCTGTCAGAGGGAAGATCTAGGGCTCCAGGCTGTTGTTCAGATTCTTTTGTCCCACAGGGTGTTCCCTTGATATAATATTCTCCTTCTCTTCCTAGGTATGTGGCTTCCTGAGAGCCATGCTGTAGTAATTATCTCTCTTCTGGATCTAGCCACCCAGTAAGTCTACCAGGCTCTGGGCTAGTACTAGGGATGTCTGCACAGAGTCCTGTGATGTGAACTATCTGTGGGTCTCTCAGCCAGGGATATCAGCACTTGCTCTAGCGGAAGTGACAGGGGAGTGAAATGGATTCTGTGAGAGTTCTTAGCTTTGGTTGTTTAATGCACTATTTATTTTTTATTTTTATTTTTTTTTTTTTGAGATGGAGTTTTGCTCTTGTTACCCAGGCTGGAGTGCAATGGCGTGATCTCGGCTCACCGCAACCTCCGCCTCCTGGGTTCAGGCAATTCTCCTGCCTCAGCCTCCTGAGTAGCTGGGATTACAGGCATGCACCACCATGCCCAGCTAATTTTTTGTATTTTTAGTAGAGACGGCGTTTCACCATGTTGACCAAGATGGTCTCAATCTATTGACCTTGTGATCCACCCGTCTCGGCCTCCCAAAGTGCTGGGATTATAGGCTTGAGCCACCGCGCCCGGCCTTAATGCACTATTTTTGTGCTGGTTGGCCTCCTGCCAGGAGGTGGCGCTTTCAGGAGAGGATTAGGAGCAGTAGTAGGGGGAGGAACAGGCAGTGGGCAGGGCCTTAGAAATCCCACGAGAAAAGCCCCCCCTTTTTTTTTTTGCTACCAGGGTGGGTAGGGAAGGACCGTCAGGTGGAGCAGTCAGGCATGTCTGAGCTCAGACTCTCCTAGGGCAGGTCTTGCTGCAACTGCTCTTGGGGATGGGGGTGAGGCTCCCAGGTCAATGGAGCTGTGTTCCTAGGAGGATTATGACTGCCTCTACTGTGTCATGCAGGTTGTCAAGGAAGTGACAGAAAGCCAGCAGTCACAGGTGTCACCCAGCTCCCACATAACCCAAAGGGCTGGCCTCACTCCCACCATGCCCCACCCAACAGCACCAAGTCTGTTTCCAGGCAGTGGGTGAGCAGGACTGAGAACTTCCCCCAGCCTCCCTGCCTCCCAGCTGTGAAAGTAAATCGGGCTTTTGTGCTTTCCCAACCTCTGGAGTCTGCACACTGGATTCATTTCCTCCCCCGAAGTTCTAGCCAGAAGACTTCTCAATTGGTTGCAATTGTTACGAACTTCAGCTGCAGGTTTTCCCAGTGGCCTTTTCCCAGTGCCTCTGGCAGCCTTCCTCAAGGACCCCTGTGAGGCAAGGCAGAAATGGCTTGCTAGGGAACCCAGCGAGCCCACAGGGTTTTTCCCCCTGCTTTTTCTACCCCTGTATTTTGCTTGGCTCTCTGGATTGACTCAGCTCCATGTAAAGTCAGAATCTTCTCCCATGATCTAGACCTTCAAGTTCCCCAGTGAGGGTGTGTGTTCAGGGATGGACGATCCTTCTTTCCCACTTCCACAATTTGGGCACTCACAGTATTTGGGGTGTCTCCTGGGTCCTGCAGGAGCAATCTGTTTCCTTCACAGGGTCTGTGGGTTTTCTTGACTTTCCTGATTTATTCTTGCAGTTGTTCTGGAGCAAAAGTTCCATGATGTGAATCTCCACACACTGCCCTGTCTGTCCAAGTGGGAACTGCAATCTAGTCCTGCCTCCTGTTCGCCATTATCGCCCCCAAACCACTTCTATTATTGGTGAGGAAACTGAGGCTCAGAGAGGCCAGGGAACTTATTCAAAGTCACAGAGCCAATCAGCAGAGACCCAAGTCTATTCTCTAGACTTCTTGACACAAAATTCAAGGTCTATATGACAGATGTCAACATAACATCAGTTTGCTAGAGAAACAGAAATAAGTTCAGTTCCTCTAGCAGAAACCAAGGATTTAAATACATGAACCACAGAGAATATAGTTGTATTATTTTTAACCATTTTCATTTTTTTCTTTCTAGGAAAGTAGTACACATTCATTACAGGAAATTGGAATTAATGAAACATAAACAAGACAAAAAACTGTAAAGAGATAAGTGCTATAAACAGTGTGTGTGCATGTATATATAGATATATGGGCACAGAGAGAGTATTTAGGTAGAATTTATATATTTTATATACATATATACACACATATGTAGAATATATTTAAAATAATTTTAACATATGAACTATAGAATACATGGAATTTATATTTTATTTTTTTCTTAATATTATTGTATACATTTATGGGGTACAAAGGTAATTTTGTTCCATGTATAGATTGCATACTGGTGAAGTCAGAGTTTTTAGTGTATCCATTGCTAGAACAATGCAGTTTGTACCCATTAAGTAATTTATCATCATCCACCCATCTTCTGTCCCCCAACCTTCCTAGTCTCCAATGTCTTATCAGTAAACACTCTCCTCCATGTGTACATGTTATTTAGCTCCCACTTATAAGTGAAAACATGTGGCATTTATCTTCATATGTCTGAGTTGTTTTAACATTTATTTAGTGATCAAAATACCCATTTAATTATGAGTATTTCATAAGAATCCATTTTTAAATTTTTCTTACTGTTTCACATTTGTTTCCAACATTTTGCTCTGGTGAATAAAGTAGGAGGGTAAGATTTGAGGTTTCCGTGACATATAGGAAAGGCACATTATTAAGCAGGCCAGGGTAGAATACCTAAGAAGGATCTCTGGGCAGCCAAGGAACTAAAGCGCTGGATCCCATTGAGATTATAAAATGGAAAGGGGAGATATTCTTGGGGGTGTGGAAGTCCCCAAGAAAAACGCCGTTCACAAATTTTCCCAGGCATGGTTCAGTGTATAAACACGGCAATTCCAGAAAGAACACAGAGGTTCATCCAAGGCCCACATATCTACTCTTTCCCTGTGTCTCATGACTCTCAGAGAGAAACTGCTTTTGTAGAAGACTTCAGTCAAGTCTAATAAATCTCTACAAAGCTTCATACATCTTAGGAAAACTCAATAAAGACAGATTCCCCAGAAGAATTTTTGAAAGATAATATATCTTGTTTCTAAATATTATTAATCAGTGCCTGCTGTTTCATCTGAACAAAGCCTTTTTTTTTTATATAGTTAAAGGCAAAAGAATTCTCTCAGCTAATGATGGATGACCTATTTACATCATATGAAAATGAAAGTATATTGTCTCTAATCTAAAAGGCTATGTTTAGGCTGTTCAGCTAAAATGTTCTCTAGTTATAAAATATTAATACAGTAATTTTCCTATGTTTTGCCCTTTCAAAAATTTTCAATTGTAAGAGTAGTTTTCTGAGTGGACATTATATTTGTATTTTACTAGTTCAATCATTTCCCCAAGTAAATAGCAACCTTTTCCCAGTAGGCCCTTGTTCAACATTATAATTTTTATTTTTTCTTCTATCTAGATTTTAGAAAGGATTTCAACAACCCTTGTTCAACATTATAATTTTTATTTTTTCTTCTATCTAGATTTTAGAAAGGATTTCAACAATTGTCTTAAGTAATAAAGCTTCTTTTTAAATTATCATTCAGATCTTAAAATGGCCACTTTAATTATATTTGCTTTTTAAACCCTTTCCTTATTTACAACATTTCTGAAAGATGCCTCATTTTAGATTTTGGATTTAAAATATTTGTTCAACAAGAGAATTCACAAAGATTCAATGATTTCAGAGCTCCAGTGAAATAAGACAATGCTTCTTTTCTGATAATTCAGGCATTCCAATGTCAAACTTGGGTTGAAGTGGAGGAACTGAATTTCCTGAGCAGTTGGTAAAGACAGTGTTCATATACCTCTGATTGCAGAAGAAGGTTCCATTTTGCAAGTTTACCAGTGAAGATGCCATTGCCCTCTAAAAGAATTTCAAGGACATTCCTTTCTAATATTTTCACTGGTTTAATTCTAGAAACAAACCTTCTGAGACCGTATTTCTGAAACTGTGTGCTGTAGGTCACTATATAGCTGAGATGATAATAATAGTTTCCCAATTTAAAATAAAACAAGGTGCTCACTTCGGCAACACGTATACTAAAATTGAAATGATACGGAGAAGATTAGCATGGCCCCTGTGCAAGGATGACACACAGATTTGTGAAGCGTTCCATATTTAAAATAAATAAATAAATAAAACAAAGTTACCAGTTCAAATAACTTTTGGAAACAGCTAAACAAATCCAAGAAGTTTGACATGCTAAAGTACATACTGAAAAGAGAGCAAAGGGAAAAGTGTTTTCCAAACTTACTTGATCATGAACTCTTCTGTCAAGGAAAAATTATTACATCCCAATGAAGAATTTGAAGGCACTGAAGCAGCTTCAAAGTCTTCAAAGGTAAATTACCCCTTCTTCTCTGTCCCACTCCCTTAGTAGCTCTTTGGCTCTGTATCCATCATGAATTCACATCAGCAGGGGCTCACCCACGTGCTGGACAGCCTTTTCTAGAGTGAAAGAGTGTTACTGTTCTGTTTTCTAATTTCCACCAAGGCCAGGTAGCTGCTCCTACAGGTTAATAACACTCTTCTTTGTTCCATGGCACTATTTTATCTCTGTATAGTCCCCCCAGCTGTTTTTCTCACATACACACATATTTTGAGTTGAAATCAGTGGAATTTTTTTTGTATAATTTGATTCCCTCTTCCATATTTTAAAATAGTAATGGTTACTTCCAACAAGACCTACAGCATACACTTTGTTTCCCATCAGGAGAAAGAGGAAAGTTAAATGAATAGTGAGCTTCCTGCTGTGGCAGAGGTGGGTGAAAGAAGAAACCTACTCCACAGCCAGACATCTACTTCCACCCTCCTCTACCTCATAGTCCTAAACCTTTCATCTCTGTTCCCTGAACCCAGAGTACAGGTCTGTTGATCACTGAAGCCTTACCCACCTGGAGGAAGACTGGAAATATGATCTGGAACCTCAACAGTAAATGACCTGCTTTCCCTGCATCAAGGGCACCTGGAATCCAAATTAAAATGCAGAGGAAAGTAAAGCTCTTATGTAAACTCTGCTTTTCACATTTTTCCCCACTGATTCTCCTTTGACCTGTGCTGGCCAGTAATATGGCCCAAGAGAGCACCAGTTTCCTGCAAGGTCACTAACCACCAGGCCCAGCTCCAATTCCAGAGGGTTCTAGGGTGGCCAGCCACTGAGAAGTTTCCCTAGACTTTTAGTGCTAAAACGGGGAAAGCCCTTTACGAAGTGGGATTGGTCTGCCTGTTCTCAGCCAAATAGTCTTTGGCAGTAATCTTTCCCAGTAAAAGCACAGAGTCGGAGTAGCAGAACCTCCTTTCCTATGATTCCTGCTTCACCAGCTGGAGCCTGGCTAAGACTCAGTGACTGGTGAGGAGTCTGGCTCCTCTCCTTTCTGCCTCCTCCCCTTCAGTACCTCGAAGCTCCCCACCTAAAGCTTCCTTTTTCCATCTCTGTGCCCCTCTAAGTCTTGGTCACAACTGTCCCACTTTGGTTTACTATTTCGGTCATCGTGCCTCATTAGTATCTCGTTATAATGAGGAGAGCCACCTAAAGACCTTATCTTCTTGCAGTAGGGATATAAGGCAGCACAGTCAGATGCTCCCTAAGGTGGGCTGATATATGTATCTTCTCACAGTAACCCCTGTGTGACCAATGGGGCCAAAAGTCCTCCTGGTTTGAAAGAGCTCCTTCCAGACCCACCTTGCTGTCTCACAGCTTCCTGAACCCACCCTTCCACATGGACACAGAGAAATACTTTGCTATGTTCTACCAACAGATGCTTACTGAGTAGAGAAAACACAGTGCACATCTATATCAACTTCTCTCTATCCATTTCTTTCTCTCTTGCTGTAGCAAGTCTCTCAGAAGACGGCAGTAACAGAGACTTGTGGCCAGAGCAAGCTTTTGATAGGACAAGTCGCAGCTCTTCAGTAAACAAGAAAAAGAATCTTAAAGAATAATGAAAGTTGCTGGAGGGAAAATGGTTTAGACAGGCTCAGATTCCCAAGACTGCTTCGCCTGTTTGGAGGTGAAAACATCAAAGGGACAAGAAAGATGACTTTACATGAAAAGAACTGATATTCTGAACTTCTTCTTTCATGACAACTTGTGGCATGCTCTTTCAGCCATGCATAATACTTTGACAAGCTCGATAACGTTCAAGTGGTTTATGATTAAATTGCTGTACTTGAAATAGTAAGATTTTATCTATGTTCTGAGCTTAATAACTCTTTGGTTAGTTAAAATATTTTCATTCCTGAAACTTTAAAAACCTGAATTATTATAAAAGATACAAGAGGCAAAAAAAAAAAGATTAAGTTTGCACTTTGGAGAAATTGTTTCACATCTCTGATGGTTAATATTATCAACTTCATTGGAATGAAAGACACAGAGTATTGTTCCTGGGTATGTCTGTGAGGGTGTTGCCGAAGGAGATTAACATTTGAGTCAGTGGACTAGGAGAGGCAGACTCACCCTCAATCTATGGGGGGGTACCATCCAATCAGCTGCCAGCACGGCTAGAATAAAAGCAGGCAGAAGAACGTGGAAGGATTGAACTGGTTTAGTCTTCTGGCCTCCATCTTTCTCCTGTGCTGAATGCTTTGTGCCCTTGAACATTGGACTCTGGGTTCTTCAGCTTTTGGACCTACACCAGTGATTTGCCAGGGGCTCTTGGGCCTTCGGTAGCAGACTGAAGGCTACATTGTCAACTTCCCTACTTTTGAGGTTTTGGGACATGGACTGGCCTCCTTGGTCCTCAGCTTGTAGACAGCCTATTGTAGGACTTCACCTAGTGATCATGTGAGTCAATACTCCTTAATAAACTCTCCTTTATCTATACATCTATCCTATTAATCCTGTCCCTCTATAAAACCCTAATACCCTTCAGCACCGCAGGTCCATGAGGAATTAGAAATAATCTGAAATAATTTTGCTTTTTGTAAAGAGAAAGTTAAGTTTATCCCAGACTAGATTGATCATATTTTATCAATATATATTTTTAAACTATGAATATATATATATATATGTACACACACACACAAACAGAAATTTGGTATTGAGATCTAAACATGCTTCCGTGATAAAGTAAATTTTTATACTCTTTAATGTTCGAATCCCTTTCATGAAGATATTAAAAACATTAAAAACTATTCTACATCAAGTGATTCAGTGTCTTTCTCACAAATAAAATACTACTAAGTCAGTGGTCTGTTTTACAACTTTGATTTGCTTATCCAAAGCTTTTTAAAATAATCATGTCATTTACTTATGTTTATACCTAAGATCTAAAGAGTATGAGCCATATATGGGGTAATAATACTCTTTTTAAAAAAATTATCAGGATATTTCTTTTGCAAGTAACAATCATATTCCAGCTGATTTATACCACAAGGTATTATATAATGTTTTATAAAACTTGAAAGGCTAAAGAAAGTTTTCAAGAAATGTTTGACTTAGTAGCTCAGTGAAGTCATCCAGCATCCTGTATTTTTCATCTTTTGCTGTGTCTCTCACGTTTTTGTGTCATCCTAAAACTGACATCATCCTAAAGCTGACAAAAGTTTGGTTCTGCCCAAAATTGGATCATGTAGACGGTATCTTTCCACTGTGTTGTGTGAGCTTCGGCAAAGAGTGGCAAGGGTAATGTGAAACTATCTTTCCTGCCTTCTTCCATGCAGCTTCTCATTTCTGTGCTACACTCACAGTGCTATAATCTCTCACCTGGATCCCTTAGCTCTTGCAGAGGTATTTTTATGCATGGATAGTTGTTCAAAATGATGTTTTTGCAAGAGGGGAGAGCTGGGAAGTCTCTTTATTTTGTCATCTTGCTGACAGCACTTACTGGCATTTTCCTTTGAAAAGCAGTTATCTTCATCTTAGGCATATCATATTCTCCAGAGGATTAGTGGCCTAGAGAGGGGCAATAGTTTCCCCTCTGGTCCATCCCTCCCACCAAGTGTGGTAGCAGCTGTGGGTCCTTCCTACTGTGGGTGGGCCACCTGGAGAAATGTTGAAGAACAGAATCTTAGTGGATAATTGACTTCCTACAGCTTTCATTGTTTGGTCAGTGCCATTACTGTATCTATTAAGTGTTATAATGTAAATATCTGTTGGTCTCTTTCTCTCAATTTGGATAAAATGAAAATTGTGTTATTGAATAGTTTCATTACTTAAATATATAGTTTTGTTATTTGTTACTTAAACTAGGCTAAGAAATAATTATTCAATGGAATTCCCAGGGACTTTGTTGTGATATTTTAAAATACATATGTACATATACACCAGACATATATCCATAAATCCATTTTTCTGACTTTCTTGAAAGTGAAGTTTTTCCTCATGAGTATCTATAGTATCTTTCTTCAATTTCAACTTTGTGTATATCCTTAAACATTATTATCGAGACCCTAGAGCTTTTCTTAAAAGAGTTGACAACACTATGAAAAACTTCAACCTAAACCCCATAAACTATTACAGATTCTGCACAACCAATTGGAATTAGTTAAGTTTTTCTCTGTGTTATGAGCATAAAAGATTCATTGATTCAGTGTTACACACCCGATATGAGATTACAAATTTGCATTACATCTCAAACTTTACATTTGTGAACTGAAGTTGTGAATATTAAAAAGTAATTGGGAAACATGGTTTACAGATCTCAGCGAAGGTGCTGGAGACATTTGGGTAGATAGTGTGCTTTCCCATGCCAGTCACATGTTCACCCAGATCCCCCCACCTCTCTTACAGTTCCCAGCCCAGATCACCATCATATTCAGTCATGGCCACACTTTCCTCCACCTTCTGCATTTTTGAGCCCCACCAGTTCTCCTGACTCTGCTCCTTTGCTTTGGCTTAAGCCAGAATTACTTCTGGACCCTCTCTGGGACTTAGTAATAGCAGATGAAGAGCGCACATGAACATAGGCATTGTTGCATTTGACAAAAATTGAGATGGAAGGCAAGGTCTCCCTGATAACACAGAGGGAAAACAGTGTTTAATTAAAGTCTAAATGTTGGGAGGCTAGGGGAAATGAGATTGTCTGGTTTGCCCATTTCATGGTCTAAATTTCACTGTTTCTAATCAAGGGGACTTTTGGGTGGACTTATTATGAAATCATTCCTTGAAGTATAACTTATTGGTTAGTTATCATGATTAAAGTAAACAACAAAACAAAAAGCATAATTAAGTTTAGCCCAAAACCACCTTAAGCAAAATGGTAACAAACAGTTGGACAGTGGCTTGCATCAGAAACAATTAGGCCTTATTAACTCGTACCAATTGTTCTGCCTGATCTATATTTGATACAGTTAATGAAAGAGAGAGAAAAAGAAATTTAGACAGAGAACTGGACTCTGTCTTCATGATACCACATCAAGAACTGCCTCCTTCTCTATGTTTTGCTACCACATGAGAGATGTTTGTGGAAGAACAGAGAGCCAAGCTGCTTCTGCAGAATAAAGGTACAATGCCCACAGCTGCTGAATTTCCTTGAGTGGCGCCTGGTTACCCACAGAGACACTTTTGCTACACCCTCCCTTCCTAGTCCTTAAATGGCTCCACATAATAAATCATCTGAAACCCACACGTTACCACCGATGGAGGAGGGGTGAAGACTGTAGCGAAAATAAAGACGTAGGTATATCCTTAACATTATTATCAAGAGTCTGGAGCTCTTTTTATTTTATTTATTTTTTTTGAGACTGTATCTCGCTCTGTTGCCAGACTGGAGTGCAGTGGCATGATCTCAGCTCACTGCAACCTCCACCTCCCGGGTTCAAGCAATTATCTTGCCTCAGCCTCCCAAGTAGCTGGGATTACAGGTATGCCCAGGTAATTTTTGTATTTTTAGTAGAGACGGGGTTTCACCATATTGGCTAGGCTAGGCTGGTCTCTAACTCCTGACCTTGTGATCCACCCACCTTGGCCTCCCACCATGCCCAGCCATGGAGCTCTCTTTAAAAGACTTCATAGCAAATTGCAAAACCCAGATAGTAAATGAATATAAATGTTTTTGTCTTATAAACTTCGTTTGTGTACCATTTACCTACAACAAACTGCATCTATTTTAAAGACATAGTTGGGCTGTGTTTGATGAATGCTATACACTCGTGTATCCACCACTAGGTCAAGCTCTAGAACATCTCCAACAGCTCAAAAAGTGCCCTTGTGCCCTTCCCTGCCAGTGCCCACAGGATGATCTTTTAGGTCACATAATGTTTATTTCCACAGTTTATTTATTTATGAGACAGAGTTTTGCTCTTGTTGTTCAGTCTGGAGTGCAACAGTGTAATCTTGGCTCACTGCAAGCTCAGCCTCCTGTGTTCAAGCAATTCTCCTGCTTCAGCCTCCAGAGTAGCTGGGATTACACACATGCACCACAACACCCAGCTAATTTTTGTACTTTTAATAGAGATAGGGTTTCGCCGTGTTGCTTAGGCTGGTCTCGAACCCCTGACCTCAGGTGATCCACCCGCCTCAGCCTCCCAAAGTGCTGGGATTACAGTTGTGAGCCACTGCACCTGGCCTATTTCTGCATTTTGAAACTGAATTAACATTAAAAAAAAAAAAAAAAAAAAAGAACCTGTTTACTTGCCAGCAACATTTAGGTCTTCAATTCTTTGTGTCAAATCAGATAATACTTCTCTAAGCATAGGTTTAGCAGACTAGCTACTAATGAGAAGCTGTTGCTACAAAGCTTCCAAACCTGGCTAACATTTGAAGTGCAATATCCACCCCAAAATACGATTCAAATAGGGGTGTTCGTTCTGAAGTTTGAAAGGTTTTCTACCAAAGCTACATGGGCAAGAGGGCTGGGAGATACAGGTAATAAAAATAGAAAGAAAATAAGACTCTACTAAAAAGAAAAATCACATTTAACTATTTATGCAAAATTATATGTTTATATATGGAAATTGAATGTAACATTTAAAACATAAAAATAGTTACAGTGACCTTACTGTAAATCTTACAAAAATTTTAGAACTCTCCTGCTGAATAGCCTTCAAAACATTTCTCGTTTTATGTCACATCAAATAATTTTCTCTTCCATTTAAAAAAATAAAAACATACTAAAATCTAAAATGTATGATTGACTGATGAAAATCAAGTCTGAGATTTGAAGTGAAAAGTGCTTTCTCAGTCTGAAGCCGAACATTCTCCTCCGAAAGTGCTTTCTCCCCTGCATGCTTCACAGATCATCACAGACCAGACTAAACTTCCCCGCTGCTTCTTTCTAATAGATGCAGAGAGCCGGGCAAGTCAGGAATCAAATCGGATTCTAAACATCTATCTCTGTCAGCTAGGATCTGAGAAAGCATTCTAGAATTTGCAGAAATTTTCAGGCTGCTCACTTCAAGGCAAGCTGTGGTTAGAAAATTCCTGTGATTTCTATCATGACTTAGCAAAATGTTAAAACTGGTGTACACCATTAGAAAATGAAAAGATGACTGAAGTTTTATACAAACAGTGATAATGGTAAGGAAACTTGCATAAAAAAGTATAATTGTACAACAAAGAAAGAGTTGTCTTTCAGTCATTTTTTAAAATATAAAAAAATTCATACCAATAAAAATACAGTAAACTGTATATAACATTTTGTATCCCAAGTTTCCACTTAGCATTGTAACATATACATTTTCCATATTATAAGTAACTATTAATAAATATTTTTTCATGGTTGGTCATATTATAACTAAGTCTTTCAGAAGTAATACTTTTCAGATTTCCTAGTCTTAGGCAATAATGCTAGTTCCACTTTTTGGTAATTTTAACACTGTGATGAACACATTGATACATGTCTTCTTCTGTATTTTGGGTTATTTCCCTAGGACATATTTTAAGACATGTAATTACTGCATTTGGGTATGAAAATTTGTTTCTTGTTGCATATATTTAATTTACTTGGCAAAAATAAAATAATCTCTTTTAGAGCAATTTGACAGTATGTATCAATATCCTTACAAATATTTCTACACTTAGGTCCATGTATTAGTCCATTCTCACACTACTATGAAGACTGGTGATTTATAAAGAACAGAGGTTTAATTGACTCACAGTTCCACAAGGCTGAGGACACCTTAGGAAATTTACAATCATGGTGGAAGGTACCTCTTCACAGGGCAGCAGGAGGAAGACTGAGAGCTGAGCAAAGGGGGAAAAGCCCTTTATAAAACCATCATCCCCATGATTCAGATACCACCCACCAAGTTCTCCCCACAACACATGGGGATTATGAGAACTACAATTCAAGATGAGATTTGGGTGGGGACACAGCCAAACCATATCAGTCCACTATTTCCTTAGAAAACAATCAGAAATATATGAAAAGATTTTGTTTACAATATTATTGAAGTATTATTTATTGAATTATTATTTATTGAAGTATTACAATATTATTGAAGTACAAAAACAGACCACAATTCAAAGGCTCTAAAATAAAAAAAGCAGATAAACAAAAATGTAATTACATTTTTTATACAGACAATAAAATCAGATTTTCAAAAATATGTAATAACAGGTGAGAAGTCAAACTATAGCCTATCATTAAGGTTAAATGTAAAAGGTTGAGATATAAAATTATATATAATATGATCTCAATTATATATGTATGCATGTGTGTGTGTAAATGTATATACACACACTTGGATAGCAGACTGGTGTCCCCAACTCTCCAGCCTGACAAAAGCACCTGTGCTTCAAGGTGACCAGAAATATCTGTTTGAAATGCATATAAACAGATTCTAATTCCAAAAATCAATGGATGTTGGAATTAGAGAGGGGAGCATCACACACTTGGGTCTGTTGGGGGGAAATAGAGGAGGGATAGTGGGGGGTGGGGAGTTGGGGAGAGATAACATGGGGAGAAATGCCAGATATAGGTGATGGGGAGGAAGGCAGCAAATCACACTGCCATGTGTGTACCTATGCAACAATCTTGCATGTTCTCCACATGTATCCCAAAACCTAAAATGCAATAAAAACAACAACAACAACAAACAGCAGTTTTAGACACAAGGAAGAATTACACCAGAATTTTCCATGAGGACTTAAGTTTTTATCATAAATTACATGATTGACTTGAGTGAGGTCTTAAGTTTACCTTTAGTCCAAAGTAGAATCAGAGTGTTTACTTTTGCCCATGTTTGCATTTCATCAGCATCTTTTTAGGTTTTGTATTAGCACATGAGTGCATCCACAGGACTCAAGGACTCAGTAAACGCTACTTGACAACTCAGCTCCCCATCACCTGCAGGAAAGATTCCAAACTCTTTTTCATGCTTACAAAGATACGAGACCTTTCAGTCTTGCCTCTATTCAGTTGTACAGCCTCATCTCTGATCGTCAACCTTCTGGTCCTGCCACCCTGCACTACCTGTTATGGGAATGGGCATTCACTGAGCAGAAATGCTTTATCCACTGCATGAGGCTAATTCCCACAGGGCCACACAACTCCCCTCAGATGTCACAGATTCCAAGATGTCTAGTCCCCTTCTCTTCCCTGCAGGCCTCTACGTGCTCTTCCTCTCTACCCCTGCAGCTTCGAGACTCTCCTCTATAATTGTATTCTCCACATTACATCTTAACTGTCTGTGTAATTATTGGCCACTCCCTTTTAGAATGTTGGCAAGGGCATGGATGTTTTTCTGTTTTGCTATTGCAGTATTCCCAAGAACTAGAAAAGTGCATACAAGATACCCAATAAATGTTTGAATGCTTGTATGCCTTAGTGAGTGAGAAAATGAATGATTGGATGACTTCAGTGGGGAACTTGAATATCTAAGCATGAGGTGCCTGACAAAGGGCAGAAGTGGGTCCAAAAAGAAGGGGGCAGAAGAAGACAAAGAAGATATAGAGAGACTCAATGGGAAGGAGATTGGTAAGGGGAGAAGAGCATGGATTTGTCGTACTTTGAGAGAGTTTCTCAGCTTGCACCTGTAAAGTGGGTTAATACACTCATTGGGTTTTGTGAGAATGGTTGAATTATAAATACTTAAATACACACGTAGAATGCCTTGCACATAGTAGGCATTCAGTAAAATGTTTGTTTTATTTCTATCTCTTTACTCTACAATTTGGCCTAGGTGTTTCTATACCTATGAAAACCAATCTCACATTTCTAGGGAAAGAAATGCATTAAACAAAATTATTTTTACTTCAACTTATAAAATGATAAGGCATGCTAGACACCAACAATAATGAATGGAAGATACCCAGACTCTTACAAGATAAGTAATCATGGCCATAAGGAGATGTGGGTATATAGCCTCTACTGAAATGGGCCTTTCTTAGGAAGAGAGGGTTCCTCAGAAATAAGTTTTGTACAGAAGAATCATATATTTTAATGACGGGACAAAGGGGTATTCCCAGAGCACAGGAAAACTTCCCTCTTATGGCTCCCATTATTCTTTCACTTGATGAGACAAAACAGAGACAAAATTAACTTCTGTCCTAGAACCATTTGCCTAAATGTGTAGATGTCTAGGGCCAAAAATACATCCATTGATTTTTGGAATTAGAGTCTGTTTATATGCATTTCAAACAGATATTTCTGGACACCTTGAAGCACAGGTGCTTTTGTCAGCCTGGAGAGTTGGGGACACCAGTCTGCTACACAACAAAGATAGGATCTTCATTATTACAGCAGCAATCTAGGATGGCCGCCTACCACCAGCCTGGTCCTGGTGGGCTGATGTCTCAGGTATGCTGACTCAGGGTTTTTCAGAGCAGACTGCTAGGTCCACAAAGGCTTGCTCAGAGCCTCTCTGGCAAAAACTTCTTCACAGGAAAAAAGATTTTTGCAGCTAGAATAAATATTCCTACTGCCATATTTTAGAGATCCTGTAAACTAATTTAACAACAAGCACAGGTTTTACTGACCCCACAAAGGCCTATGATTTCTATACCTGGTGGCAACATAATAAATAAATAGCCTCAGGAGTAGTCATTGTCTTTGAATTGTTAGTTCACCTATCTTTGTACTGCATTTGCTATCACATGAGATTTTGTCTGGTTTTTAATCATTTTTTGTTTGTTTCACTCTGCACATGTGAATATGTGTGACAGACTCTGCCAAAGACAAATACATTTCTCCAGAGTATATTTTTCTCTTGCATTTTATTCCTTGAAAATTATCAAGGTCAGTATATCTTAATGCAATTGCACATGTTAATTTGGTTATTCAATTCATCTGGCTGTTATTAGCCAAAGCCGGATAAAGGGCAATGGGAGTTGAAGGCAGGAAATGAAATGGGAGGTAAGGGAGGTGGGATTTAATGTCATAGCTTGGCTACAATCCTGTGTCTGGGGAGATTTTGTTCAGAAGCAGGGAAGATAGAAGTGAAAAAGAGTACCTCACTGAGAGTTGGAAGAAGGGCTAGTAACAAGGTATAAATGCAAAGCAAAGAATGAAAGCAAATTGCTATTTGGCAAGGAAGAGGGACTTCACAGAGGCTGTGGTTTGGGAAAGATGGTCTTGGGAAAGATGCAGATGGTAATCAGGATCAGGGAAATTGTTTTGAAAGGAAAGATCTTCTCTAGCACCGCTACACTATATGAAAATTCATTTAAACACAGAATCTGAAACAGATGATGGATAGATGGGTGGATAAACAGAGAGACAGAGATAGAGATAATGACAGTTATAAAAATATAATAGCAATTTTAAGGACACCAAAGATGCCCCCTGGCCAAAATTATCTTCTCCATAGGTCTCAGGGATGCCATTTTAGAAATGGCATCTTGGAGAGATCCAAGATGGCTGATCACTAACAGCTCAGGATTGTAGTTCCCAGTGAAAGCTCAGAGAACGAGAGGACACCACACTTTCAGATGAATTTTCGTCACACACAGACCAGCAGATTTCTAGTGGAGGAGCCCCACGGGTCGCCAGCGCGACTCTTGTGGCTGGCGCAGCAGTTTTGCCGGCGCCTTGGTGCTGCAGCTCTTCATGCAGAGTAAACGGGACTGGTTCCCTTACTGACCGGTGTTTGGAACTCTGGGAAGGCAGAGTCACTTGTTGCGGACTCAAGAAGGAAGCCAGACCAGAGATCCCCAGGCAGAAGAGCATCATCAGTCTTATCGCTGCTATTTTGGCCGGCGCAGTGGGTTGCTTGAATCCCAGCACTGGGAATCAATAAATTGGACGTCAACTCAGAAACATAATTAGACAGGCAGTAATTGTATAGATGACAGATGAATAAATTTATAATAAAGGGAAAAAAACAGCCTAAGAAGGCCGAGCATACCCAAAATCAGAACCCCTCTCCCTCTACAGGGGATTGCAGTTCCTCATCAGCAACGGAACAAGCCCTGATGGAAAAGGACTGTGTTCCATTATCTGAAGTAGGCTTTAGAAGGTGGATAATATGAAACTTCTGGGAATTAAAAGAACTTGTTCTAACCCAATGTAAAGAAACTAAGAACTTTGAAAAAAGGTTTGACGAAATGCTGAAAAGAATAGACAATATAGAGAGGAATATAAATGAACTAACGAAGCTGAAAAATACAATACGAGAACTTAGTGAAATATGCACAAGTTTAAATAGCAGAATGGATCAAACAGAAGTAAGGATATCAGAGGTTGAAGACCAACTTAATGAAATAAAACGACAAGACAAGAATAGAGAAAAAAGGATGAAAAGGAATGAGCAAAGTCTCCAAGAAATATGGGACTATGTGAAAAGACCCAGTCTATGTATAATTGGTGTACCTGAATGTGATGGAGAGAATGAATCCAAGCTGGAAAATACTTTTCAGGATATTATCCAGGAAAATTTTCCCAATCTAGCAAAGCAGGACACTATTCAACCCCAGGTAATACAGAGAACACCACAAAGATATTCCTCAAGAAGAGCAACCCCAAGGCACATAATCATTAGATTCACCAGGATCAAAACAAAGGAGAAAAATACTAAGGGCAGCCAGAGAGAAAGGCCAGGTTACCCATAAAGGGAAGCCTATTAGACTTACAGCAGATCTCTCAGCGGAAACCCTACAAGCCAGAAGAGAGTGGGGGCCAATATTCAACATACCTAAAGAACAGATCTTTCAGCCTAGAATCTCATATCCTGCCAAACTAAGCTTCACAATTGAAGGAAAAATAAAATCTTTTATGAACAAGCAAGTACTCAGAGATTTTATTACCACCAGGCCTGCTTTACAAGAACTTCTGAAAGAAGCATTATACATAGAAACAAACAACCAGTATGAGCCTTTCTAAAAATATACCAAAAAGTAAAGAGCATCAACATAAAGAAGAATTTACATCAACGAATGGATAAAATAGCCAGTTAACATCAAATGGCAGTAACCCTAAATTTAAATCGACTAAATCTCCCAAAATCTAACGGTGTATCCAAAGATACACAAAGACTCAAAACAAAGGGTTGGAGAAAAATTTACCAACCAAATGGAGAGCAAAAATAAATAAATAAACAAAAAGCAGGAGTTGCAATTCTCACATTTGATAAAATAGATTTCAAAGCAACAAAGATACAGTGGTAAAAGGATCAATGTAACAATAAGAGATCTTAATACCCAGATACATAAGACCCATAATGAGATTTAGACTCAACGAGACAGAAAATTAATAAGGATATCCAGGACTTTAACTCAGATCCGGAACAAGTAAACTCAATAAATATTTATAGAGTTCTCCATTTTAAACACACAAAATATTGATCGGCCATTATTAATACCCATTTTTAGAATAAAGCAATATTCCTGTTCTCTCTCCCTCTTTTTCTTCCTCTTTCTTCCTCTTCTTCTCTCCTTTTTTTACTTTTCAACATCCTAGTTCCTCACCTCTACTCAATGCATTCCTCTGAACACCTGATTCCTTGTGATTCTCCCATCCCACTGAAACCTCCAAATAAATAAATAAATAAATAAATAATAAAATAAAATAAAATCACCAGAAGAGCTTTCAAACTGTATACTGTACCCATGACCAACACTATTTGTATTTTGGGGTGAGGCCCTAGGAATTTTTTCAGAAGCACCTAAGGTAATTCTAATATTCATCTTAGTGTAGACACCACTGCTCTGTTGAATCATATGATGCTCAATGTATCTTGCCTCATTGAGTCATACCTAACACTTGAACTTGGATTTAGGAAAATGAGGAGGAAAAATCACAAAGCACATGTTTTTTTTTTAATGTTGTGGTACTTTTTGGTATCTTAAATATAAAGAAGACATACTGTTTGTTGTTGTTATTAGAAAGCTTTTTTTAAAAATTGTACTTTAGGTTCTCGGGTACAGGTGCATATCATGCAGGATTGTTACACAGGTACATACATGGCAAGGTGGTTTGCTGCCTCCATCCCCCCATCACCTACATCTGGCATTTCTCCCCATATTATCCCTCCCCAACCTCCTCACCTCCTGCTAGCACCCCCGCCAACAGACCCCAGTGTGTGATGCTCCCCTCCCTGTGTCCATGTGTTCTCATTGTTCAACATGCACCTGTGAGTGAGAACATGCAGCATTGGATTTTCTGTTAAAAAAAAAAAAATTCTTTTCTTTGAGTTTTTTAGTGTATGGATCTCTGGATCCAAATGAACTTGTTTAGAAATCCATGGGGTGGGGCCTACAAATCTATGGTGTAAGAGGTTCTCCAGGTGAGTTTTACACACACTGTTTGAAATGCCTGGATGAAGGTAGTGTCCCTTGTCAGGTGTAAAGTCTATACTGAATTGATTAGATTCTTTCTAATAGACAACTGGCTGAAAACCAAACAGGAAAGAGAATACGACAACGAATTTTTGGTGATGAGAAGAGAGGGCTTCCCTCTCTCCAAGTGTCAGTGGAGGGTCCTCGGCAGTAGGAGCTCCTGGAAGTATCCTTAGGATTGATTTGTGGGGAAGGAGTCAAGCAATCATGAGTGCCATGTAGACTTTATAGACCTCCAGTCTGAACATATTTCAAAGTTCAGGTAAAAGGCCAAATCCTCCATAACTGATTGACCTGACCCCAGAGAGAAGTCACCTGTGCTTCTGAACTCCTCTGTAGAATTTGTCTACGCTTTTTTTTTTTTTTGAGACAGAGTCTTTCTCTGTCACCAGGCTGGAGCGCAATGGTGCAATCTCAGCTCACTGCATCCTCTGCCTCCCAGGTTCAAGTGATTCTTCTGTCTCAGCCTCCCGAGTAGCTGGGATTATAGGCATACATCACCATGCCCAGTTAATTTTTGTATTTTTAGTAGAGGCAGAGTTTCACCATGTTGGCCAGGATGGTCTCGATGTCTTGACCTCGTGATCTGCCCACCTTGGCCTCACAAAGTTCTGGAATTACAGGCATGAACCACTATGCCCAGCCAGAATTTGTCTGCACCTTTTAAGGACTAGGTAATGTATTCATTCTGTTAAAAATATTTATTGAGCACATACAATGTGCCAGACACATTGCAGGCATTGAGGCAGAGCAGTGAAATAAAAAGACACAAATTTTTACTCTTATGGAGCTTAGATTCTAGCAGGGGAAACAATTAAAAAGAAAAGTAAAATGTGTATTGACAGAGCAGAAGCATCACCATCTTGGACAAGCACTGCCATTTTAAAGTTCCCCTTGATCAAAAACCACCTAAATCCAACCCAAAGGGCATCAGCCTAATGGTTAATGTCAGCATGACCATTAACCACAAATGATATCTGCAACCAGAAACATTCCAACCCTAATACAAACCCCTCCCTGACCAGAGACAAGCCAGCCCCAATATAACCTCCCCTCCAACCAGAGAGATGTCAGCCCCAGGATAACTTCCCCTCTGACCAGAGACATTACAATTTCACAATAAACTTCTCCACACAGAAACATTCCAAGCCTGTGGTAATTTCTCTCACCTTGAACTCTTGATTACTCTTTGTATGAAAGAGTGCTCCTGACCAAATGCTCCTGAGAGGGCTCCAAAAGCCCCTCTCATACTTATTCTCCAAAATATACCCATATTGACTGTTGAGCCACTTTCTGTGTTTCTTAACTCTTTCTTTAACTCTTACATATATTAGGTAGGTAAACACTCAGAGGGAAATAGTAACAGGAAGTATGTGTCATATGAAAGGAAACAGTGGTTTTAGATAGCTGGGGGAGGGCTGTCTGAGAAAGTAACATTTAAGTAAAGTCCAGAAGCAAGTAAGGGGGTAAAGGGGGAATATCTAGGGAAAGTGCATTTAAGCAGAGGTAACAGCAAGGTCAAAGGCCCTGAGGCAAGGGCCTGCCAGTGTGCTCAAAGAATCATAAGGGGGCCACTGTGGCTGGAGGAAAGTAAGTAAGGGAAAGGGTAGCAGGAGATGGGATCAGCAGCTATGGAGGACCCTGTCACATCACCTCAGAAGGTTTTTCAGATCTTAGAAAAGTTTTGCCCTTTACTCTGAGCAAGATAGAAAATCTTGAAGGATTTTGAATACATGAGTTTCATATTCAGTCTTAACATTGACATCATTGACTATTTTGTTGAGAATAATTTATGAGAGGGGACAAGTTTGGTTTTAGAAAGCCATTGCAATAAGAAATGCATTAGAAAGACATTGCGATAATCCAGGGGAGAAAGAATGATGCCTTGGGCCAGCATAATGGTGGCTTGGACTAGCAGAGGAGGCAGCTAGAAACATCTGGATATATTTTAATGGTGGGGCAAACAAGTAGGACATGAGAGAAAGAGAGGGGTGAAGCAGGATTCCAAAGTTTGGGGCTTGAGCAAACCAGAAAAAGGCTATTGCCATTTACTGCAATGGGAAACACTATACAGGGGAGCAGGATTTTGGGGAAGAGGATCTGAAGGAACATCAGCTTATAGCCATTAGGTTGGGGGAGATCATCAAGGTAACAAGTGCAGAAGTCCAAGGATTGAGCTCTAGGGCATTTCAACATTCAGAAGTAGGTGAGAGATTCCCAAGGATGTGGGATTTTTCAGGAAAGGTCTAGGCAACTGAAATGATGGATCAACGACTCAGAAGTCAGGGATATGAACGAGAAATCCATGAAAAAAAGCAGCAGAAAAGTGGAAGAGAAGTAAAGGAAGAGTATCAGGGAGAAGACAGCTGTCAACTCTGTCAAAAGCTGCTAAGGGGGCAAGTAAGATGAGGACTGAGAATTAACCACTGGATTTACTGATAAACAGGTCAGAGGGGATCTTGACAAGAGAGCAGTATCAAGGGATAGATAGAAAGCCTCTACCCAGTGGCTCAGCATCAGGAGATTCTCTAGGACTTCTTTAAGAAGTATTTCAAGCACCTCTTAATTTAATGTATCAGTTGTGCTGAGATCATTGAGAAATGTAAGGAGAAATACAAGGATGGGGAAAAAAAAGCCCCTGTCCTCAAGAAACTTAATCTCTCTGTAGGGGAGAGGGTGAGCCCAGAGCTTGCTCTAAACCAAGGCAGCCAGGGCTACATTATATGGTCAAACAGTGTCATCATCCTGTGCTTCTCACGCTTCCTCAGACTTTCTTGGCTAAACCAAACCCTGATTAAATCCATCTCTCTGCTTACTCCTGCCTCTATCTGTACAGCAGAACATGGCTGGGGAAAACAGTGGTTCAAGAGCATCTTTGTCTACTTGGATTGCCCTAACAAAATACCAAACTGGCTGGCTTAAACAACAGAAACTCATTTTCTCACAGTTCTAAAGGCTCAGATGTCTAAAATCAAGGTACTGGCAGATTTGTTTCCTGGTGAGGCCCTCTTCCTGGCTTGCAGACCCTGCATCTTCACATGGCAGACGGCTAGCGATCTCTCTTTCTCCTTCCTTCTTTTTTATTTTTATTTTATTATTGTTTTTTGAGACAGGGTCTTGCTCTGTTACCCAGGAGAGACTGCAGTGGCGCAATCATAGCTCACTGCGGCTTTGACCTCCGAGGCTCAAGCAGTCCTCCCAGCTCAGCCTCAGCTGGGACTATAAGCACCCACTGCCACCATGCCCCGCTAACTTATTAAATTTTTTTGCAGCAATGAGGTCTCACTATGTTGTCCAGGCTGGTCTTGAACCCCTGGACTCAAGTGATCCTCCTGCTTCAGCCTCTTAAAGTGCTAGGATATAGGCATGACGGCGAGCCAGGATACCAAGACTCTTCTTCCTCCTCCTCCTACTTCTTTTAAGGCCACGGTTCTGTCAGACTGGGACCCCGCCCTATGACCTAATTTAAATACAACTACCTCAAAAAGGCCCTATCTCCACGTACAGTCACACTGGGGGTTAGGGCTTCAACATAAGAATGCAGAACACAAGGCCGGGCATGGTGGCTCAAGCCTATAATCCCAGCACTTTGGGAGGCCGAGGCGGGTGGATCACGAGGTCAAGAGATCAAGACCATCCTGGTCCACATGGTGAAACCCCGTCTCTACTAAAAATACAAGAAATTAGCTGGGCATGGTGGCGCGTGCCTGTAATCCCAGCTACTCAGGAGGCTGGGGCAGGAGAATTGCCTGAACCCAGGAGGCGGAGGTTGCGGTGAGCCGAGATCGCACCATTGCACTCCAGCCTGGGTAACAAGAGTGAAACTCCATCTCAAAAAAAAGAATGCAGAACACAATTTAGACTGTGGCAAAGATAGAAACTACAAAGAGAAAAATATAAGCAAGACTTCAGGGAATGTTTCTGTGCAGAAAAGGAACAAATTGAGTGATAGCTAGAAGGGGATATATTATAGGATCAAGAGAAGATTGTTTATTTGTTTTAAGGTGAGTGGGAGAAAAAATGTATGTTTACGTGCCAATGAGAATGAGCTAATTGAAAGGAAAGACAGGAAAATCCCTGGAGCAATGTCCTTGAATCGTTGAGAGGGAGTAAGATCTGAGGACCACTGGGCCATTGGCCCTAATTGAGGAGCACAGATGGTTCATCTGTTGAAACAAGAGGAGGCAGAATAATATATGGACACGGATGCACTAGATCATGGATAGATTTGGGGGTGGGGATGGAGCTTGTCAAAATTTCCTTCTGATTATTTCTGTTTTTTTGGAGAAGTAAAAAGGAAAGGTTAGCAGGTGACAGGGGAGTTGCTGGCAGTTTGAGGTCAGAGGAAAAGGCAAGAGAGTTATGTAGGCAAGTGGAAGAATGATTAACTAAGGAAATCTGATACTGTCATTGCCAGGAAGCGTTAAGGACCCACTTAAGGTTTGTGGGGGTGAATTTTGAGACCAGTCAACATAGTTGTATGTTTTCTCCCAGCCATGTTCTGCTGCAAAAATACAGGCAGAGTAAACAGAGAGATGGATTTAGGCTGAGTTTGGTTTAGCCAAGAAAGTTTGGGTTAGCCAAGGAGAAGAATGAGAAGCACAGGATGATGAAACTGTTTGACCATGTAATGTAGCCCTGGCTGCCTTGATTTAAGTCAGCTGTGAGCTCACCCCTCTCATCTACAGAGAAATGAAGTTTCTTGAGGAAAGGAGACTTTCAACATTTTCTTAATGTTCCCAGAACAATCAATGCCTTAAATTAGGAGATGCTGAGAATTGTTCTTAAATAAATGGTTCTAGAAATCTTAGAGAATACCCCGATGCTGAGTCAGTGGTAGAAGTTCCTAGAATGAGATCTGTGGCAACAGGAAACGGGCCAGTTACAAGCACTAGGAGATCGGCTGAAGCCATTCAGAAATAGTGCATGGAAACTGGCCTCTGGCTCCTTCCACAAGCAGGGCTTTTCACAGCTAAAGCACAAAGGCTTTCATTTATTCATTTAACAGCTATTGAGTCCCTACTAAGAAACCTACCTAGAAAATTCAATGAAACAAACATGGTTAGACCTAAGAGAACATGAGCTAATGTCTATTGAGTGTTTACTGTGCTCTAGCCCCTGTTTTAATAGCTTTACATGTCTGATTAATTTTCATAATCTTTTATTGCTATGGAATTATTAATATTGTGCTATTATCATCATCTATTTTAAAGGCGGAAGGCAGGATTATATCATTTTGCAAGACTATCCAGCTGGTAAGCAGCAGAGAGGAGAGATGAATTTGGCAGTCTGATGCCAGACTACCAAATTTCTAACTACTTTACCAGATGATCCATATCATCTCCCTCGAGACTAGAGAAGTTAATCACTCAGCTTGAGGGGAATGAAAATATGCCTTGCCTCAAAAATACCCCATTCACTGAAACAGCAACCCTAGTCTCTCCATTGGGTTCAAACATAGAATGGAACAGAATGGAAGTCAACCCCCCACACTTGAGTGGAATTCAGTATGGTGCATCCCAGGAGGAATGGTACGCAAGACTAAGAGTCAGCAGGCCGGAGGTCTGGTCAGTTTCACCAGTTTCTTCAGTGAGTCATTTGACTTCTCTGAACCTCCTTGTATTTTTATCTGTAAAATCAGGATATTCACACCTGTGCAGCCTCCCTTATAAGAATCGTGAGGTGAAACACAAAGAATGTCTCCTAAATATTAAGTACTAACCACATTAGAGATTATTAGAAGGCCAGAGAAGATAAAATCAGAATAGCACAAGGGAAGTTGAGAAGCTCTAAGGGAGACCCAAAGGATAGCTTATGAGCTCCTGAGACAACAGGTAGGAGGTGAGGCAAAAGTAAGAAAGGAAGCAAAGGGAGTTGAGGAGGACACAGCCTGCCAAGGACGACTGGCTGCTTTGGCCCATGGTTAGTTAAGGCCAGTTTAACAGAAGACACCCAAAGTACTGGCTGTCAGTGGCTCAAATACAGTTATGCATTGCTTGATAATGGTCAAACAATTGACAGGTTCTAAGAAATGTGTCAAGTGATTTCATCATTGTGTGATCGTCATAGAGAGCACTTACACAAACCTACATGGTTGGTAGGCTACCATATAGCCTACCAAACACCTAGGCTATATGGTATAGCCTATTGCTGTCACACCACTGCACTCCAGTCTGGGCAACAGAGCAAGACTCCATGCCAAAAAAAAAAAAGGGCAAAGGATCTAAATAGATATTTCTCAAAAGAAGGCATACAAATGGCCAACAGGTATATGAAAAAATGCTCAACTGCTCAACATCACTAATCATAAGGGAAATACAAGTCAAAACCACAATGAGATACCACCTCACCCCAGTTAGGATGCCTATTATCAAAAAGATAAAAGTTAACAAATGCTGATGAGAATGCAGGGAAAAGAGAACACTTATGCACTGTTGGTGGGCATGTGAATGAGTAGAGGCAATACGAAAATCACTGTAGAGGTTTCTCAAAAAACTAAACAGAGAACTAACATATGATCCAGCAGTCCCACTACTGGAAAGAAAATCAGTATATCAAAGGGACATCTGGATTACCACATTTACTGCAGTGCTATTCACAATAGCTGAGATATGGAATCAACCTAAATGTCCATCCATAGATGAATGGGTAAAGAAAATGTGGTTTATATGCCCAGTGGAATACTATTTAGCTATACAAAGGAATGAAATCCTGTCATTTGCAGCAATGTGGATGAGCCTAGAGGACATTATGTTAAGCAAAATAAGCCAAGAACAGAAAGATAAATACCTCATGTTCTTACCTACATGTGGCAGGAAAAAAAATTGAGCTCATGGAAATAGAGAACAGAATTGTGAGGCTGGGAAGGGCAGGGGGAGGAGAGAATGAGGAGACGGTATTAATGAAAACAAAATTACAGCTAGAAAGGAGACATGAGTTCTGGTGTTCTGCAGCACTGTAGGGTGAGAACCGTTAACTCTAATTTACTGTATATTTTCAAAAAGCTGAAAGAGAAGATTTTAAATGTTCACAACACAAAAAAATGATAAATCACTGAGGTGATGATATGCTAATCACCCTGATTTGGTCATTATACATTGTATATATGTATCTAAATATCACTCTGTATCCCATAAATATGTACAGTTATGTGTCAACTAAAAATAAAATAATAATAAAAAGTATAGTGTAGTAAATACATGAACCAGTAACATAGTTGTCTGTTATCATTAGCAACTATTATGCACTGTACATAACTGCACTTGCTATGCTTTTATACAACTGGCAGTGCATTCAGTTTGTTTACACCAGCATCACCACAAACATGTGAGTAATGCATTGCACTGGAATGTTATGATGGCCATAACATCACTAGGTAATAGGAATTTTTCTTCTTCACCAAAATCTTATGGGACCACCATCATATATGCAGTCTGTCATTGACAGTGCCTAACTGTACACTCCTTGTGTGAGTTAAAAGTGAGTACCCCTTTCTCAAGACTCTTTACTTTCATGTGAGAAAACTATCTTGACTTTCTTTGTTAAAATATTTTTTTGATATATACCCAAAAAATTTTTGTAACAAATATGAACATTCACAGTGTTACCATAAGCGTGGTGCCCCAGAGGGTTGTGTAGTGCACAACACATAATGTTTCTGTCTTAGATGACCCTCAACTCTGACTATCCCACATCATTGACCACCATGTCAAGATTATGTCTTTAGGTCTACATTAAACATATCATAGTATAAGGCCACTTTTAAGATTGAAATTGAACATTTTTAATTTCTGTGCTTTTATTAGCCCTAGAATAGGAAACATTTGAAGATTATGGGCTTCTGGGAAGGATTTTACTTACACATTTTAAACAAGTGGGAAGCTGTCTTAGTCCATTTTCTTCTGCTATAACAGAATACCATAATCTAGAGCCTGGCACGGTGGTTCACACCTGTAATCCCAGTAGTCTGGGAAGCTGAAGTGGGTGGATCACTTGAGGTTGGGAGTTCAAGACCAGCCTGGCCAACATAGTGAAATACCGTCTTTACTAAAAATACAAAAATTAGCCAGGCTTGGTGGTATATGCCTGTAGTCCCAGCTACTTGGGAGGCAGAGGCATGAGAATTGCTTGAACTTGAGAATCAGAGATTGCAGTGACCCCAAATCATACCACTGGACTCCATCCTGGGCAATAGAGTAAGACTCTCTCTCTCTCTCTCTCTCTCTCTCTCTCTCATATATATATATATATATTTATGTGTGTGTATGTGTGAATGTGTGTGTATACCATAGTCTGGGTATTTATTTGGCTCATGGTTCTGGAGGCTAGGAAAGGATAAATCTTTGTGTTACATCATAACATAGCAGAGGGAAATAGGCATGCAAGACAGAGAGAGAAACTAAGCCAAACTCATCCTTCTTATCAGGAGCCCACTCCTGGGATAACTAACTTATTCCCACAATAAGGGCTTTAATTCATTCATGAGGACACAACCCTCATTTCCTAATCACTTTTTAAAGCCTCCACCTCTTAATACTATTAGAATGGCAATTACATTTCAACGTAAGTTTTGGTGGAGACATTCAAACTAGAGCAGACATTAATAATATACATATATGTTATGTGTATTTTTGTGTTAAAATTGAATAGCCATTTATGTTTAGAGAAAAACATATTACAATTGTCCATTTTAGTAGGGCCCATTTTTCTAGCCAAATACCATGGATTAAAAGCTGAATTTAAGAAAAGAAAGAATCTCAAAAAGTTGTTAAGCAAGGTTAAATCCAGTTTTTCTTTCTCTCACAGACCTTGCGTATGTCTATTTCTTGGAAAATTGGCACCTTATGAAATAATCACTAATAATAGTTATCTTTTAGTGGATTCCTGGCATCGCCCTCAGCTGAGCACTGTAAGTACATTACTACATTTAATCCTCTCAGCCACCTTATGGGATCGATATTATTAGCTCATTTCACAGAGGAGAAAGCTGAGGCTTAAAGAAGTGATGTAATTTTGCTCCAAGTAAATAGCTGGTAGATTGAGGAGTCAGGGTTCCAACCCACTCTTTTGGAATCTGTAACCACCTGCTCTTAGTCACTGCTGTGTGTCAGTCTCCCTTGGCACAAGATAAAATGATGATTAGGGTAGTGTAATGAGCCTTTTGGACTGCTTGCAAACCAAACTACTGCATCTTTGAGTTTAAAGGGCTTAGTTTAGGACTAGGAGATATGCCACAGAAGCCAAAATCATGGGTGGCCTTTATCTGGGGGATAAAGTTTGTCACTCAGCATCCTGAATACTGTATGCCTTTAAACAAAGCAAATCTGATACCATAATGTGGACAATAACTTAGCCAAAGCATCATTTCTATATATGAAGGCCAAGTAGCATTAACAAACATGCAAATTCTAATTTTAAAATTCGGACATTTTAGAGCTAAAACAGTCCACTCCTTTTGGGCCAAGTAACTGAACAAAATCTTTCCCACAAAGGTGAAGTTCAGTATTTTTATTTCTTTAAAACTCTGACCCATGTCCTTTTTCATTAATGTTGCACTATCTGTGAGAGTCCCTTTGTGGCCCAGAAGAGTCAGTTTGCTCCCTAACACACTTAGAGAAAGATTTGGGAATACTGCAGCATATCATTTCCTCTTTGTGTAGCTTGATGATAACTGGTCTCTTTTCAAACTGTGAAGATGAAATCCGGAGAAGAGTATGAAATATCAGTTTAACAATGACCACTTCCTGCCCCATGAGACAAAGAAGTGAAGGGCTTAGTGATTTTTATGACGATGGGCACTACAGAAAATATTAAAAGCTTCTAAATCCCAGGGACTTCATGACTTTAATTGTGAGGGCCAGCCACATCGACATCACAGATCCTTCCTGCAGTCACAATGCTACTAAGTCACCCTTGGGAAGATGCCCCAGAATCAGAAAGATCTTAGTTAGGATGCAATTATGATTCCTTAGTACTCTGGCTTCCTGAGAAAAAATTTTAAAAATCACAGAGATTTTTTTTCAAAAATATCAAATCAACAAAAAATAAAGTGAAAAATCAAGCATCATGAATTCAGATACTTATGGACTATTCAAGGTCTCTAAATTTCTCCTACTTCACTACTTTTCTTATATTTATTTTTACATATAAACAATAAATCCCAATGAAGACCCTCAGAAGGTCTTCTTTGGTGCCATAGGGTAAGAACTTAAACAAATTTACGAGAAAAAGAAACACCATCAAAAAGTAAATGAAGGATATGAACAGACACTTCTCAAAAGAAGACATTTATGCAGTCAACAAACATGAAGAAAGCTAATCATCACTGGTCATTAGAGAAATGCAAATCAAAACCACAATGAGATGCCATCTCAGGCCAGTTAGAATAGCGATCATTAAAAAGTCAGGAAACAACAGATGCTGGAGAGGATGTGGAGAAATAGGAACACTTTTACACAGTTGGTGGGAGTGTAAATTAGTTCAGCCATTGTGGGTGACAGTGTGGTGATTCCTCGAAGATCTAGAACCAGAAATACCATTTGATCCAGCAATCCCATTACTGGGTATGTATCCAAAGGATTATAAATCATTCCACTGTAAAGACACATGCACACATATGTTTACTGCGGCACTGTTCACAATAGCAAAGACTTGAAAGCAACCCAAATGCCCATCTATGTTAGACTGGATAAAGAAAATGTGGCACACATATGCCATGGAATACTATGCAGCCATAAAAAAGGATGAGTTCATGTCCTTTGCAGGGACATGGATGAAGCTGGAAACCATTGTTCTCAGCAAACTAACACAGGAACAGAAAACCAACCACTGCATGTTCTCACTCATAAGTGGGAGTTGAACAATGAGAACACATGGACACAGGAAAGGGAACATCACATACCTGGGCCTACAGGGTGTGGGAGGCTAGGGAAGTGATAGCATTAGGAGAAAATAGCTAATGTAGATGACAGGTTGATGGACGCAGAAAACCACCTTGGTACGTGTATACCTATGTAACAAACCTGCACATTCTGCACATGTATCCTAGAACTTAAAGTATAATAAAAAAAATTATTCTCTATTATTTTAGAGTTGTTTGATCTTAACAAAGTTTCTAAATGTCTTATAGAATTATCTGTAAAGATATTTTTCTAGCTAACTATAGATGTTATGGGGGGGATGGGGGAGAATTGGGGTAAGAGAGGAAGGGGAAGTGTAAAACAAATTGAAAGCTTCCCTTTAAGGTAAGCCATATGTACAGAAACTGCCCTCAATTAAAAAAAATTCACAGCACTGCAGAAATTGCACTTGCCATAGATCCTGACCTGATTCAGCATTCTGGTTACCTAGATACGGATGTAAACAAAAGTGCCTCTCCAACTGTGACTGCGGAAGAACAGCCAGATGAACCTGATGGCCCTCTTCCTGGCTCAGCCAATGACCAAGAAAAGAAAGCAAGTACTTTTCAATCTTCACATTAAAATTAGAATACTTTGCTCAGCTTTTCTAAAGCTTAGAGTGCTTAGAGAGTTTAAGAAGTCCTGGAAGATTAGTTCTCACACATTTCCTGTTTGTTCTGTCTTGGCAAAATGACTGCTGACAACACAGCTGAAAAGAAAAATGGCCTCAATTTACAAATTCATTAATTAGACTGATTTTTAATACATGGGGCAAAAATGTTTTGAGTTAATCATGATGTATTTTTATGTAGATTCAAAAGGAACCATGATAAACTCAAGGTGCAGACTTTATCTCTAACATAAAAACAGTATAGCTAAATAGAATATTCCTTAGAATTTGTGATATTTCTCCATTAGCTAAAAAGAATATTTTTTAAAGTAAACAGTGTTTTTAGACTGTTTTTGTACTTCTCTTAACACCTTGTAATTTATATAACAAGAGGCAGATGCCGTGTCATGTTACATAAAGAACTAGCACAATATGAAACATTGATTTTCAGTAGGTATTATATAGGCTGTACCACATACGAGCTGTGGGACTTTGGAATGATTACTTAACCTCTCTGTTTCTTTTTCTGTAAAATGGGTGCATTAGGCTTATCATGCAAAGTTATTGTGGGTTTGAATGAGTCACTTAAGTAAGTGCTTAACAAGTAAGTAGGAAGGTCTATTGTATGATTATCATCATCATCTATATGATCTTGGGTAAGTCCAGTACTTCTCTGATCCTGAAAATCTTCACCTATAAAAAATAATCATCTTTATTTCTTTCCATAGTAAGGGTTTCAGCTACTTAAGGTAACTAATGTCATCCTTACACTAATGTAAAGGTAATGATACCACTTTGTAAGGCATCATGTCAAATAAAATTATGTCATATACAAAAAAGTATTTTGTAGCACATAAAACCAAAAAGCTATAACATATTAAAGTATTATTATGAAATGAATAAAAACTGATACATGAGAAAAAAATTCCCATAGTAGCCATCAAGTTGTTTGATTGTGAGACAATTTTTAAATATAATAACATGCTAGTTTGTAGGAATGAGGACAAAACAGAACTCCTATGCTTAATTAGCAAAGATATAAAATATAAATACTGTCTTAGATTAAAAGACAGTATTTAAATTAAACCCTAAAAATTACAATTAAAAATATGCACCAAAAGCCAACATTAATGGCTCTTGTTCTAGGTAGCAAAACTACAAGTGAGGATTTTATTCTGTATCTTTAACCATTTTATATTTTTCCAATATTCCTCCATTGTTGGGCTTAACATTTGTCACTTAAAAAGTGTGTGTTGTAGGTGTGCTTTTAAGAAGATGCTACTTATGGTCTTTCAAATAAGACTTAAAAATCAATAAAGTAAAAATAAAACATAAATTTAATTGTTACACTCCAGAAGGAGAAAGGAGTTAGTGCCTTTAGACACAGTATTCGTCTTACACTTTAATTCCACAAATACTTGGAGAGGGCTACTGTTTGCAAACCTATAAGGAAGTACCAATCTGGTTGCTGAGGAAATACCAGAAATAGACCCCCCCACAGACCAGAGGGAGCAGTGGAAAGGTGGCCAGGAAAGAACTGACAATGAAGTGGGTGAGGGTCTCAGAACCCAGTACTGTTCCAGTGGGAAACAGGAGTGAAAATGCCCCATGGCAGAAGGCATCAGGACCTCTGAGACTTAGGACCGTTTCCATAATGTGGGTACCTGAGTACCCAGTGAATCTGTAGATCCATTCTCTAGGGTAAGATGTAGCTTAGCAGCATCAGACCCATTGCAGACCCCATTCAGTAATGGGGGGAGGGTAAAGCTCTCTCCCCAGGGCTCACAGAAGCCTCCAGCTTGTGCTGCCTGCCCACCACCAAGAGGGCTGGGTCAGGAGAGACAGTCAGGCATTCTTTATTAGTGTCCTTGATAATGAACTTAACATTTTTTCTTTAAGTGTTTTTGGAGGATGGAAGTATCCAATTAAGTTTCTTAGAACTTAAGAAGTAGTAATTCCTTGGGCATTTGAAAAAGGAATGCTTTCTGTATGTGAGTCTTAGCCTATGCTGCCCACCGTTACAGTACACAGTAACATAAAGCAGGAAAAAATATCCTAGGAATACATTTTGTTAAAGTTTTTAACTGAGGTGGAATACCACTCATATTCTCCATATTGGCTCCAGTTCAGCAATAGGCTATTAAAATTAGGATCAATCTGTCTTATTTTTTAAACTTAAAAGAATATTAGAATTTAAGGCATTTTGGGGATACGCAAAACAGTGAGTACATTGGGTATCTTATTTCCTGTCATAAAAATGCTGCAAATTATCAACTTTCAGGAAAATAGAATTTTCTAGTAGTAGCATTTTATTGAATTAGAAGTTATCAGTTAAATGTACATGTGACCAGCTATACTTAATGTTAGTAAATTATGTATATGACTGTGCTCTAAATAATAATCTGATATCCAGGTACTTGGACAGGTTTGTTTTCTAGTTTAGAGGTTTGATTTTGAAAATGAGGTGTCTCTCCTTAGAAATCACAATGTTAGGAATCATTCACTCTGTGAAGACATGTTTAGTAACTGAGTCAATAATCATTAGATATTTCATTTAAAGATTATCTAAGAATAATTTATGGCTTTGGCTTTTCCAGAAAGGGTTTCTTGACTGATACCAAATCTATGAAATACAACTCTCTAGTATCTCCACAGAACTTAATTTTGGTTTTAGTCATTAGCAATACAAAGGGGGCATGCGTAAGATTAACTGGGCTGATTATCTGGTCGATGGTATATATTTTGTTTAAAATTAAAATACTTTAAAGATAAATTGGATAAAAGTAATCTGTAAAGAAACGGATGATATATTCTGAATCTGTAACGTTTGTTTTAGGTAAGACTATCTCCAGCCAAAATGTCAAGCAAGAATTCTGCAGATCTAGTTGAATATGTTGACAAGTAAGTGTGTAAATTACAACTAGTTTTAACTATTAACTGCATAACTGTGACAAATTTCACACGAAAAAAACCCTGCATTTAATTATTCAGTCAGAGACTAATGTGCCTGAAAGAGACCTTTAAGTTCTCTGCGTTCAGAAGAGACAAAATCGTGTCAGAAAGACAAACCTCCTGACCCTGCTCCTTTCTGATTGACAGAACACGCCGATTTAACTATCTTTTCTTTAAATTACCTCTATAGGTTCCCATAGATTTACATGAAAAGCAATGCAACATATTTTGTATTGCGACAATATCAAACATATATAGCTAACATGACTTCAAGTAAACCTGTTAACATTTCATGATAAAAACTCAGGAAATGTTGAAATGTATTTCATTAATCACCAGAAAATGTTTCTGCTGTTTACAGTGCCATACCTGGAGTTCACCCAGGAAAGGTGTACTGCAGAGAAACAACTCTGGGCACTTGGAAATAGAGTAACACACTATTAACACGTGCACATTGTCAAAAATACCCGAGAATGCCAGTTGATGAAGGTGGCATTGCAGAGGCAATGCATATCAATTTGAGTTGTTTTCTATTCTATATGTCAAAGCAGGATTTGGTCTAATGCTGCCATTCACGTTTTCAGGGCACTGGGGATTTAGTCTCAGTCCTTCTACTACTTTGCTGTGTGATGTTAGTCAGTCCCATAAAGTCTCTGAGCTTTAGTTTTTTCATTTAAAAAACAAAGAAGTTGGACTAGAAACTTCATAGAATTTACTGAAGCTTTGAAATAATTCTGATTTTAATAATCATGACTAAAGAAGAAAAAAATGGCCAAATGAATGAAATGAGCTTATTTGAAGAGAAAAATCTGAATACATATTAAACTTTGATTTTTTAAAAAAATTATCTTTAACAATTAAGATGATAAAATATCTTCACTAATTTTTACTTCATTTTTTCCACAAGAATTCCCCTGTCCCTTGGCCAGTGAAATTTAGTACATTCCAAACAGTTCAATCACAGCATCTCAGCCCCTTTTTTCATGTTCCCCATGACTTGTATTTGTTTATATAACTATGAGTCTAGAATTTAGAAAAAAATTAAACCAAGCATGGGGAAAATATGTTTTAAATGTTTAAAAAATGCAATATTTGGATAGATGACATTATTTTCTGAGTTGAGGACAATGAATGTAGTATGCACAAAAATAATTATTATAAATAAATATATTAGCTACCCTCATCTTCCAAGGAGAAATGGGAAACTTGTCCCTACCTGACTCTCTACATGACAAATGGAAAATAAAAGTCATTCTTCTGATCTGTCAAATTCTATTACAAACACACGTGGATTTCTTTAGCTCAAACTGGTGACCTACATTCCAGGAGATGAGAAAATAAATTCCTGGAAAATGGTAATAAACTAAAGCATTCTAAGATAAACTTTTTAGATTTCTTGGCTTTCAGATAAATTAAAATGAAGACAAAGAGGAAAGAATAGTCTGTAATGCAAAGCAAAAGCATGATAAAGATTACTTGACTCTAACATTTATTTCCACCTTGATCTCTCTCTTATCCCTTCTCTTACTATCTAAACTATATATCTAGAACTTTCTATTTATGACCTCACATTGTTAATTCTCTTCTGGTCTTTCTCTTCTCATCTCTCAGAAGAGGCTGCAAACTTCCTAAAGGCAGGCACTCTACGACCTTATGATTTTTGATACCCCTCCAGTAGTTTATCATGGTGTACTTGATGAACTATATTTGACAGACTTAATGGAGAATAACGGTAGAACAACTGAATCATTAGAGCTCTGCTTAAAGCAGCTGATTAACTGGAAAAGCAAAATCGCATTTGGGCATTTCGGTAATCACTGTGGACATTTTGAATTGATGTGTTTAATCCAATAAAATTAAAATAAAGAGCAATGGTTTTTAAAATAACTTCACTGGCTGGGCACAGTGGCTCACATCTATAATCCCAGCACTTTGGGAGGCCGAGGTGGGCAGATCACCTGAGATCAGAAGTTCAAGACCAACCTGGCCAAGATGGTGAAACCCCGTCTCTACTAAAAATGCAAAAATTAACCAAGTGTGGTAACACACACCTGTAATCCCAGCTACTCCGGAGGCTGAGGCAGGAGAATCACTTAAACTCGGGAGGTGGAGGTTGCAGTGAATGGAGATCACATCACTGCACTCCTGCTTGGGTGACAGAGTGAAACTCCATGTCTAAATAAATACATAAATACATGAAATAAAAAACCTCACCCTTCAACTCAAGTTTTCATTGGGTGACAACAAGTGGATTGACATGAAGAGTACTTAAGTAAGGGTCATTATCAACTCATTAAATGGGCTGAATATGTATTACAGGTTTTCAGAGGTTTGGTCTTAAAACCTATATGGGTATATTTACAAGTAATACTGTCAGCAAAGTATAACAACACAGAAAGTAAAAATCCAGGAACAAAAGAGGTAATTCCCAGCCAATGAAAAAGCTAGTGCTAGAGACATGCACGTTTAAGAGACAGGCAGATAGGGTGTGTTTTTACAAAGCCCTTCCTGCCTCAGACAGCTGGAGCAGCATCCAAGCATTATTAGTACTTGATAAATGTTAGGTCATAATAATCCATGGGACAGGGTGAGAAGGGATGCTTGCAGTCTTTGATAGGACAATTATGGTAACATTCTGTTAAAGGTAACAAATAATTCTGATTTCCACATGTGTTCATTGATTCACAATGAGCAGACATCCACTAATTTTATTACAGTGTATCCAATGCTCATTTAACTGAGCAGAAAAGTACCTAGAGCTTTTTTTTTCTGATTCTTCTGCTGCTGCAGTCGTGGAAGGAGCACTAAATGGAGACCAGGGCACCTCAGGCACTCTTGAATTTGCCTCTAAACAGCTATATGACCTTAAGAAAAAGAAAATTTCTTCCCTGGCAGTATCTGCCTGTGCTATAAAATGGGGTGGGGGGGTTCGAGTGATCAGTGATGAGCACCTGCTACTTCTCAACTCTGCCTGCAATTTCTCATCAACATTCTCCTATGAAATAAAGTAAGTGGTTAAGCTTTAGGAATGTACATTATTCTGCCATGGGATTTAATTTTTAATGGAAAATAAATTCTGCCCATAAGTATCTTTCTTTTCTTTAACTGACTCTCCTGGGGGTGGGGGAAGTTTTTCCCCATGGAAAAAAATATTTTCTAAGGTCTCTTTCATTCTTATAATTCTTTGATCTTCAAAAACTGGTTGTCACCTTTTACTTACTTAATATATATTTATTAAGCATGTGCTATGTGCCAAGAACATGCTAGGCACTTGAAGAGACACCTGTGAACAAGACAGACAAAGATTCTCAAATGTGAAAATAATTTGACAAGAAGCTCCCTCGGGGAGCTATCTTATAATGCGTTTGGAGCCATTCTAGCAGGAAGGAGAGAAATGAATTATTAGATAGCTAACCGGAGTAGGCTCATTAAGAAGTTGGCATTTGAGAAAAGACCAGGAAGTGAGGAATTTGGCCATGAGAACATCTGGGGGAAGAGCAAACTTTCTAAGGCAGGAACAGTTTTATGGTCACAGGAACAGAAAGCGGGCAAGGATGGCTGGAGTGAAAAGGAGGAAAATATAAATTTGAACTATGATAGCATCTGGGATTCTGTTTGACAGTCTCTGGAGAGAATGAATCCTGAGTTTTTGCTGCCCGTGGAGCCAGTTCCAACTTTCCTGAACAAAAAGGAGACCAAGGAAATAAGGTTTTATATTGGGGAGTTTTCCAGGCTGGGCTACAGCCAATATCTATCTCAGGAATTATCTCGAGTACATTTTGTGAAGATGGGGGTCTGGCTGACAGCCAAAGAACTGTATTTAAAATTTGGATACATAAAACTTTCAGCAAGTCAAATGGGCAAAATAATAAATGATTAATGACTTCCCTTCTTGAGTGGAATATGGAATTCAGGGTCTGAAAAAATTCATTTTCAAGCTTTTTCTTAGCACCATGGCAGACATTTTATTATTCTGTGATGCATTGCTTTTGTTGCTACATGATGAAGACAGATATTTCACATTACAATACATGAGAAAAGAAGACAAAACTCTGTTGGTAGAACTTTCTATGGATAGATCATGTGAGGTTGGATGGCACTGCTGTCAGCCACAGTGCAGTCTTTTACTCTCTCTCTTTCTCTTTTCATGCCCCCCGCCCACCTGTGATGGGCAAGGCTCTGCTGTGAGTGGACACAGTCACAGAAATTGGACATTACCCGTGGTGACCCCCAGTTAGTGAGGGCAGGGGCTGCCCAAATGATGTTTAGTCCCTCTCAGGAGGTTGTCTAGATTCTTGCCCCATTTGAGACCTTCTGCTCAAGTGTGAGAACTCCACTGAGGTCGGGCTGATGCGGATCTTAGTTCTCCAGAGCAGAGAGGGAGCCCTTTCCAAACTCTGGGCCTCTGAGAAGACCCTTAGGACTCCAAGAAGAGGTGTAAGCCAGGCAGGAAAGGTGAATTGGTGAAAAATTACATGATATTGGCAGCAAGTTACATATTAAGAAGCTGAGGGAAAGACATACCTTTCTCCTCTGAGAAAAGTGCAAATGTAACAGGAAGAGCCACTAACTAGCCTAAGCAAAGCTGCTGTGATAAAAGAGAAGGGGAGAGGTTAAAATGTTTCCCTGCTGTGTTACTGAGAGCTGCCAAGCTGGTTTCCTCCTAAGTAGAGACCAATTTTATTTATGCCACAGGGTAGTGGCAGGAATGCAATGAAAATGATACCTTGACTATAAGCACTAAATAGAAATAAGATAGTGTTGGAATAAATTCCCTACATTTCTTCTGGGCTAGGAACTCCCTGCCACAAACTGGGTGGCTTTAAACAATAGAAATGTGTGACCTCACAATTCTGGAGGTTGGAAGTCCAAAATCAAAGTGCCAGCAGAATTGGTTCCTTCTGAGGGCTCCGAGGGGAATCTGTTCTTTGTCTTCCGCCTAACATTTGGTGACTGCTGGGAGTCCCTGGCACTCCTTGGCTTGTAGATGTGCCACTCCAATCTCTGCCTCCATCTTCACATGGTGTCTCTCTGATTCTGTCTTCATTCAGCCATCTTCACATATATACATACATACATGCACACAAACACACACACACATACATACATATATATATACACACAAACACACATGCGTGCATGCACACACATACACATATAAACACACATAAATGCATACACATACATATATGTAGCCATCTTCATATACATACATACACCCATATGTACACACATACATACATACACACGCATGTAGCCATCTTCACACACACATACATATATACATACACACATACAGCCATCTTCACATTCATACACACATATACATACATACCGCCAATCTTCACATACACACATATATACATAGACACACATATATGCATACATACATACAGTCGTCTTCACAAATATACACACATACACACAGCCATGTTCACATCGACACCAGCCATGCTGGATTATGGGCCCCCCTCCTCCAGTAGGACCTCACCTTAACTAATTATATCTGCAAGACCCTGTTTCCAAATAAGGTCACATACTGAGATATTGAGCTTTAAGACTTCCACATTTCTTTTTGGGGAACACAGTTCAATCCATAACAGCATTTAATAATTATAAATAATTATAAGAACACACATGTATGACACTGTACAAGACATATTTATAAGGCATTGCAAAGTATTTCAGGTACGCATCCTTTAACTTGATCTCCTCAGCCAGGTGGGAGGGTCAGGAGTCATTCTCTCCACAGGACAGAAAGGGAGCCCTCTTCTGGGCAACCTCTGAGAAGTTGAAGGTAGCATGTGGCAGAGATAGAACTTGAACCCAGGTCTTCTGACTCTGAGTACAGAATTCTTTCCCCTGGATACTCACATTAAACACTCCCCCACCCCTACCCCCAGAGAGCTAGTTAATATGGGAAGGTATCTCAAGAGGGCCAAAATGCTACAGGAGCTCCCAACATCATCAAAACAATTGGCTACTGCAGTTTGCATATGCTTTACCTGTAAGTATGACCCAAACATCCACCCTGCCCTCACTGACAGAGGGACTTTATGTGGAAACTGTCAACCTCGATGCCACCACGTGAAGGAAAACCAATCATACCAGGCACAATACTCATTCTGCAATCTTATTTAAAAATTCTACCAAACATGAGCAGCCTGTCTCATAGAGCTCATCACTTTTCATTGGAAAAGAATCACAACTCGTTCTTTCTCCAGTCTCTTCTGAACTGTGCCACTAAATGGAGTTGTCTCTTTTTGGGCCCTTCCTGGTGCTCTGCGCTGGCCCAGCCTCTTGGCCTGGTGTATTTTCTCCTGGACAGGGCTCACCAGAACTCAAATTGCCTGCCTCACCCCCCAGAGCATTCAGCCCTACCTAAAACTCAGCAATGGAGGCTTCTCCGGCTACAAACATCCATCTGCCAGGATGGTTATAAACAAGCAACACAGCTACTATAGAAAATGTTTTTTTCTATTTCATCACTCCCCACACACACTCACAGATTATTTTTGTGAGGCATCAATATATTCTCTGAGATTTCACTTTAGATTTTTGTGTGTGTGGGACTCTGCACTCAGACTAACAAGTCATATATTAGATCTCATAAAAATGTTGAAATTTTTCTTCAGTATGCCTTTTTGTGTTCTAGAAAAGGGTTTAAATTTTCTAATTTGATGTCTGAGTATTACAGGTTGCCAAAATGGTTATCAGAATCTCCACAGTAAATTTAGGGCTCTATTCACAAGAACAGAACAGGCAGGGAAGTGAGAGGCTCCATGTACCGGCTGGTCTGCCAGCTACAGCACAGCTGGTGTAAGTCACACCGAATTACAGAAAAATAGAACTCAGAGTTTGTGGAAAATCTGTTCAGATTCAGTTGTCAGCTACATAATCAATGATCTAAGTGAAGCCCAAATCTCTTTCCGAAAAGGCCCCCTAGGAATTTTTCCTCCTGTGATTAGTGACTCCATCTGCAGTAGTCTGGAATATTCAGTTATTTCTTTCCTTTTATAGTTAAATCTAGTTATAGGTCCCACTGACATACAGAACATACTAAGAAAGCAGTGAGGTTCTTAAATTTACATCTTACTAGTAGGGAAATGCCTCTGTTTTTAACCCTTAGGAATACCTAATGATTTGAATAATGGCATTGTAAGGAATCTCTCTTAGAAAATTGAGACATGCTCCTGTGTTTGTTCTTCCACAGTTAATGTAGAAAGGTCAATTGGAAAACAATATTCTCTGTCCTTGTGGCAATGCAAATAGGGAAAAAATACAAGCTCTCTGTTGATCTTGCAGGAATCATGTAAATAAAACCAAACAGAGCCACCATTCCGTGCTTCATTAAAGGTTAGGAATTAGCAGTAATAATAAGACTCCAGTTAATAGTAAATCCCAGGCTTGAAAAGAAATTTCTAAAAGGAAAGTTCTCCACTTACATATAAAATAAATTTGTAATATAAACTTTAAAAATTAAGGAAAAGAAATAACTACAGTCCAGCATCTGCCTGCCGCTTCATGTCTCCATGGTTGCAGGCAAATAGCTTTGCATAGCAGTAGGTGCCAGCCTCCTAAGAGGCTTCCTTCAATGGACCAAGTAGCCACAACATTGAAATCAGTCCTGACAGGACGACAGACCTGCTAGCTTGGTGTGCCCCCTCATTGCCCTTTCTGGATACAATCTTGGCACTAGCCAATAGCACCTCACCCCACAAGAGTGAGGCACTGGGACCCTCCTAACCCCAGACATACAGCTGTATGGGATTGGTTTCACTGCTGCCCCACTCCTGCTACTGTGTACTTCTTACATATTGTCTCAGAACTTACAACCACACAGCAAAATAGGCCTTGTTTTCCCTGTTTGCAGATGAAGCAATTAGAACGCTTGGTTGGTAAGTGCCAGAGCCTGTGTTGCCTTCAGTCTATCTCGCTTTCCAACCTGCCAAGCTGCTTATGTCAACAGAATTTGCAAGCTCAGATTACATATTTCACTACTTCAGCACTTCATTATATATCCTGCCTTATATTATTCACTGATTCACATGACCAATCTTAAACCAATCAGTGGTGTTTAGTCTTTAGGGTACATTAGAATCACCTATGTCCTTGCTTAAAATGCATATTCTTACTCTCTCCACCTACCCTAAAATTGTGATTCAGTAGGTCTGTGTTAGCGTGCAGTAATCTGTATTTTAACAACTTCCCTCAGTCACCCTCCCCTGTGATACCAATTTAAGTATGATAAATACTGTATTAATCTAAGTGCCTTGAGGGACAGAGCCATTGTATATAAATATGTAGTATTACAGGTGTGGACTAGAGTAAATATTGTATATGAACTAGAGTAAATATTTAGTAAACACTTAATATATCTTTATTTTAAATGACATATTTATTGGTTAGTGACTAGATACAGATACAGTGCTTTCAGCTGCACGTAATAGAAGCACTAACCAAAAATGGTTTAAATGTAAGAATACTGATTAGCTAATACAACAAAAGAAAATCCAGAGTTTAGTAAACTTAGTAGCTTCAGAACATAATTAAGAAGCCAGGTGTTTTTTTATCCTTTCTTCCTGCCTTTTCGTTTTTCCTCATGAACACAAGATTGCTTTGGTAGTTCCAAGCATCATGCACAGACAGGACAACATTCAGCAAAGAAGAGGAAAGTTTCTTCTTGTGTATCCCTTCTTGAAGGCAAAGACACTTTACCCAGAAGCCCCATAGCAGGCTTCTCTTTGCATCTCATGAGCCAGAATTGCTTCACATGCTCTTACCATAACCAATTGCATCTCAATCCACAAGAATGGAATCATCACGATTAGTTTGCCCCCTCAGAAGGACTTGGGGGACAGGAAGGATGAACCAAGTCAGGCAGAAGTTGGGGGTGGCTCTTGGGAGGGTAACAACAGTATCTGCCATACTGAGAACATCTAGGAGAAAACAATTTCTGAATTTTGTGGGAAATGCAGCATAATGTATAAGTACAGTATCTGTACAGAACTGAAAACTAAGAGATCAAATAGCTTTGCTGGAAAATGTGGGCTGTAGATTGTCTAGAGGCCATAAAGCATCACTGGCTCCAAGAAAATAATGAGCAAATCTGCAGTCCACCACTAGGCTATGTGTCACCTTCAGCAGAGCCTGGCGTCTTCTTCCCTTTTGCCTCTGACTCATACATCCAATCCAGGGTAGCACTGTCAGCATGGTGGGGGTTTTAGAGAAATGAATTTTATATATGGTAGGTACCATTTGGTGATTTTCCAGAAGAACATTTTTGAACCAAATGAGTGGGAAATGGAATCTGACTAACAAAACCACTTGGCAAAGTTTTCTTTGCTCTTCAAATTTACAGGTGATAGAAAAGAAGAATCTCACTGAGTGTGCGAGTGTGTGTGCACATGTTACAAAAACAACTACCATTTTAATAAAAAATTCAATTTGAAAAAGAAAAAGAAAAGAAGAATCTCACCTAGGCTGAGACTATTTCATATTGCTCAAGAGAGTAAACTATGTCTTGAGGCTCCAACAAGCTGTGACTTTATAGAGTCTTTTTTTTTTTTTTGGTCTAGTTTTCCAACAACTGAGCCTTAAGGGAACAGTCTAGGTGGAGAAATCGGTCTGTCAATCAAGAAATATTTATTGACCACTTACTAGGTGCCATGCACTGTTCTCGGTGTTGGGGGACTGTGCAGAACAAGTTAGAAAGTGCCTATGTGGTTGAATGAGATAAATGGAGGGAAGAGTGGGAGGAGATGAAGTTAGAAGGGAGAGAGATAGGATTTTATTCTAAGAGAATGGATAAGCCATAGGAGGCTTTTAAGTAGTACCATTTACACTTTAGAAAGACCACTCTAGCTGCTGTATGGAGGATGTACTGTTTGTTAGGAGGCAAAAGTGGAAGAGATAATGGTGGCCAGGATCAAGAAAGGAAGAAAGAACTGGCTGGGCACAGTAGCTCATGTGTGTAATCCCAGCACTTTGGGAAGCTAAGGCAGGAAGATTTTGTGACCATCCTGGCCAACATGGTGAAATGCTGTCTCTACTAAAAACACAAAAATTAGCTGGGTGTGGTGGTGCATACCTGTAGTCCTAGTTACTCGGGAGGCTGAGGCAGGAGAATTGCTTGAACCTGGGAGATGGAGGTTGCGGTGAGTCAAAATCATGCCACTGCACTCCAGCCTGGTAATAGATTAGAGTGAGATTCTGTCTAAAAAAAACAGAGAAAGAACTAAGGAAACAGTGCATTTGGTGCTTAAGAACACTTCTGAGTGTTACTTCTGCAGCTACCCTATTAGGTCACATGAGTAGCATTAGTGTCCCCTGCTTATTGTTGGAATGATGAGAAAATGTGGGAGTTAATGTTAACATTTGATTTCAGAATCCATGAGTTTCAAATTGTGACCCTGACATCTCCAAGTTGTGTGACTATTCCTTGTTTTGTCTGGTAAATTTCCTCAATCTGGTCTTCCAAATCACTAATTCATTCTTTAGCTATTTCCCCTATTATATTTATCCCATCTTTTATTTTTTATTTAAATTATACTTTCCATACCTAATGTTTACTTGTTTACTTTTTATGTTTTCTCGTTTTTCTTATTTTACTAATACCTTCTGTTGTCTTCTCTCTTAATATGTTTATTAGCCTTTAAAAATTTCTGTGTACATTTTAATATTTTTCTTCTGTGGAAATCCATAATCTAGCAGGTTATTTGTAGGTTAATTACTTTTGAAAAGGCTGTGCTCCTCAAAAGTCCTGTTAGTTAGTTTAAAGGCTTCAAAAGGCCTTTAAACTCACTTTCCCCTGGGCACTTCAGACAGACCCTGCTCTCCAATTGAGGCTTATTAGCTCCAGTGAGTCCAGCAGTGGGGTAGGGATGAGCCCCAGGCACCAGAAAACTACTTCGGGTTCCACAAGATAACTTCTCCTGTCAGGTCTTCACCTTTTGCTTCCCAGGAAGAAGCAGGTTTAGGAGGGCAGTTGCTTTCCCACCCTGGAGGCATTTAGAAGTGGAACAATGTGGCAACAACTCCCCAAAGTCAGTTGTTTCCCAAGTTTGTGGTTATTATTACTTCTCCCACTCCCTACCAACTCAGGCCCTCTGCCCTGCCTGATCTTTCTTTAGAGGACACCTAGAACAGTTTGACATTTCACATGAGTCAGAGCAACTGGTCCCAAGGCAATAGAGAAGAAGAGCAGACTTACGTTGTTCCTCTTCCCCATTTTATCCTCCCACAGCCCTGCCAAGCTGTCTCTTGCCCCAGGCTAATGCAGCCATCTGACTCAGGTTGGGTTGCCCAGGGAATAGACTCTGAGATAGAGATTGGTAAATAGAAGGCTTATTGCAGAGCACACTGGGATCAACACCTGTGGAAAGGAAGGGAAAGGAGTGGAATTGGGCAGAAGGAATAGTTGAACTATATAAAGTTAGTTGAGCCAACTAACTTCAATTAGTTACATACGGATTTTATATATATTAGGTACCATGGCTCTAGTAGTTGAGCTTATGAAGACTTCAGCTAACTTGACAGGAAGTTCTGGAGCTGCGACAGCCCTTCAAAGTTGTTCGGTGTTAGAGTGAGCATGCTAGGCCTTTATACCTACACACTGTCCAATCACTGAATGAAGCTGCCCCAGAAAGTGGGCATGACCTTGACAAGGTAACACCCTTCACCAAGGCAGTTCCCAGAGAAAGCCAACAGCTGAGATCTGCCAGCTGGCAGCACTCCCAACAGTGGGGGGATAAGTCCTTCCTTCTTGAACAGGGAGCTGGGTGGCACATCACGGCATCCACAGCATCACCCACACATGCACCAGCTTAAAATACCCCCACTGCCCTAGGGGTTTTTCACTTTCTCCAAGTCCTCCAGGATTTTATGGGAGAGAGAGGATGGGAAGCCACATTAATTCAACATTTTTGTCAAAACCAGAGTCAGCCCAGGATTTTTTTTAACCTCTGAATAACTGCATAACTCATTTCCTTTCTTTCTGCACTTTGTCTCACATGAGCTGTCATATCCCTCTGGGGCCAATTTACTTTAGCTCTTATGTTCTAGCTAACCCTCAGTTCTGTGTCCCTTGTTGAAAGCTTCATTTTCCCAGGAGGCTGAAGCTGAGTGAGTCCTCTGAAGACCCAGCCAGAGACAAGCAGAGGTGTGCTGGCTGGCTCTGCAGAGACAACAGGACCCCTGGGCCTGGAGGATGGCAATATTTTCCATGGGACCAAAGTCCGCTCCGTGAGTCCCACAGAACCCCCCATCATTTCTCATGTCCTAAGCCCCCATCCCACAAGACAGTTGAAGTACTGGGATGTGGAAGGGGCCAAAGCGGGCAGAGGTGGTATGACTCTTCCTTTTGAAAGCTACCTAAATGATTCTAAAAATGCCTGTTCTCTATTACTTACACACACACACACACACACACACACACACACACACACACACACGCCAGCTCAGGTAATCTCATTTTCTTCATCCAAGTCTTCGACCACCATTTATGTCTCTAATAACATCCAAATCTGTAACTTCAGACACATTTCAGACTGTTCAAGGGGTATCTCCATATGGATACCATATACAAAATCTCAAATTTCTTTTCTTCCCCCTAAACCTAACTCTTTTTTGTTTGAATTTTCAGTCTTGATGAAGAGTGGCATCATACATTTAGCTCAAACCCAAAATATCAGAATCTCTCCCTCCTTCAGGATCATTTCCAATCTGTCTCAAAGTTCTATAACTTCTAGGTTCATAATATCAGTAACATCTATCCTCCCTCTTTATGTCCAAGATCACCACCTGAGTCTCAGACTTTCCTCATTTTTTCATGTACCTTACTGTACTGTTAGTTATCTATTGCAGTGTAGCAAAGTATCCCAAAACTCAGCAGCATAGAACAGCAAATATTTATCTTACAGTTTCTCAGGATCAGGAATTCTAGGATGGTTCACTCATATAGCTCTTGGTAGGACACCCCAGACTCTTGCTGGCTATTGCCAGGACTTTTCAGTTTCTCACCAGATGGACCTCTCCATAGGGCTATTCAATATGACAGTTGGCTTCCACCAAAATGAATGAGGGCGGGGAAAGAGAAAGAAAGAGAAGAGAAGGAGGGAGAGAGAGAGAGAGAGAGAGAGATGGAAAGGCAGAGGGAGAAGGAGAGGGAGAGGGATAGGGAGAGGGAGAGGGACGGGGAATCTGAATATCATAGGGTGAGGAGCAAACCACAAATACAGAAAGGCACAGCAAAACTAGCTTGCTTGCTTCTTCAAGAAGCTGATCTGTGAAGGGAAAGAGTAATATACTAATTCCAAGAGGGGCTATCAGGATTTTTATGTTTCTTTCCTCTTACATGAAATAGCCCTGGCCTTTGTCTTTTCCCGCTTTTTGACTTACTTTGTTTACTTTTCCTTGAACTTCTGACTCTTGTGTTCATCTTTGCCTTTAATCTGTGATTTCTTTGAGCCATTAGTAGGCAGCCCTCTCCTCAACATAGAAGTATCAGGTATTACATTTATATGCATCCAGAAATCATCCCACTTGTCTTATCAAAATAGCGGGTAAATTGAATAGGAAGCACATTCCAACGGTGATTTGGAGGCGGAGTTTGGAGGGGACCACTTCTCTGCATGTAATGTAGTGTGAACTCCAGGCCGCTTAGGCTTGAATACCGGTCCACCACTGTTAGCCGGGTAAAATCGGACAAGTTATTCAGACTTTTCAAGGCTCAGTTTCATTATCGTAAAAAATGGGGTAATATTAATAGATCCTTTATGTTATCATGAAGATTCAATAGATGAATCATTTAAAGTGCTAGCTACAAAGTCTGGCTTATATTAAATGCTCAAAGATATTAGCTATAACTGCTCGTAAAGTGCAGGAGTAGCGTATGGACGAGGTGGTAATACTTTTGATTGCTCAGTGATGTTTTCTTCCCTCTTTCTAATTCTCAGTTTCTAGAATTATGTTATCCCAAACAGTAGCCATGGGCCACATGTGCCTGTTGAGCACTTAAAATGTGGCCTGTCCAAATTGAGGGGTGTACAATACACACTGGACTTCAAAGACTCATTTTTAAAAAGAATGTAACATATTCCATTAAAAAGTTCACATTAATTACATGTTTTAATGACATTTTTTATATAATGGGTTAAATAAATTATATTGCTAAAATTAATGTCATCCGTTTTTGTTTTTTTGAGATGGAGTCTCACTCTGTCGCCCAGGCTGCAGTGCAGTATGTCAATCTTGGCTCATTGCAACTTCCACCTAGCAGGTTCAAACCATTCTTGTGCCTCAGCCTCCCAAGTGGCTGGAACTACAGGCATGTGGGAATATGTCTGGCTAATTTTTGTATTTTTAGTAGAGATGGGGTTTCATCATTTTGGCCAGGCTGGTCTCGAATTCCTGACCTCAAGTGATTGGCCCACCTCAGCCTCCCAAAGTGCTGGGATTACAGGTGCTGAGACACCATGCCTGGCCTGTCATTGGTTTTTAAAAAATGTTTCTTAATGTGGCTATTAGAGTTTAAAATTGTCTATAAGGTTTGCATTACATTTCTTTTGGGCAGTTTTGTAAAGATAAAATTGAGCTACTAAATTAGAAAGAAGTAATATATTTCTATATTTTCTTTATCTGCATAGAATGAGCCCCTCTTCTTCCTTTATGAGCCAACTGGTTTCTGTGGACCTTCATTGGCAGTTAATGCCTTGCTGTCGGCACACACTGATCCTTGTGACCAACCATCCATCACTAGGGTCATAATAATGATAACTGCCGCCAACTTTAGCCAGCTTCTGTGACTGTCCAAAGAAACTTAGTTGCAGATTAATCCTCAGACAGCAAACAACCAACAGGGAAGAAACAAACTTCTTATTTTTAAAATTCCTTTGCCAGAGATACTTGATATCAAATTGGAGAAAGTTGCAATGGCAAATAAAATAAAAATAAAAAGGAGAAAAATTGCATGTGGCAAATACCACCAGTAGTCAATCCTGTACACATTTTCTCCTTCCTCTTTGCTAATAAAAGTCCCAATTTTGTTTAAGGCTACAATGTACCTAGTTCAAAAAAACAAATGACGGTATAAGAGGTGGCCATACAACATAGCTTCAGCCAATGAAATACAAAAAAAAGTGTCACGGTGCATCTTTTAGAAAGGCTATCTTGATTTTTAAAAGGATGGGTGGGGACAAACTCAATGGATGCACACTTTTTTTTTTTCCCTTCTGTCTTTTCTATCTGGTACAGGGACACAATACTTCAAGGTGGAACAACAAGCTTGAGACCTGAGGGTAAATGTCACACACTATGAGTGGGCCAGGAAGCCAGAAGGAGCTGGGCACCCAATGACTTCCTTGGCCAGCTGCTCTGGCCCTGGGTCCATCTACCTCTCGACTTCCTGTTACAAGAGCCGAATAAACCCTACTTGTTTAAGTCACTCTCTTTGGGTTTCTGATAAACACAGCTAAACACAACCCCAGCTGAAACTTGCAGTCCAGAAAATGCTAGTGTTCACAATCTGGTCCTAAAATCTGCTATCCTAAGGACATTTTCACTTCCAAGAAAATTCGTCACTATTGGACTAAAGCAAATAGTTATTTTGGCTCATGCAATGAGAGTAAGCATGAATTATTTGGCCTAGGCTTCTTATGATCCAGCATACGTAACAGTCATCATTTTGAAAGATATATACTATACATCCATACATCTACTTAAGTATATAGATACAAATACATATTTTCAAGAAGGCAAGGGCTTTATCTATCTTGTTCATCATTTTATTCCCAGGCCCTAACAAAGGCCAAGTCCCCTTTTCCTTTTAAAGCTGACTTCTCTTCCCAGCGATATTCACAACATATGTTACTACCATTCAGAGGTAGCAACATGGAAGACATCCTAGGCTAAGTTACAGGAGACCTAGATCTAATCCTGGCTCTGCCAAATAAACAGTTCTGGGACATTGAAACATTTCTTCAAATAAAAACTCGTGCTGAAGTTCAATGTACTAAGCAGGTAAGATTGAAGAGAGAAAACCCACAGCCCCTTCTACTGGGTCATAGGATAATAAGAAATCCCCAAGAAACTTAATAGCATTGCAGACAAATTTAAAGTAAACTTCTAACTCAGTTACATAGATTTGAAGGAATGTTGCCATGTTCATGTATACAAAATGTGACTTGGTATGCGATCAGAAATCAGTGCACAGAGGCCTTTGGAAATGACCTGTATTTGGGAACTATATAACCAAGTGTTTTAGCACATAGGCTTTGGATGACCTAGGACCAGTTAATTATCCCATTAATGGGATTGATGATACTCCCAAAAAACACAATCCTGAATGCCATAATTAAAGTGTTGAAATCTCAAAAGATCAAAATTCCCAAAATATAATTCTGGAAAAAAATAATTTAAAAGACATTTATTTACATTTATAAAAGGAGATTTATTTGATTTACTTGTTTTCTGTCATATGAAAACATGACAGAACATTTCACAGGCCACTTTACACAATAAAATAGGCAATAGTAACATCTGCATTTTTACAAGAATGAACACATGGGTATACCAACAACAGGCACATGAGTATAATGTTATGAGCAGATGAACCGTATTCATAAATAAGTCAAAATTCAAAATGTATAAATACACAACACTATGATGGTAATTGTGCACACTTTATAACTGTAGACATCTGAAATACAATGACAGATAATCTAAGTCTTTTCATGAGACTGATCAAAAACTTCAGTGAGTCACCACGGCATATGCAATTGCCCAAAGAGCTGAGATCTTGAGAAATTTTATGTTTCACAAATGCAGATGTACAAAAAAGACATCTCTTCACTTATTGGGAAAGTTTCAACATTTTTACATACACGAAGCTTTTACACAAAGTCATTGTTGTGATGATGCACTTTTGTGGAGTCAAATTTGCAAAAAATGCATGAAACAAATTAGAACTTTCTAAAAGTCTTTATATAATTTATACTGCAATATTGCAAATGATGTGATGATGAAATACATATATAGCAAATTGTGAAAAGTAATAATAATGCTGACATTTAAAATAGTGGGGGAAAACCAGAAAGAAAATTCAACATTTGAAAAGGTGTATTACAGGGCTACATTATGAATAATTGTATGGAGGTAGTCCATAGAGCTGGCCAACTTTCACATTCATATTTTGAAGTCTTGCATGGCAATAAATTGCTAGTTTTTTTCTTTTAAGACATGGCTTTCCTTAGAGAACATGTTCATATTTCATTCATTTTTGACATAGCACTGCTCTTTTTGAAATTCTTCTATGATTCAATATACACCAACATAAGCATTCCCTATTAAATATTTCCATCTTTGCATAATTTTTCTATGCTGTTTTGGGTACACAGAAATTCATTCCACATGCACTCATATGCAGAAGCAATACTGATCATCAAATAGTCACATTATTGTGTGTCTTCTTATCTTACTATGTGCATAATTATATTTGAACCAGTTGGTAACTTTGCTGGCTTCTTCAGGCAAATGTGGCTTTAATTCATTAAAATCTCCTAAAATGTCATTAGCTGGGAGGAATTCCATGCAAACAAAGGAAGTATTTTTAAACCATATGGGGTGGCCAATTCACTTGTCTCAATTTTTCACCAAATGCCTTGGGCTGAATGACAAAAACAAATTTTACTGATGACACCTTGAGATTCACATTTAGAAGCCTTGATGGGAACTAATTCCAAATCTGTTATGGTTTGGGGATTCTACTGAAATCCATTTTCTTCCGCAAAGTCCACCAAATCTTCAAATAAGTGTTTATAAAGTGCTTTACTTTTTCCAGTCATTAACATATAAACAAGCGTAAGTTCAAGAATATTTCATGAATTGTATATAGTTGATAAGAAATATGGGGACAATTTTGAAAGTGCCATTCTTCAGCCAAAGTAAAGCATGCACTAGTTTGTGTATGTTAGATTTAGTGGCAAATATAGGAAGTCTGTCTTCTTTGACAGTCAAATCCCTAACTAAGAATATTTCACCATTCAGTGAGTTTCGGAACACTGGAGGAACCTCTATATCAGCAAGTGTCTGGTTCAGAAGGTTGCTCAGCTTGTGGAATTCTTTTTATTCTCTGATGAAGAGTGTTTTGGGAAGGCAAGCATGACACTATGTGTGAAGGGGCAGAAGTCATACATGATTGAATCATTTGGCAGGGGACTTTTTTTTTAATTTTTCACCTATGTTTTTATTCTGTGATTTTCAAAACACTCAGAACATTGAGGACAGATCCTTCTTGCATAGTGCACTCAGACTCACACACTAATCTCCTCTGGAAACACCCTCACAGATACACTGCTTTACCAGGTTCTAGGTATTCCTTAATGCAGTCAAGGGATTTTAGACTTCAGGAATTTCAGTGTTTGGGATTATGTCTTCTTGGTTATGATTGGTGCCATTCATGAACTACTTCCCCTATCTATAAAATTAGAATAATTTTGTTAGACAATATGAAAATGCACAATGTGAATCTCCAAGGGAGAGACATATGCAAGGTTTTCTAAATGTATTTGATGATAGAACTCTTTTGTGGTAGCCTATCCTCCTGACTGCTATTCCAGAACTCACACCTTGGAAAACTGTCACAGTCACTGTTGCATCTTTACAGTTATAAAAACTTAATTTTTTTCTAGATTAAAGTAGAATTTTAATAAGGGGTATATAAAGACGTCAGTCTTGGAAGAAGTCTTCTAACACCTTCTTTCATGAATCCCCCTAACTACCACCAATTGGCTTAAAGCATGAAAAGTACATCTGCTTCTCGGATGAGACATTCACCAAATTCTAACCATGGCAAGTGTTTAAAGTCCTATCAAACTTCTCACAGGGCAAAAAATAAAAGAGCAGAAGTAAGGATTCTAGTTCTGGTTCCCGGCTCCTCCAGCTCATTCTTGTAATGCCCCCGGTGCTTTCTTTTCCTTTTTCTGATCAGGAGTCATCCTTTTCTTCCTCACATTTCAAACGCCCAGAGAGGTCAGCTAGAAGATAGACTGAACAACCAGGAGCGTACTGTAGCTTTCCTCCTTGAACAAGCCTTCCGCATCAAGGAGGACATCTCTGCTTGTCTACAGGGGGCCCATGGCTTTCAGAAAGAAGAATTGCTCGCCAGGAAATTACTGGAAAGCCACATCCAGACCATCACCAGCATCGTCAAAAAACTCAGCCAAAACATTGAGGTAGTTCTCTGTTTTTACTTATTTAGTTATTGTATTTTGGTAGCATTGCTTGATAAAGATTATTAACCATCAGTGTCATTTTTCAAGTGCAGAAACATCACTGTTGCTTAAGTTTAGATAATTACATTTTAGTGGCCTGAGGGAAACAGTTCAATTTTTCAGCTGCTCATATATACCAAAAAGTAGAAGGAACATCTATTCGAGAAATATTTACTGTATATTTATTTTGTGACAACAAAGCCATTATATCAGACATTGTGCTAAGGTGCTTATGTTAGCATAAATCTCCAAGATTCTACTAATGTAATAATTTCAAATAGAGGTTGTCATGATGCATGTTGGTAATGTTCCATCGAATAGCCAGTGCAATCTGAGGCCAGTAATTTCTCTGGCCCCATCTTCTACCGTTCTTTCCTTCACTCTGGCCACACTGACCTCCCAGCTGTTCCGAGGGCATTCCAAACACGCTCTGGACTTGGGGCCTTTGCACTCATAATTCACTCTGGCTGGATCATCTTCCCCTAGATATTCCTATGCAATGTCCTTTATTCCTTCAGTTCTCTGTTCAAATACTACCTTATAAGAGAAGACTTGCTTGACATTTTATAAAATAGCACCACTCCCCACATGGTTTCAGTCTATCTTAAAGCCTGCTTTATTTTTTTGTCACATAGCACTCATTGCAAACTACCGTGGTCTATATTTGATTTGTTTGTTTTCTCTTTATAAGATATAATCTCTATAAAGGCAAAGGGTTTATTTTCTTCATGCTAAATCCCATATCCCAGACCAGACAACAGCACTATTGTAGCTAGCACCCTAAATATTTCTTAAATAGATGGGTGAATAAATAATTGATTTTTAAGACATTAAAGTAAAAATAGAGTTTCTCATCAAAAAAGAAAATTCTTTGTCTAAATCAAGATAAACATGCTTGTGCAACAGGTCTTTCAGAGTTGTTAAGGTGCGAACGTATGTGATTAATATGGGTTAACAACTTTCATGCAAGGGCTGCAGAGAATATACTTTAGGAAACTGACCCAAAACTTGCAGCGTTATCATGAGAATTGACCACAGTGCCCTCACAATACTTGTCTTTTTCTACTATCAGGGAGAATACTGGATTTGACTAAAATTATTAATTTATTTTTTATCTGCAGGGTTTAGCAGACCCGATTATACATCTGAGGCAGTGTAAAAAGTTTAAAAAACTCTCAGTGAACTTTTAAAAGGCATTTATTGGTATTTAGCCCATTTTGAATCGACCCCAATGCCTCAAAGGTCAATGCCACTCAAAAGGTAATTAGAAGTATTTCCATGCCTAATGAAGTATCATGAAAGTGACAAGAGGCAAGAAGCCCTGTGCCTTTTGAAATAACTAGAAAATTAAGTAAGTATAGCATAGTGCTAAAGTAAGATTCCAATTTAGGAGTTGAAACTTCCTGCTAATTGGAAAAGCCAACAACATTCTTAGAAACATCGAACTGTTTCTAAGAATATTCTATATTTTGATCTGGATTGTTATATAGTTGATTACACTACATTGGGTCAAGATCCGCCCAGATGTACACTTTGACTTGTTCATTCAATACATGTCAATATACCCCAGTAAAACACTATTAGCAATAAGAAGAAAGTCTCCAAACCTCTAGAAATCTTATTAACAGTTTATTTTCTTATAATAGTGGGTATCTTAGATTAGCTCTCTGAAAAAGGAAAAAAAAAATCCAAAACATTTTCTAAAATAAAAGACAAAGACAAAAACCTCAAAATACCTACAATCCTGTTAAGGGTTTGGCATATATGGGGAAATGAAAAGGACTGGTTTGAGTGTATGGAAAACTGAACTAGAAAATATATTAAAGGCTGTAGATAACATAGTTACATTATGAAGAAGAAACTGTTTGGGCTAACTTTAGTAAATAACTGTAAGCACTTTATAGAGAAATGGATGCTATTTAAGTATGTTAAAAGAAGCTAACCTCATTAACCAAGTCAGCCCATTTGCAAGTTGGCTAACCAAATCAATTCAAGTGTGAGCTAAAGCTTAACACAGGTCCTTAAAAGAAATGGTTTTTTTTTTTTTAATCTACCACAATTGCATCAGTTAAAGTGCTTATTTCTTTTTAAAAATCAAATGATTCCTTTTTTTTAAAGGAGGCAGTTGATTACAAGTTTTAAAATTAATTTATTTTTAACTCAAAGAAAATTTTATGTATAACATTGTTTTACTATGGGTTTTCTCCTCAACTTACAAAAGCAATACTTGTTCATCATAATTATTTTGAAAGTTCAGGAAAAAAATTTAAACTTGGGGAAAAATTATCTCACAATTCTACCACCAAATGGTGATCTCTACAAATACTGAAATGAATCTCCCTCTAGTCCTTCCAAGTATTCCATTTAGGAGACTGAGACTACGTTTGTAAGCATGATTTTTATTATAACATTCATCCTAAACTCTATCATATCTCATTAAAACCTCTTTGCATGGTGCATACACCATTATTTATTTAATTATTCTCCTAATGTCAAAATATCACTTTGGAGGGCTGAGGCAGTAGGATCAATTGAGCCCAAGAGTTCTAGACCAGCCTGGGTAAGTAACATAGTGAGACCCTGTCTCTACAAGAAAAAATAAATAATTAGTTGGGTGTGGTAGTGTACACCTATAGACACAGCTCCTTGGGAGGTTGAGGTGGGAGGATTACCTGAGCCCAGGAGTCAAGACTGCAGTGAGCTATGATCATGCCACTGCACTCCAGCCTGGGTGATGGAGTGAGACCCTCTCTCAAAATAAAAATAATTTTAAAAAGAAATATCTTTGTGCATAAATATGTATCTGCATTTGGATTATTTCCATCATATCTATTCTTGGAAGCGGAATTACTAAGGTATGAATACCGTGAAAGCTATTGATACATGTTGCCATAAAGTTTATACTAATTTACACTTTCATCAGCATTCTCTCAGTGCTTTTTTCACTTTATCTATGCCAGAATTGAAATGTATTACTTTAAGTTCTCTAACCTCATAGAACAGAAATAAAATTTTCTTCTTCTTAGTGAAAAAGTGTTGAATCCACTTTTTTAAGTGACTGTTCTAAAGTAACAATTTTGGCTGAGTGCTGTGGCTCACACCTGCACAGTGGTTTTGGAAGCTGAGTGGGGAGAACTGCTTGAGGCCAAGAGTTTGCGACCAGCTTGAGCATCAGAGCGATACTCTGTCTCTACCAAAATAATAATAATAATAATAATAATAAAGTGACAGTTTCATTTCCTCTGCTAATGATCTACTTGATCTATTTATGTCTTTTGTTAATTCATCTTTTTGGGTTTTAGTACTTTTTAATTTTTGTTGATTTGATGAGTTCTTTTATTTTACATATTAGAGATAATAACTGGTAATATGTTACTAAGTGTTTAACAATCAACAATCAGTTCTTTTCTACAGGAAAAAAAAAGCCTGGCTTGTAGTATTTGCCTATTTCTATGGTGCAAATACTCCTACTATGATTTCAAACAACCAGCAAGATGACACTGCCCACAAAGATGAGAAGAGGCGTACATAACCCACTTTCACAGACAGATGCAGGCTGCTTGCAGTACATCACTGAAACCCTTGGCAATAGCATATGTTATTAATGTTTTTCCAGTTTGCTTTTTTAGCCTTATTGTATTTACAGTGTTTTCACAAGTTTTACACTAAGGTAAATATTCAAATATTTTGCTTTGTAATTGCTCTCATTACTGTAGTCCCTGTTTATCCATGGTTTTACTTTCTGTGATTTCAAAAATTTCCAAAAATATTAAATGGAAGATCCCAGAAGCAAGTAATTCATAAGTTTTCAATTATATGCTGTTCTAAGTAGTGGGATGAAATCCTGCATATCCTGCTTCATCCCACCCACGGTGTGAATCATCCCTTTGTCCAGTGCATTCACACTGTCAACACTCCCTGCCTGTTAGTCACTCAGTAGCCTGTTGGTTATCAGATCAACTGTTGAGATGAGATTTCACAATACTCATGTTCAGGTAACCCTAATTTTACTTAATAATGCCCCAAAGCATAAAAGCAGTGATGCCGGCAATTCCACTATGGCAAGGAGAAGCCGTAAAGTGCTCTCTCTAAATGACAATGTTAAATTTCTCAACGTAATAAGGAAAAAAAATCATATGCTGAGCTTGCTAAAATGTATGATAAGAACAAATCTTCTATTCATGCAATTGTGAAAAAAGGAAAAAGAAATTCATGCTAGTTTTGATTTCTCACTTCAAACTTCAAGAGTTACAGCCACAGTGCATGTGATGTTACAGTGCACTGTTATAATTGTTCTATTTTTAGATATTGTTAATCTCTTACTGATAAGTAACTTGATCATAGGTATGTATGTAGGAAGAAACAATATATATAGGAGTCAGTACTATCTGAGGTTTTGGGAATCCACTGGGAGTCTTAGAACATATCTCTCTTGGATAAGTGGGGACTGCTGTACTTCTAAGGTTTTTTTTTCTAAAATCTATAATGATATATGAAATGAGGTAAGAATCTAAATTATTTTCTTTTTTTAAATTTATTTATTTTACTTTAGGTGCATACTATATCTGGCATTTCTCCCCATGTTATCCCTCCTCACTCTCCCCTCCCTCATTACCCCCCATTGTTTCTCCCCTACCCCCTTCAACTGTCCCCTGTGTGTGATGCTCCTCTCCCTGAGTCCACGTGTTCTCATTGTTCAACACCTACCTATGAGTGAGAACATATGGTGCTTGGCTTTCTGTTCTTGGGTCAGTTTGCTGTGAATGATGATTTCCAGACTCATTCAAGTCCCTACAAAGGACATGAACTCATTGTTTTTTATGGATGTGTAGTATTCCATGGTATATGTACCACATTTTCCCTGTCCAGTCTATCATTAATGGGCATTTGGGTTGGTTCCAGGTCTTTGCTATTGTAAACAGGGCTGCAATGAACATATGTGTGCATGTGTCTTTATAGTAGAATGATTTATAGTTCTTTGGGTATATACCCAATAGTGGGATTGCTGGGTCAAATGGAATTTCTATTTCTAGATCCTTGAGAAATTGCCACACTGTCTTCCACAATGGTTGAACTAATTTACACTCCCACCAACAGTGTAAAAGTGTTCCTATTTCTCCACATCCTCTCCAGCATCTGTTGTCTCCCAATTTTTTAATGATCGCCATTCTAACTGGTGTGAGATGGTATCTCAATGTGGTTTTGATTTGCATTTCTCTAATGACCAGTGATGATGAGCATGTTTTCATATGTTTGTTGGCCTCATATATGTCCTCTTTTAAAAAATGTCTGTTCATATCCTTCACCCACTATTGAATGGAGTTGTTTTTTTCTTGTATATGTGTTTTAGTTCTTCATAGATTCTGGATATTAGCCCTTTGTCAGATGGGTAGATTGCAAAAATTTTTTCCCATTCTGTTGGTTGCTGATTCACTCTAATGATGGTTTCTTTTGCTGTACAGAAGCTCTGGAGTTTAATTAGATCCCATTTGTCTATCCTGGCTTTTATTGCCATTGCTGTTGGTGTTTTAGTCATGAAGTCCTTGCTATACGTATGACCTGGATGGTTTTGCCTATGTTTTCTTCTAGTGTTTTTATGGTGTTAGGTTTTATGTTTAAATCTTCGACCCATCTTGAGTTAATTTTAGTGTATGGTGATAGGTAGGGGTCCAGTTTCTGCTTTCTGCACAATGCTAGCCAGTTTTCCCAACACCATTTATTAAATGTGGAGTCCTTTTCCCATTGCTTGTTTTTGCTGGGTTTGTCAAAGATCAGATGGTTGTAGATGTGTGGTGTTTCTTCTGGGGTCTCTGTTCTGGTACCAGTACCATGCTGTCTATGTCTCTGTTTTAGTACCAGTACCATGCTGTTTTGTTTACTGTAGCCTTGTAGTATAGTTTGAAGTCTGGCAGTGTGATGCCTCTGGCTTTGTTCCTTTTGCTTAGGATTGTCTTGGCGATGTGGGGTCTTTTGTGATTCCATATAAAGTTTAAGGTAGTTTTTTCCAGTTCTGTGAAGAAGGTCATTGGTAGCTTGATGGGGATAGCATTGAATCTGTAGATTACTTTGGGCAGTATGGCCATTTTCATGATATTGATTCTTCCTAACCATGAGCATGGGATGTTTATCCATCTGTTTGTGTCCTCTCTTATTTTGTTGAGCAGTGGTTTGTAGTTCTCCTTGAAGTGGTCCTTTACATCCTTTGTTAGTTGTATGCCTAGGTATTTTATTCTCTTTGTAGCAATTGTGAATGGGTGTTCGCTCTTGATTTGGCTCTCTGTCTGTCTGTTATTGGTATATAGGAATGCTAGTAATATTTGCACATTGATTTTTGTATCCTGAGACTTTGCTGAAGTTGCTTCTCAGTTTGAGAAGATTTTGGGCTGAGATGATGGGGTCTTCTAGATATATGATCATGTCATCTGCAAATAGAGATAATTTGACTTCCTCCTTTCTTAATCAAATATGCTTTATTTCTTTTTCTTGCCTGATTGTTGTGGCTAGAACTTCCAATACTATGTTGAATAGGAGTGGTGAGAGAGGGCATCCTTGTCTAGTGCCTGATTTCAAAGGGAAGTCTTCCAACTTTTGCCCATTCAGTATGATATTGGCTGTAGGTTTGTCATATATAGCTTTTATCATTTTATGATACGTTCCATCAATACCTAGTATATTGAGAGTTTTTAGCATGGAGGGCTGTTGAATTTTATCAAAGGGCTTCTCTGCATTTATTGAGATAATCATGTGGTTTTTGTCTTTGGTTCCGTTTATGCGATGGATTACATTTATGGATTTGGGTATGTTGAACCAGCCTTGCATCCCCAGGATGAAGCCTACTTGGTCGTGATGGATAAGCTTCTTGATGTGCTGTTGCAATCTGTTTGCCAGTATTTTACTGACGATTTTTGCATCGATGTTCATCATGGATATTGGCCTGAAGTTTTCTTTTTTCGTCGAGTCTCTGCCTGGTTTTGGTATCAGGATGATGTTGGTCTCATAAAATGAGTTAGGGAGGATTCCCTCCTTTTGTATTTTTGATACAGTTTCAGAAGGAATGGAACCAGCTCCTCTTTGTATGTCTGGTAGAATTTGGCTGTGAACCTGTCCGGACCTGGACTTTTTTGGTTGGCAGGCTAGTGATTGCTGCCTCTACTTTAGCCCTTGTTATTGGTCTATGCAGGGTTTCAGCTTCCTCCTGGTTTAGTGTTGGTAGAGAACAAGTGTCTAGGAATTTATCCATTTCTTCCTGGTTTACTGGTTTATGTGGGTAGAGCTGTTTGTAGTAATCTCCGATGGTAGTTTGTATTTCTGTGGGATCAGTGGTGATCGTTTTTTATTTCATCTATTTGATTCTTCTCCCTTTTCTTTTTTATTATTTGAGCTAGCAGTCTGTCTATTTTGTTGATCTTTTCAAAAAACCAGCTACTGGATTTACTGATTTTTTAAAGGGGTTTTTGGGTCTCTATCTCCTTCAGTTCTGCTCTGATCTTAGTAATCTCTTGTCTTCTGCTAGCTTTTGAGTTTTTTCGATCTTGCTCCTCTAGCTCTTTCAATTTTGATGATAGGGTGTTGACTTTGATCTTTCCTCTCTTCTCTGGTGGGCATTTATTGCTACAAATTTCCCTCTCGATACTGCTTTAAAGGTGTCCCAGAGATTCTGGTAAGTTTTGTCTTCATTCTGGTTGGTTTCAAAGAACATCTTCATTTCTGCCTTCATTTCATTGTTTATCCAGTCAACACTCAGAAGCAAGTTGTTCAGTTTCCAAGTGGTTGTGCGGGTTTGAGTGTGTTTCTTGAACCTGAGTTCTAGTCTGATTGTGCTGTGGTCTGATAGACTGTTTGTTAGGATTTCTGTTCTTTTGCATTTGCTGAGGAGTGATTTGCTTCCAATGATGTGGTCAGTTTTAGAGTAAGTGCAATGTGGTGCTGAGTAAAATGTATATTCTGTGGATTTGGGATGGAGCATTCTATATATGTCTATTAGATCTGCTTCGTCCAGCTCTGCATTCAAGTCCTGGATATCGTTGTTAATTTTCTGTCTCATTGATCTGTCTAATATTGACCGTGGAGTATTGAAGTCTCCCACTATTATTGTGTGGGAGTCTAAATCTCGTTTTAGGTCATTAAGAACCTGCTTTATGTATCTGGGTGCTCCTGTGTTGGGGGCGTATATATTTAGGATAGTTAGCTCTTCCTGTTGGATTGATCCTTTTACCATAATGTAATGTCCTTCTTTGTCTCTTTTGATCTTTGTTGGTTTGAAGTCCGTTTTATCAGAGACTAGGATTGCAACCCTGCTTTTTTTTCTTCTTGATTTGCTTGGTAAATCTTCCATCCCTTTATTTTGAGTCTATGTGTGTCTTTGTATGTGAGATGGGTTTCTTGAATACACCACACCGATGGATTCTATTTAATCCAGTTTGCCAATCTGTGTCTTTTGATTGGGGCATTTAGGCCATTTACATTCAATGTTAATATTGTTATGTGTGAATTTGATCCTGCCATTTTGTTACTGGCTGGTTTTCTTTCTCATTAGTTGACTCATTTTCTTCATTGCATTTTTGGTCTTTGCCAACTGGTTTACTTTTGCAGTGGCTGGTACTTGTTCCTTTAGATGCTTAGTGTTTCTTTCAGAAGCTCTTGTAGGGCAGGTCTGGTGGTAACAAAATCTCTCAATAATTGCTTGTCCATAAAGGATTTTATTTCTCCTTCACTTATGAAGCTTAGTTTGGCTGGATATGAGATTCTGGGTTGAAAATTCTTTTTTATAAGGATGTTTAATATCGGCCCCCACTGTCTTCTGGATTGTAGAGTTTCTGCTGAGAGATCCATGGTAAGTCTGATTGGCTTCCCTCTGTGGGTGACCTGACCTTTCTCTCTGGCTGCCCTTAGCATTTTTTCCTTCATTTCGACCCTGGTGAATCTGACAATTATGTGCCTTGGGGTTGCTCTTCTTGAGGAATATCTTTGTGGAGTTCTCTGTATTTCTTGAATTTGAAAATTGGACTGCCTTGCTAGGCTTGGGAAGTTCTTCTGGTTAATATCCTGGAGTGTGTTTTCCAGCTTGGATTCATTCTCCCTGTCATATTCAGGTACACCCATCAAGCATAGATTAGGTTTTTTCACATAATCCCATATTTGTTGGAGGCTTTGTTCATTTATTTTCACTGTCTTTTCTCTTGTATTGCCTTCTCTTTTTACTTCAATAAGTTGATATTCAATCTCTGATATCCTTTCTTCTGCTTGATCGACTCAGCTATTAAAAATTCTGTTTGCTTCACATAGTTCTTGTGCTGTGTTCTTCAACTCCATCAAGTCATTTATGTTCTTCTCTAAGATGGTTATTCCAGTTAGCATTTGGTGTAACCTTTTTTCAGGGTTTTTGGTTTCTTTGCATTGAGTTACAACGTGTTCCTTTAACTCTGAACAATTTGTTATTATCCATCTTCTGAATCCTGTTTCCGTCAATTCTTCACACTCCATCTCAGTCAAGTTGTGATTCTGTGTTGTTGAGGAGTCGTGGTTGGAGCTAGGAGATCTCTGGGTTTCTGCATCTCTTTCGCTGGGTGTTGTAAGTTGAGTTGTGTCTAACCTGCCATCTTGGATCCAAGCTCTAAATTAATTATTTTCTAAGTAACTAGAGACCCAACCCACTTGTGAAATTACTCCCCCATTGATTTGTGAGTCACATGTAGAACATATTCCTTTCTTACGCTTACCAAGATCTTCATGACATCACAGTTAGCTACATACCTTTACAACACTGATTTACTTATCCTTATTTTAGAAAATATTTTAGTATATCGTAGAGTAAGTTTCCTTTCATCACTATCTTTACCAAAATAGAAAACAAAATGCCTGCAAACACACAAAAAGACAAAGCCAAACTCTAGTTACTGTTTCTGACATTTTTACATCTTCAATTAAGGCTCTTTTGTCCTTGGGTTGTCTCAGTCTACCAGTTAAAACATGAGCAAGAGTCTATCTGTGGCCTTTGAAATTCCTATAATTTATTTGCTATAAAAATTTTTCCTTACCTAGTAAAATTCATAACCATAGTTTAAACATAAATTAGGACTTTGTCAGACATAATACTTAAGCTGGAATGTCTCCCCAAGTAACAGATTTGTGTTTTCCAAAGGCCTACACAGAACTCTCACTTTTTTCTTAATAAATACCAATTTCTTATATGTTTTCATTTTACATAGGAATTTATTTAAATGTCAAGTATAATATAATTTTTTCTATGGACAAACAGAATTTTTTTATTTTTAAATCAATACTTATAAATAGGTACCAAAAAATTAAAAACCACGGTTCTCAGGACCACTCAGCCTGGTAGTACAGGAAAGTTGGCTCAATTTCCAGAACACCAAAACACAATGAAAATGTGACTAACAATACTCATGGTCAAAATCTGGACATAAATGAGTCATAAATCTCTCATATTCTCTAAGAACTCTAGATAAACTCTTTTTCAATGTGTATGAAACAGATTGATTCAGATTTGCTTGCTTTGTATTAACTTCATTGTGGTTCTGATTCAATCCATGAAAATCTTGCCTGATGCCATACTGAAAAAAATCCTTTTATAAACTTATGGCACCAATTGTGAAATGCATTTTTGTGAAAAGCTTTTATGTCAATGATGGCCAATGGCAACTCATGACCATATTAACACAATGCATATGCTCTGTTTGGCCCATATAGTGTTTATAAAAGATCTTGAATAATATGCCAATATTGTTAATTTGAGCAATTTCATATAAAATCTGGATTTCTAGCTTTCTTTAAAACACTATTGGGACATCTTTCCCACCTGGCAATAATCAGCTAGAATCAAACCACTGCAGCTTCCGTCAGATAAATTAGCAGTGATCACTTCTCTCTGAGATAGGACTCTCATTCATTTACACCATCAGCCTAACTACAAAATGCATTCAATTAGGTAACCTCTGCTTTAAATGATGTTTCCTTATCATGTGTGATGAAAATTAATGGGATATTTAATTCAAAATGACAGATTTTAGAAGACCAAATAAGAGCTCGAGATCAGGCGACCACAGGAGCTAATTTTGCAGTACAGGAGATAAACCTCAAACACCTACAAGGAGTTGGAGATCTTCGAGGAAGAGTAGCCAGGTGAGAAGAAGCCTGTTGACTAATGTTTAACAGTCAATTCTTGGCCAGTGAATTCTCATTCCCAAACAAGTTCCATGTCATAGAAAAAAGATATTGTCTACACATTAAGCTAAACTAATGAGATGGCAATTGGGAAAGTGTACCACAGAACTTCGAATGCCTCATGCTACCTGTGAGATTCAAAGTTTCTATAAAGACCCCTTACACAGCTTGGTTCCAATGCAAGTGACCAGAGTTCTGTCTTTACAGCCTCAACTGTGCAAGTACCAACATCCATACACAGACACACCTTCACAACCATGTACAAAATCCCCATATGTGTCAAATGCTAATGAGTAAAACATTGAAAATATACGAGAATTATATTAAAGAGTCTAACAAAAGGGATTTACTGCCTAATGGATAAAGTTCTGAATAGCTCTTTTGTATAAGATTTCTAAATCAAAAGAATTAATGGCATGCAGTTCAGCAAGTATGTGTAGGTATTGAGAATGGCAGGACCACTCTGGTGGACACATCAAAGACGACCTGTGAATGGCTGACTGTGGACACCTTTCCCTCTCTACATCTTCTGCCAGTACCTCATTCCTCTCTCCTATAACACTCACATCTCCATCTGGTTGATCCACTTGGACGTGTTCATGACCAAATAGGAATTAGATAATTACTACCTAAGACAAAGCTCTCCTAGGGTATTTACCCATTTTATTTGACAAAAATGTATTAAGCACTGATCTTATGCCAGGTAGTGGTCTCCTTCCTATAGTTGTTCACAGTCTACCAGGGAAAACAAGCCGTGTCGATAGCCAATGAAGTGAATGCTGTACTAAAAGTCTGGGATGCTATGGAAATGTCCAAATCAGGCCCATGTGGAGGACAAGCTTCCAGGGGAGGTGACACTTGAGCTGAGTTTTGAAGGATTTATAACAGTTAACTAGACAAGAAAGGGTGAGAAAGATACTTTACCTGGAAGAACAGCATGTGCAGAAGAACTGAGGGAAAGATCACTGTGACATAGTCATGGGCTACCTGTGAGAATGGCATTTTAGTTATGATATTTTGCAGTAGGAATTTTGAGAAAGTTGGGAGATGGAGCCAGAGAAGCAGTCCAGACCTAAAATATGAGGGGTCTTGTAGGTTAAGGTAGAGTTTGAACTTTATGTAGAAGGTTATAAAGGACCATGGGGAGATTTTAAGTAAGGGAATAGTATATCATATTTTGTGACATTCTAGTTTTAGCTGAATTGCTAGGATACAAAAGAGGGTGTGGAGATCAGAGGAAGGCTATTGCATCAATCGAGGTGGGAAGTAGCAGGGCCTAAACCAAGGCACTAGTCATAAAAGCCCAAAGGAGGGGACAGACGACACAAGACACTAGGGAAATAGAATATACAGGATCAATGCATGAATAAACACGGAAGATGAATTAAGCAGGTGGAGGTCAAGGATATTCCACAGAGAAGGAAATTTGAAACAAAGCGCAGTTATAACAAGGAGGTGGAAAGAGACACAGGGAGTAATAATGTGTTTGGCTTCCATCATGTTGTATATGAGAAGTCATCAGACTATTAACTAGAATGGGCATGGAGTTCAAAGGGGAAGAAGGAAGGAGGTGTCAAGGATGCCCAGGTTTCTGGTTGGCCCACAACAGAAATGGCTTTGGGAAAGACTTTGTAGTTCTGGAGTGTGGCTTCATTCCTGTTAAAAATAAAAGATGCCATCTAGGAAATAATACGTATGGTTTAAAAACTCTCATCAGAGAAAAAAATAGCCATTGGCCAGTCCAGAGAATAAACATGTTAATTTATATTGTATATAAATATATAAATAGAAAAATATATATATAAATATATATTTCATTATTTAATATTTGATCAATACCAAAGAAGTTTTATAATATTTGGGTAAGTTATGAAACAAGATAAAACAAATACCAGCAAACCCACAACCCTATTTAGGTGTGCCAAGATTTTGCAAGAAGATAAAACCAAACATGGCTTCTTTGTTTGTTTCTTTTTTGAGACAGAGTCTCGCTCTGTCACCCTGGCTGGAGTGCAGTGGTGCAATCTTGGCTCACTGCAACCTCTGCCTCCCAGGTTCAGACAATTATCATGCCTCAGCCTCCTGAGTAGCCGGATTTACTGGTGCATGCCACCATGCTTGGCTTATTTCAAACATGTTTTAAATGAAATATAATTTGGTTCAATTTGGTGGTATGCTGATGACACTCCTACCAATTATTTCTTTCTGCAAACCACTTACAAACATATTTTATTTTTATAAATCCTGTTTTATTTGTAAGACAAAATAGCAAATGGATATGAAAGAAACTAAGAGATCAATGAAATTACATCAAGAAGATGTGCAATTCTTTTTGCTCTTGTTGCTTTTTGTTTACCTTCCCCTTCAGTCATAAGCAGTGATTTCAGGACAAGGTCTTAGTTTTCCTTGAAATGTCTCCCTTTTATGGAAAATTTCTGAAATCTATTTGGCAATCTGAGACAGAATTTGGCTAACAGCCATGAGACTTAAATTCACCCTCCCTCTCCTGTTTCTTTTCTGTGCTTTTGCCAGGCAAATGACTAATGGACAAGCTAAGGCAGATTGATTACTGTCTCTCCACATAGAGGGACCTCAATTCCAATGAGCATTTTGGCATAAGTAAAATTAAGTTGATTGTTTTAACATAATTGTTAGCAAATATTTTACTGCTTCATAAATCAAGCTTAATATTGAATAACTACAATGAGATTTGAATTTTACACCTTATTTTCTACGGCAATACATTGCAGTTTAAAAGTTAAGTGCTCCCAATAAGATGAGTTTCTCAAAGCTGCCAGCCTGCTTTTGACATCCCGTCCTTTATTTGATAGACTAGTATCAAGTGCAACAAAGGAAAAGGTGAGCATGCCAAGGGCACCCATTGGGATGGATGGGACTTACAATTCGTAGCATCAGTCAGAGGCCCACTCTCTAGGCCTCATGCGGCTCTTTAGGACTCCAGAACAAACCTACATGTGGGAGGGAAAAAAGATAAATTTTGTTAGCTTGTGATTAAAAGCAAAATCATGTTCTCTAAAGAAACATAGGTTAGGCACAATGGCTCACACCTGTAATCACAGCACTCTGGGAGACCAAGGTGGGGGGATCACAAGGTCAGGAGTTCGAGAGCAGCTTGGCCAACACGGTGAAACCCTGTCTCTACTAAAAAAAATACCAAAAAATTAGCTGGGCATGGTGACACATACCTGTAATCCCAGCTACTCAGGAGACTGAGCAGGAGAATTGCTTGAATATCAACTTTTGAAAATTTAAGAGAAGACATGCCTGCTTATATAGAGCAGAATAAAGACATTTTATTCCACTCTCTTACTTGAGACAATTCAATGTCAGTGAAAAATAAATGAAGGAAAACAAAAACTCCAACTTATTAATATATTATGGAAGCTGCTGCAGCCACTAAGCACAAACAGCACACTTACCAAATATTGTGACATTTGGACTGATACAGTCCTTCTCAGATTTTAAACATAATAATTTCCCACTAGTCAACAGTCATAATTTTGAGACACTGGCAAAATGGAATAGAGCAGCATTACCTAGAGGCTCGGGTGGGTCATTAGAGAGAGAGGACATGATGTCCCCTTAAAGATTCAGGTCAGCAACACCGAACAGCTGGGAGGTATAGCCAAAGATGCAACCATGTTTTTTATCATTTCTGTCATCTAGAACCTCCCTCCTTGCCTACTTACACCTGAGAGAAACTGGCTGAGGAGGGAGAGCGATTTGATACTGCAAGCCTGAATAGAGGATGAGATCTACCTGCCACCAAACACACTCACTGATCCTCTCCAGGTGGCCAGAAACATTCAAATATGTAATAGTGATTATTAGAATGCAGTCATGATTATGAATCACTTCCACTTTCATCCCCAGATAAACAGAAGACAGATAGATGACAGATCGACAGACAGATACTAGATAGATAAAAACATAGGCAAAAGACCAGCGAATACATTTCATGAAGGAATTACCAGAAAAGTATGGGAAGAGTTCAAACCAAAAGTTCTCCTGGTTTCAAAGAAATTAAGAATAAAAGAATTTTAATTTTTTTCAAAAAGGTTACTTGTAAACAGTCACATGTAATTTGGCCCTTCCAAAAGCTTCACTGAATCTACAGTAAAAATATTTTATCTTTAAAATATAAACCCATAAGGACAGGGGATATCAGCATAGAAGTCTTGGAACCTAGAAAGCAGATGGAAACATGAAAGCTGCCTTAGCAGAATTAAGGCCAATTTTAAAGTTGTAGGATAAGCTGAGAACAACCTGACTCTATGCAACAGAATTCTCAAAAGGCGTCAGGCCCTTGCCTCTAGGGAGGGGAACAAAGAGAGGCAGTGAGAGGAAGGGTCAGAAACCACCGTAGTTTATTATTAGCTTTTTAGTTATTACTAACTTTCAAATTACAGGCATGTTTTACCTTGATAAAATAAATAATAATTTTTAAAATAAGGTATAAAAAGCTTTCCCTCAAAAGAGACTATCAAATAACGAAAGGAGATAGATAAACTGGAATTGCTCATGGATAAAGTAAAAGAAAAAGTTAAGCTATTATGAAGATTAATATACTTTAGAAACTCCTAAAATAGAACAAATACAAACAAAAATAACAAGCTATAAAAAGTAAAAACATGAGTAAACCACACGAAATGAAAATAGATATTTTCCATATAAAAATGATTATAGAAAAATTGTTATATGATAGACAAGGAAAACTCATCCAACATAGAAATAATACAAGGCCCTAAAGAAGAAACAGAAATTCTTTCAAAAAAATTCATGAATATAAGAGAAGAAAGCTTTCTTGAAATAGAGATTTGAGTCTATAGATTGAAAGCAAAAACTGTGAGTGACCATGGAAAAAATTATATAAGAACAAGGAAACCAAGATATCCTGGTTGAAGTTGCTGAACAGCAAAGATAAAGACTCACACAGCATCCAGGTAGACAAAGCAAGTCTCATTTAAAGAAAGGAAAGAAATGTTATCACCTCAGACTTGTCCACCTCAGCCAATGCCAGAAAAGAATGGATTGACTGTTCCAAAAGAAAGAAAAACAATGTTATCTTAACTAAGTTACCTTTCAATTACAAGAGAAATTGGGCATTCTCAAGAACTTGAGAACTCTAGCACTCCTGAGCCCTGCTTTTAAAATCTGGATGACAAAATATGGCCAACCATGGAATTAACCAAAATAAGGATTTTAGAAAAGAAATCACGGTTTGAAAGGATTATCAATGAACATATAATGTACATATAGAGTGAACATTAAATAACCATAGGCATTCTAGTGAGAGAACACCATGCAAATGTCGTAAAATTTAGCATTTTAAAATTAGCAAATTACATTTTAAAATGTTGAAGGCACAAGTATATAAACATTTCTTTTCTCATTTTTTGGCATATGGTCGACAGACAATATCTAAAGTTAGTAATATCTAAAGTTGGTATTGAGATGGTAGTTGTGAAAAGTATTAACAATTCCAATCTATAATAGCTTTTTATAGCTTTCTTTTTTTAGAGAAAAATCTCTCTCATAGTGAAGAAATACATATCTGAAATTCAACAATTTCCTCATTTCTCACTAAGAAATTAACCTAAGAAGTTACCTTTTCCTAAAGTAAAATTAAATGTAACATTTTAAAGTTGATGAATATAATATAATCCCAGTATTCTAAATTATGTTTCTTTCTTCCTATCTCTGTATATACATATATATATACACACACATATTTTAAGTATATAATTATGAACAGAATGATAATCAAATATTAACAATGTTATTTTTAAGAGGGATTTGGAAAGACGTTAACTTTCCTCTTTGTTCTTTTAGGCATGAAATTTTTTGTAATGATCATGTACTATTTTAACAGAAACAATAAAATCATTCTAAAGAAGGAGTAGACAGAGGAACTCCTTTTGGAATATAAAGTGCAGCTTAGAAAAGCCGTGAATCAATCCTTGACTTCAACATGTGGGATTAAGCTGGTGGGTGGTTGGGGAGGTGAGAATGAACAGGCGGCAACTCTTGAGATGAGTAAATAAATCGTAGCTGCTAATCTTGTGTGGGTGCTCCCCCCTGTGTCAGGCACCGGCTAAATGCTTTGCATGCATCACCTCCTTCCATTCCTAAATAACCTCCCAATGTAACACTATTCTAGACAGCCACTTAACAGTTTTGAAGGATGAGCCCCCCAGAAGACACTATTCACATTGTCAACCATGTGTTTCTGGCACCCCTGGAGTTGTGTGGTAGACAAATTGTGCAACCATGGCATCATTACCCCTTTTTTTCAGATGAGGAAAACTGAAACTTGTAGGCCGTAAGAAGCTCGTCCCAGATCATAAACCTAGCAAGCAGCAGAAGCAGGATGCAAAGTGTCGTCTATCTGACACCAGAAACCACATTTTTAACCAGTAGCCTCCACTGCACAGGCCCTGCTGTCCCTGAAGATGGGAAACAAGAGAAGGATGGAAGGGAGATGGCACGAAGTGGTGGTCGCAGCAGCCACTCCTGAGTAGTCTTTGGGGGTTTTAAAGAATGTCCTCACATCAGGACATTCTAATTAACCAACAATAGAGGTGCCATTCTGACAATGACAGTTTGTATAGGCAAAGGTGTAAAACAGCTTCTGACCAGTAATTTTGTGCATACCATCCTGCTCCCCCATTCTTGATCAGATTAATTCCTAATTTTTTTTCCCAGCAGCTTCTTTACCCCCACACAGTCAACTTTAATGGTGTTGCTAAAGGAATACCTTTAGTATCCTTTTAAAGAAATGCTTAGGCAAAATTGTCATCTTGACTTACCTTTGCCTCAAATCTTTAGCACCAAAAACTTTAAGGAAAAAAGATTCATTCTGGGACCCTAAAAATGTTGATGTCATGAAGCACACAATATTTATAGCACTTCGTATGATAATATGAAAAAGTAGTCCTAATATTATTTGATGACAGTCAAAACAGTTGACAAATATCAAAATGATCCCAGATAACTCAGATATACAAAAGATAGTCTTTCAGTGCTCTTCAACCTCTCCTTCATGCCTATGTGAAAATATACAGAAGCTGACCACTAATACACTGTGCAATCTGCTGTCTCACAAGAGAGGTCATGGGTGATGGTAGTGGGATGTGGTTGTGTGTTTGCTTCATACTGGGAAGACAGTTAATCTTCAGCGCACCTCACTAGCTCCTTCTGACTAGACTTCCTTCGCTTAATTATCACATGCAACTTTATGGACCAAAGCTTCATTCATATGTTAGTGTGAATTGGTTTTGTCCTAATATGACAATGCCTGACTGAGACCATTCAAGGAACAGGAGTTTTGTTTGAGGTTAAGAGGGTGAAAAATTGGACAAGATGGATTGGAAGATTTTGGTTTGCCAGGACACCTTTTCTAGCCAAAGAAGAATTGATAGTCTGGGGGCCAAGAAAAGAGGATAAAGAGAGGAAAGTGGGTTTAGAATGTGATATAAAAGAGGAACACATTTTAATTTTGCCTAACCATAGGCAGCAGCCTATATTTCCAAAACATTAAAGTTTGTTATAACTCCTAAGACTAAGTTAATATCAAGCTGAAAATGTTAAAATTTCCCTCAATTTACCACAATAGCCCTCTGTAAACTATTTCCATTTCTATTCTGGTTTGGGCCAATGCATTCAACCTGGTTTCTCTCTCATCAGAAAGAGAGGAGAAAAATAAAGGAGATTCCTGAAAAAACTCATATCTACCAACTCATTCTTCAAATGACTTTAGAACTTCAGCCATCAAATGAGTGTGCGGTGTCTACTATAGTACTAAAAATGTTATAAAGATATTGAACTCACCCCAATTTCCATCTTGCCATTAGATGTGATTCAAGCATTGTCAAGCTTTCTGGAGACATTCACTTCATCAGGCAAGAGAACCGGCAAATTGAGAAAGTCATTCAAGAATTCATGCCCGCCCTGGAAACTCTTTCCAAGAACTTGGACATGAAGGTAACTGAAAATAGATGGGACTTATATTTTGTGTTACTGCAAGAAGTAAGTTCATTATACCTTATCAAAATGCCCAATCAGGTGCTAATTTTTTAAGAGAACTCTTCTTCCAAAGGGTTTAATTCTGACAGCTCACTCATATACACTGTGGGAACAGTCAATTCCATCAACGAATGTTTAATGTATGTCTGTTGTGTTCCAACACAGCCATCTACTCTAAGCATTCATTGCTTGAGTCCACCATTCCTGTTATTTTTTTTTTCTCTCTGGAAGTAGTAAAATTATTTTTACTCAAAGACTATGGAACCAAAGAATATAAACAAAAGAATGTCCCATGGAAGCTATTATTATTAAAAGTCCAACATAAATGTGAATTGTTTATGTTACATCCCTGCTTAAAACCCTGCAATAGGTTATATCGCTTATAAAATAACATGTAAGTCCTTTGATTGGTCTGGATTTTAAAAGCCATCTCTACACTGGCCCCTGCTTCTTGACTCACTCTTTATGCCCAGTGATACTGAGCTCCTCCCTGTAGGTAGGTCCCTACTCACACCAAGATATTACACATCTTCCCCTAGTTCATGCTAGTTTTCTTCCTGAAGCGTCTCTTTTTCATCTTCCCAGTCAATGGTTTCACTAAAGTAGAGCCCAATGCAAAGATTTCTGTGCTCCACTTTGTCACAAATCTTATGCAAAACAAGCACTTCTCTTCTCCTCTGAAGTCAGGAGGACTTATTCAGAATTCTCCTTCATTTTTCTCTGTCCTTTCTAATGAGAGAGAAACCAGGTTGAATATCTTGGCCCAAACCAGAGCAACAACTTGAAATAGTGTAGATGGGGATATTGTGGTAAATTGAGGGAAATTTTACATTTTCAGCTTGATATTAACTTAGTTATAGGAGTTATACCAAATTTGGGAAGAGCAAAGTAGAAATCCTCTGGACATTGGGAATATGAAAGTTTGTTGTTTGATCATTCGTTGGTGAGAGCCCGTTAGTCCAGAGGAGGTATTACTGAGCACAGAGTTTACTCCAGTCCCATCTCGTTCTCCTTATCTACCTCCTTCTCACCCATCTTATTAGGCCCAATAATTTTAAGTTCTCTTTGTTTTTCAATACACCCAATCATATCAACAACATATTATGGCAATTTTATCTCTGGTTTTCTGATTTAATTCTTAATCGCTTTTCTTAAAGTCTTGACCAGAAATTCCAGAACAATGCTAAATAAAAGTGGTCATAGAAGGCAGCCTCTCTGCTTCCTGATTATCCTGGAAATGTCTTTGCTGTTGGTAGCCGGCTATTGGTTTGAAATATTTTTTATTCGTATTAAGGAAGTATCCACTGATTCCGAATTTAGTTTTTTATAAGGATCAAATGTCTACTTTAGTCAAATGCCTTTTAGATATCAACAAATATCTAGAACCACCATATTGGTTGTTTTTTGGTTGGGGGATCGGTGTGTTGTTTGCTGATTTCTTTGATCTTCTAATGTGTTAATACATTTCCCAATACTGAAACATTCTTGCATTTCTGTAATGAAAGCTATACAGTTATTGCATAATAATTCAATATTTAATTTGGCATCAGGATTCAAAAGTGACATTTGACTATAATTCCTTACTCTTTCTGTTAATATATTTTTAAATATAACACATACATATAGCTCAAAAATCAAAACTACATAAGAAAATATAGACAGAATTTTTATTCCCACCCCTTAACCATTCATCACATTTTTTTTCACGATCCTCACAGGTAACCATTTTTATTAGTCTATTGTGGATGCATTCAGTATGCCCTTTGCAGATATGAGCAAATGCAAATACATATTTTTATTCCCCCTTTATTGCACAAAAGATAGTATGTATACATATATATATACACACACATATATATGGCTATGCCTTAAAAAAAACACTAAACAAATATATCCTGAAGATCTTTCCATGTTGTTACATGGAGACGTTCCTTATCCTTTTTTACAACTGTATACTCTTTCTTTGGATGTAATAATTCATTTAACCACTCTTGCATAGATGGATATTTGGGTTCTTTTAAACATTTTGCTCTTTCAAAAGATGCTACAATAAATAACCTTGCACATAGGTCATTTTGTATGTGTATAGATATATCTGTAGAATAAATATCCAGAAGTTGGATTCCTGGATCAAAAGATACATGTGTGTTGTTTTGAAAGATCTTGCCAAATTGCTTTCTAAACAGCTTTTACCTCATTGCACACCCACTAGCAATATGTAAAATGTCCTGTGTCTCCATTGCCTTGCCAATGCAGTGTTGTTCAACTACTGAATTTTGCCATTCTTATAGGAAAAAGGCAGTATCTCTTTGTTTTAATTGGCCATTTTTATTATGGAAGAAGTTGAGCATCTTTTCACATATTTAAGGGCCATTTGTATTTCTTTTTTGGTGAGCTATCTGTTCAGGTCTTTTGCCAACTTCTCTATTGGGCTTTTTTTCCTCTTTATCTCTAGGAGTTCTTTATATGTCAGGAAAATGAGCTGTTTTCTCTATGACATGAATTGAAAATACATTTCCCAGTTTGTCATAGGTCTTTGATTTTGACATGCACAAATAGTTCTCTAGTTGTAGCTGAATTTATCAGTTCTTTTGTGGCTTCTGGAATTTCAAATCAGTTAGAAAGAGCATCCCTACGCAAAGGCTTGAAAGAATCATGGCTTTATTGTTTATACATAAATCTTTGATCCATTTGTAGTTTTCCTAATATGTGTCTTAATTACTGTCTTAATTATTGAATCTTTATAGTGTTTTTATATCTGCTAGGGCTAGTTCTTTCCATTACTTTCTTTTCTCAGTTTTCCTGGTAAAACTAGTTGATTTTACCTATAAAATCAAACTATCTCGTTTCAGTAAATAAAGCAAATAAACTCTATTTTAATCTTTATTGAAATCATGTTAAATTTGTAAATAAATTTTAGAATTGATACAGTCATAATGCTGAGTGTTTTATCCAAGAATGTAGTGTGCTTCCCATTTGTTTGAGTTTGCTTTCATGTTCTTCAGGAGTATTTTCAAATACTGTAGACTGGGCATAATTTCTTATTAAATGTATTTTAAGATTTTATAATCTTTTTCTTTTTAGTTTATTGTAACGGGGCTTCAATATGCCTTCTAATTCATTGTTTGTTGTACATGATGAAGGTGATATTAATTTCATATTCTACAGTGAATTCTCTTGATTACAGTAATTTTTTAGTTTCCCTTCCCCTCTAGGAACACAATCATATGCTCTGTAAATGGTAATAGTTTTAGCTCATCTTTATTCATTTTCATATACATAATTTGTCTTTCTAATTGCTTTGACTAATAACCCCAAACAATGTTAGACAGTAGTGTGGGAATAGTGGACATCCTGGTCTTGTTCCTAATTTTAACAGAACTGTCTTCTGTTCCCCTTATGATGGGGGAAGTAAGTTTCCCTGTTAAGCATGTTTAATACCCAACTATTCCTATATTTTAAATATTTTTAGAAATAAAAAACAATTACTGAATTTTATTAAATACCTTTTTAGCATTTATGGAATGATGTGTTCTCTCCTGTTATACTAGTATTATTATTTCCTGTTATTAAACTATCCTTGTGTTTTCTAAAATAAATTACACTGATTATGATGTATTTTGTTGTTCTGCTGGATAATGCTGCTGACATTTTACTCAAGAATTTTGCATTAGTGCTTATGAGTGAAATTAATCTATTTTATGTGCTATTGTTTTCAGATTTTGGAGTCCCTGTTATGCAGACCTCAAAAATAATTGGAAAGATTTCCTTCTTTTTCTATGTTCTGAAATAGTTTAGAGTATTATAAGTATACTTTAAAGATTTGGTAGCTTTGCTTCTGATGTATTATCTGAGCTTGATGATTTGATGAGGAAGAAAGTTGTTTGATAGCTTTCATTTCTTACATTTTTTTTTCTTGAGACAAAGTGTCTTTCTGTTGATTAGCCTGCTTAAACTTTCTATCTTTTCAGGGTTAACTTTAGTAAATTGCTTTTTCTTGGGAAAAATATTTCTTTCTTTCAGATTTTGAATTTGCATAAAGTTATGCAAAATGCTTTTAGGATTGTTTTAATTCTCTGTGCTTTTATTTATTCTATTATTTTGTATATTTGTGCTTTTCTTTTTTTCCCCTTGATTAGTCTAGGTTTGCCTTAATTAGTTGTTCTACAATGAACCAATCCTTTTATGTATTTTTTTAGTTCTGCTTCTGTTATCTTTCTTAGCTCATCAATTTCACCATTTATCTATATTGCCTACAGTGTGTTCTGTTGCACATTTTAAAACGTTTTAAAACAACATGTATTTGTACTTTTTGCTGACATAAGCATTTATGGCTATGAATTTTTTCTGAGCATCCCTTTATTCTTTTTCCTAATATCCCCCAGAGTTTGACATGTAGTTTTCTCATTATTTCCTAGAAATTCTGCAATTGTGTGTGGTATTTTCCCTTAAATAGTTAAGAGGAGTTTATTAGTCTGTTCTTACACTGCTAATAAAGACATACCAAGACTGGGTAATTTATTTAAAAAAAGAAATGTAATGGACTTACAGTTCCACATGGCTGGTAAGGCCTCACAGTCATGGTGGAAGGTGAAGCAGGAGCAAAGGCATGTTTTACATGATGGCAGGCAAGAGAAGTGCCTAGCAAAAGAGGGAAAAGTCCCATATAAAACCATCAGATCTCATGAGAACTCACTATCATGAGAACAGCAGCATGGTAGAGGGGGGAGGTAACTGCCCCTTTGATTCAATTACCTCCCACAGGGTCCCTCTCACAACACATGGGGATTATGGGATACAAATCAAGATGAGATTTGGATAGGGAGACAGTCAAACAGTATCAGGGAAGTTTCCTTCCCACCCTCTGAGTTGAGGACTTTTTGTTTTCTTATGCTGGTATTCATTTTTAGTTTCATCTCATTGTAAGTAAACATTTTCATGTATACAAGTTTTAGTGTTTGGAATATTTTGAGGGTTGTTTTTGGTGGCTGGATAGTCCATTTTTGTACATGTTCTAAAATAATGTATATTCTGTATTTTTAGGGTACAGACTTTAATTAGTACCTATAGGGAATAACTTAATGGTTAAATCTTCTGATTCTTACTTATTTTTTAGTCTACTGCTATCTTGGATTGAGAGGTAAATTTAAGTCTCCTCTGGTTATCAGACATCCATTTCAGCTATAATTTCAGTTTTGAGAATGTTTTTGCTGTTATTTGGCTTACAGATATTCACAACTACTCTTTTTTCATTCATAATTTTAATACTTAAGTTTTCTCTTTTCATGTGTAGAGTAGAACAAACTTTGTCTATTATCCTTTCAAAAAACAGCCCTTGGATTTATACATCAATTCCATAGCTTTTTGTTTTTATTCATTTGGTTTTAAAATATTTGTATGTTAGTTTTTTCATTGCTGCCTTAACAAATTACCATAAACATAATGGTTTAAAACAACACAAATGCATTATCTCATGCTGCCTGTAGGTCAAAATTCAGGGGGCTTAGACTGGACCTCTACTCAGGGTCTCACAAGACAGAAATTGAGGTGTCTGCAGAGTTGTGTTTCTTTGGGGAGGCTTTGGAGATGATTCCTCTTCCAGGTTCATTCTAACTTTTGAATCCAGTTCCCTGCAGCTATAGGACTGAGGTCCTTGCAGGCTGTCAGCAAGGAGCTGTCTGTCAGCTCCTTGCTCCAGAGGCTGCCTACCTTCCTTCTTGTATTTTCCATGCCTATTATTGTATTTCAAATATTTCCATCTTTAGCCTGTTTTAAGTGTATGTTTCTCCTGTAAATAGCCACTCAAGTGCTATTGGTTGCCCATCCAACACTTACCTGTTAAAATCCTTCCATTACTCCCATTTCTTTCATAAGAACTCAGATTTTATTAAATGCCCACTCTTCTCCATACAACCATCTATATTAGGAGCTGCATTCTGTTTGACCAAAGCCAATCATGTAGTTTCATTCTCCTTAGCAGTGACTGGTTGAGACATGATTATGCGCTGCAATTCTGCATCTATTTTTTAATCCAGTTCTTTTACATAGAAGAATTTTCTCAGTGTTTCTGGCAATTTGGAAGTTACTCTAATCTTAAATTCTAAAACTGGAATTTGCTTTTTTCCTATCCTTAAATGCCCTAAGTGATTTCACTTGGGATTCACCTGTGCTCATGTCAGAATGCTATCTGGAAATCTTGGGCCAGTCATGTGTGTTTTCCTCAGAGCCTGACTGTGCATTTAAAGGTTTATTCAGCATTTGTTGAGCATTTACCATTGATCACCTAATGTGCACTGAGGATATGGTGGTAATAGCATACAGTATCTTGTATTGTAACTGGGGAAACAATAGAGAAGTAGAGATATAATCAGATTAACAGAATAATAAACAAACTAATGGAAATAGCATGTTTTTGTTATGTCATTAGATGGCCTATGATAAAAAAAAATATTCTAGATAACAGAATGGAACAACCCCTATTATCCTTTCCTTGAGGACATTGTAACTATAATACTCATTTGAACACAGGTCATTTTCAAGTGTAATTATGCTTTAGGTTCAAGTCTGTTTCCTGGCTCCTTAAGGAATGAAGTATATTAATGTGAATGCTGGTGATTTTGTTCATATACCCACACAAAAAAAACTCTCTTGTACTTTCACTAGGTGATGCAGCTCTTAGGAAAGATAGAGACTGCCAGTTCTGAGCAAACTTCAAATTTAAAGATGGTCCAGGGGGATTATCACCATGAAATGAACCTTTTGGAATTCAAGTAAGTGAATAGAAGATTTTAATTCTGTTAAGTACATTCCAAAGAGTTTTGCCTAATGAAAGCATTGGCATGAAATAAAAACCTATTCCAGGAATTTGAACCTGGCCAAGAAATAAAGCAGTGAACTAATGCAGAGAATATTCTACACTAAATTAACTTATATAATATTTATAATAAAAGAAGAATTATGAAGATTAGTCTTGTCACTTTGTTTGCACAATATCTCAACTGAATTGAAACATTTTTACCATTCAGGTGATTTTTACTTATTATAAATTGCATATTAAAATGTCTCAATGTAAAACACTATAGAAAATAATTTCATTCTCCAAGATTATCATATATTTTTAAAAACAATTTTGATATGCAAGCTTTTCCTTTAAGATTCTTTCCATATTATGCAGCCATAAAACAGGATGAGTTCATGTCCTTTGCAGGGACATGGATGAAGCTGGAAACCATGTTCTCAGCAAACTGACACAAAAACAGAAAACCAAACATCACATGTTCTCATTCATAAGTGGGTGTTGAACAATGAGAGCACATGGACACAGGGAGGGGAACATCACACACTGGGGCCTGTTGGGGGGGTAGAGGGACTAGCAGAGGAATAGCATTAGGAGAAATACGTAATGTAGATGATGGGGGGATGGATGCAGCAAACCACCATGGCACGCATATACCTTTGTAACAAACCTGCACGATCTGCACATGTACCCCAGAACTTAAAGTATAATAATAATAAAAAAAAGAGTCTTTCTAAGATCCTCTATTTACTCCTTTACATTATTTCTTTTTAAGACTGGTCTCTACCCCATCTTCAACTGAATATTTTTTCCCCCACTCAATGGAGGAAGCAGTAAAGAAGACAGAGCTCCACAAATGTTCAAATTACTAGCTTCCTTATTATCAAATCTCCCTTTTTTCTTTCAATGATCATCATTTCCCAGAGTCATGGTGCAGGCAGAGGGAAATTCTAGTTACTTGGATACTATTGTGCTGTCTCTTATGCTCTTATCCTTTTTCCTCTATGTCTCACACCATTTGGGTTTAATGCCCTGGTCAAATTTGGTATCCTGACAATACTCTACTTTCTCCATGTTTCCTCCATCGCTACTATATTTTATTAAATCTAAGTGCCATTGAATATAACATGCACCATTATAATTTTGTACCTGTAAGATATGCAGCTAACAATTAAACCATAGCATATCATCATTTAAAGATATCTCTTGATTTTGGAGATACTAAAATGGGAAATACGTGTGTCTTAGAAGTCGATGTAAAACAATAGTCATCACTAAAACTTGGACAAGCGGTTGTCCTGAGTAAACAGAAAATACTCTAAGAAAGCATTTATATGTTCTTAAATTCTAGCACAATGAGGGTGTTCAGTGAATAGCTGTGTGATACTAGATCTAATGTCTTTAGCTTGTAATTAAGATGACACTCTCCAAAGAAAAAGTAGAAAAGTAGTATGTTTCTAGACATAAAGACTAAGAATTGATCGTGTAGGGAAGGGATGGCATTGACACTGAAATGGAAGGCTGACTTAAAGGGATGAGGTTTATTAACAAGTGGAAAAGAGAGAAAAAGAAGATGCTTGAGATCAAGGGCTAACTGCTTCAGGACTAATGATGCTTATATTTTCTGTCTTTGGTATTGTGGGAATTTGGCTTATAGAAAGTCATCTAAGTAGTTAAATCTGAATCTGGACGCTTTTATAATAGTGTAAACTTGAATTTTTTTCTCACTTTAAGTAACGAAGTCTTAACATTTCAGTAGTATTACAGTAGGTGATAGTAAATCTAAAAACCATACTTTTCCTCAGGCAAATATTTATGAGACCTAATAATTCACTTAGTGATACAATTGACTCTTTTATATTTAAATTTTCTCCAATATTAAAAATTAACAATATGCATTAATTGTAACAAAAAAACAAAAATGAAAAAAGAGATTATCATCTCAGCTTTCTATTGTAATCAACGTTAACACCAGGGACGTATCCTTCCTCAATTTCCTCCTTGCTAATATAAACATATAACAGAGAAAGGATATGTATATATTATATGTATAGAAGCAGCATGGGTTTAAAAAATAATTTCTATACATATTACTCAATTATTTGATTTTTCTAATACATCCTGTGTGTCTCTCCAAATCAGTGAATATTATTCTAACTTTATTTTTCATAGCTATACGATCTTTTAACTTCTATATGTGCCATAATTAATACAACCATTTATCTTATTGCTGAATTGATTATTTCTAGTTTATGACCACCAAAAAAAAAACTAAAAAAGTATTATGTGTATATCCTTAGATATCCTTAAATACTGGCACTTTTTTTCTATAGGCAAGCTTCCTAGGTTAAAGAACATATAGGCCAGGCACGGTGGCTCATGCCTATTATCACAGCTCTTTGGGAGGCTGAGGCGGGTGGATCACAAGGTCAAGAGATCAAGACCATCCTGGTCAACAAGGTGAAACCCTGTCTCTACTAAAAATACAAAAATTAGCTGGGCATGGTGGTGCATGCCTGTAGTCTCAGCTACTCGGGAGGCTGAGGCAGGAGAATTGCTTGAACCCAGAAGGCGGAGGTTGCGGTGAGCCAAGATCATGCCATTGCACTCCAGTCTGGGTAACAACAGCAAAACTCCGTCTCAAAAAAAAAAGAAAATATATGTGTATGTATGTATGTATGTGTATATGTGTGTGTGTGTGTATATATATATATATATATATACACACACACACACATATACACATACATACATACATACATACACATATATATGTCTCTGCATTTTAACCAACAATGAATGTGTTCTCTTTTTAATCCTGGCCAAAGGATGAAAAAGCATTTGTTTTAATTTGCATTCCTTTTTCCATTTGAATTTTCTGTGAATTGCCTATTATTGTTTGTCAAATTTTGTATTGGGATTTTTGTCATTTTCTTATCAATTTGCAGGATTCTTTCATGTTAAAGATATTAATCATTTGAGTGAGATATGTATTGAAAATGTATTTTGCTCAAAGAGAGTAACACAGGGCTTTTTTATTTCAATCAGAGGACTTCTGTTTCAATCAAGAATACTGTATTTAGTTTTTAACAAGGTTAACTTTGAACAAAAATAAGAATAAGTAGTTCCACTACTTTAAAAAAAGTAAATTGCTGCTAATGTTGGGATTTTGAGGTACATATAAATCCAAAAATAAAGTAGATAGTGTATAGAATTTGCTTTTTTAAAGAAAGAACTGTCTCTGAATAAAGAGAATAACTTTTAAATAAAAACGTTGTAATAACATTAAAGGTTAAGTTTAGCCAGGCACGGTGGCACACACCTGTAGTCCCAGCTACTCAGGAGGTTGAGGCAAGGACGATCGCTTGAGCCCAGGAGTTCAGGTTACAATGCACTGTCATGGCACCACTGCACTCCAGCCTGGATGACAAAGCAAGACCCTGTTTCTAAAAAAGTCTTTTAACAAAGGTTAAAGTTAACCTTTGTTTGGCTTGAAGACCAGAAAACCAGATACTACAAGATTGAAGACAGAGGTAATTTAAGAAACACTCACAGCAGTGACTGGCCCAAGTTCTTTGAAAAGTATCTCAGACCAATGGAGAGAACAGAGGCCTCGGAAATAACACCACACACCTACAACCATCTGATCTTTGACAAACCTGATAAAAATAAACAATGGAGAAAGGATTTCCTATTTAATATATGGTGCTGGGAAAACTGGCTAGCCATATACAGAACATTGAAACTGGACCTCTTCCTTACACCTTATACAAAAATTAACTCAAGATAGATTAAAGACTTAAACATAAGACCTAAAACGATAAAAACCCTAGAAGAAAACCTAGGCAATACCATTCAGGACATAGGCATGGGCATAGACTCGATGAGTAAAACACCAAAAGCAATGGCAACAAAAGCCAAAATTGACAAATGGATCTAATTAAATAAAAGAGTTTCTGTATAGCAAAATAAACTATCATCAGAGTGAATAGGCAACCTACAGAACGGAAGAAAAATTTTACAATCTAGCCATCTGACAAAGGGCTAATATCCAGAATCTACAAAGAACTTAAATACATTTATAAGAAAAAAACAAAGAACCCCATCAAAAAGTGAGTGAAGGATGTGAACAGATACTTCTCAAAAGAAAACATTTATGTGGCCAAGAAACACCGGAAAAAAGCTCATCATCACTGGTCATTAGATAAATGCAAATCAAAACCACCACAATGAGATACCATCTCATGCCAGTCAGAATGGTGATCATTAAAAAATCAGGAAACAACAGATGCTGGAGAAGAATGTGGAAAAATAGGAATGCTTTTACATTGTTAGTGGGAGTGTAAATTAGTTCAACAATTATGGAAGATTCCTCAAGGTGGTGTGGTGATTCATAAATGTGGTGATTCCTCAAGGATCTAGAACCAGAAATACCATTTGACTCAGCAGTCCCGTTACTGGGTATATACCCAAAGGATTATAAATCATTCTACTATAAGGACACCTGCACATGCATATTTATTGTAGCACTGTTCACAATAGCAAAGACTTGGAACCAACCCAAATGCCCATCAGTGATAGACTGTTTAAAGAAAATGTGGCACATATACACCATGGAATACTATGCAGCCATAAAAAAGGATAAGTTTATATCCTTTGCAGGGACATGGAAGAAGCTGGAAACCATCATCTCAGCAAACTAACACTAGAACATAAAACCGAACACTGCATGTTCTCATATGTGGAAGTTGAACAATAAGAACACTTGTACACAGGGAGGGGAACATCACAAATCAGGGCCTGTTGGGGGCTGGGGGGCTGGGGGGAATAGCATTAGGAAAAATACCTAATGTAGATGACAGGTTGATGGCTGCAGTAAACCACCATGGCACGTGTATACCTGTGTAACAAACCTGCATGTTCTGTATATGTACCCCAGAACTTAAATTAAAAAAGAAGAAGAAGAAGAAGAAGAAAAGTGCCTGAGAGAGGTTGGCTGTCCTTTCAAGATTTAAGATCAGCAAGAAGCTATTGATAGCCTTCTTGGTTTAGCTGATAGGCTTAAATATGAATGGAGATAATGCTGAAAAATATAAGGACTTAGTACCTGATCATGCACAAACTGCTGTCAATGCAACAAAAAATACTGAAACCTTGATCAATCTGGATGTAAATAATCCTGATTTTAAGGCTGGTTTGATGGCTTTGGCTAACCTGCTTCAGATTCAATGTCATGATGATTATATGGTAAAGGTAAAGGCAATTTGCTTTTTGGCTCAGGAGCACCTGACATAGGATGCAGTTACCAAGGCAAATCAAACAAAAGAGGGCTTGCCTATTGCTTTAGATGAACATTTATTGGTTTTGACACAGGAGATGCAGTTCTTAATGAAGCTGCTCAAATTCTGTGATTGCTGCATAGAGAAGAGCTCAGAGAGCTACCGAGAAAAATTAATGAAGCCATAAGTAGCTGTTCAGACAATTATTGCTGATCTAAGAACAGACCACAGACTGGGAAAAGTTGAGAGATGAACACCTGACCTATTTAGCACAACTTCTTCCTGCCTATTTAGTACAACTTACCTATTAGTACAACTGGGAACCATGTATACTTCTGCCATGTTTGGAAATCAAATGTCACATTTTGGGGGGTGGAATCCCAGAAAAATGACTATGTTCTAGAGATTTACCACCATTGCTTTTTTCTTTAATAAAGTTTAGAAAAGTAGAAAAAAAACAACCCAGGAGAGCTGCTGCAGGCTGGGGCCACCTTCGACTCAGGATCCCTCTGTGGTTACCAGATGTCTGTCAATCAAGGAAAATGACCCAGGTGCCTTGAGGGTGGCAGAGAAGAGACAAACAATACTGAAAAAGTTTCCCCACACCTTATCTATACCCAGGTGTCTTGGCGGGGACCCCAGGAGCAAATGCCTTCAAAATGCAGAGGTAATTCCATCTCCACCACCACCGTCATTAGTAAATTGAAACCTGAGATGATGGCTTTCATGTCACCTCACTTGCCAAGATACAAAATAAAACCTGTCCAGACAGGTTGTCAAAATGGTACCAGTGGCTAAAACATACAAAGAGCCTTGGCTTCCATCACCACCATTCCTGGTGGCTGAGCACCAGAAACGCAGCTGCAGCACCTCAAAGTTTACACGCAAATTTTTCAAAATCAAAACAATGCGCCTGCAAATCAAAAAAAAAAAAAAAAAAAAGGTTAAATAGACAATCTTCCCATTTAGAAACATTTACAAATTCAAGTTTAATGGTCAACCAAACTTACATTGAACTTAAAAGCTACAATGTTTTCTGAGGATTTTCTAGTGAATTGATGGGATTTGGGCACTGATCACCAGATCCAACAAAGGACCCACACTGAACCCCTCCACTGTGACTCCTGCTCAGGTTCCTCCTTAGAGCTTCTGCTACGTAATGTCCTTAGCCAACTACTTAGAGCTTACATAGCAACAGTCTTGGCCATCAGGAAATAAAGCTGTCTTTTAACAAGGGTTTGTTTGGCCGGGGCAGCACTTACCAGTCACTCCCTAGATAGCGCTCTTACTGCTGACACTTGTTTAGTAGACCGTGATTTATATGAAAATAAAAAGTATTTGGTCAATGGGGCAAATGCATAGACCCAAATAAGATCATCCAACTTTGAAAACACTACCACAGTAGAAAGTTAAAAATTACCCAAGGTGGAGATATGCCACATTCAACTTTGTATCTTTAGCACCCAGCACATGGAAACACAAGTAGAAGTCAATGAATGAATGAAAGATTTCTGAGCACCTATATTATGTAAATTGTGTCTTAGAATATCCAAACGTAATCCTTGCCACTTACAGTTGGGAAGAAAAAACAGAAGTGAAAAGCTAAACACAGGAAAAGTAAAAGTTAAGACAAGGTTAAATGAGATTATCGTCAGGCAGAAATAATAAATATAGTAATTGTCATTTATGAATGCCTACCAACCACTAGTGCTGAAGATACTCAATGCATTCAGCTCTGCAGGGTGCGTCTTATTTACCCCTATCTTTTTTTTCTTTCATTCTCATCTGACATCCAGGAAATTTATCCCTATCTTAAATATTAGGAGATTTATAATCATGAAGATTAATTTGCCAAAATCACATAGCTAGAAAGTACCTGACTCTAAAGTTCAAATGGTTTTTATCAATTCATGGAGTCTCAATCTCACAATTCTATCTATTGTAAACTAATTCTGCCACAGAAATTTTAAAAAGGGAAAGACCAGATCTGCTTGGATGGCTGAGAAACAGGCTACGAATGTACTGGGATTTTAACACTTTGAAATAGCCAAGAAACAAGAGTCTTTCTATCAGAGTGGAAGTAGAATTGATTTTTAGTGTCACTAATTAGAAATCGTATAAAATTAAGAAGAAATTAGTTTGAGAGTTCTATCTATAGGTGTAAAGTCAGTAGAAAAATAACATGTCTTAGAATTTTTGGTTTCTGATGTGAAACTTAGAATCTTAGACTCAAACTCCAAAGAAATAATAGCATATGGTCTGTCTGAAGCTCTTTTTCAAATATGATTACAAAAAATAAATATATCTTCTGTTTATCAGCAAATGAAAGGCCACTAATTCTTTTTACATTCACACTTGGTCAAAGACCTATCTAAGTTCTTGAGAGCCTGCTAGCAGTAATAGTTTCCAAGAATTCAAACTCTTGGAAAACTTCGTTCAGTAGATGTTTTTAACGCAAGATACTGGGTTTGGGACATAAGTGTACTGGCAAAACTGGCCTGGGATGGAGTTACATCCTCATTTCTGTATGTCAGCCATGACCAAGCAAGGCAGACCCTGGCTGCCTTCACCACCAACCGCTCACCCAGCTCTCTTCCCTGTGCTCTACTATGCCTGTAGATCTTCATTCAGCTTTCCTTCACTCTTCTGTAACTTTCTCCCCTATAATTGCTCTTGGTGTATATTTTAACTTGATTAAATCAGCATAAACATTTAAAAACAAAAACATAAAGACAACCAATAGCCCTCATCATCCTAGTGAGGTCTCTAGCTATAATTTAAATGTCTGGCTCTTGTGTTTGAGGAAAAGGAAAGAAAAAGCTCCATCTAATCACCTATCTATCTACAGCTGATAGAAATACTCTTACGCCTATTGAAATAGAAGACTTGGGATCTAAAATGTAAATGTCATCTAAGATAGATTCATACTGCTGAGATTCTGTAAGTTCTATAATTAATGCATTTCTAAGTTCTGTAATTAATATATTATGGCAAATTATGTCCATTATGTCTGGGAAAAGCCTATGCAAAAAAAAAAAAGCGTTATACAAACATCTATTTTATTTATTCTTTTTATCTCTCAAGAAGACTGCTGATTCTAAAAGACTTCCAAATTTTAATAAACTACCAACAGAGTCCACCTTCTGAATGTTACTAGGAAAATTAATCCCCAACTGCAAGCAAATCTTGAATAAAAGGATCATAAGTAGTAATTCATTCTTTATGGCTTTAATTTCAGAATTTCAATTACTGATATGCCTTTCCAGAGATATTACATGGGCATATTTAATGGTTTCTTGGTTTTCAAAGGGATGTTAATATTGTATCAATGATAAAAGAGTGAATGCTCTCATTTATTTACTATACAGTAAAGGTGAGCACTGAAGGCTGGATTCTCAATTGTGAAGCTATTTCTTTACTGGCTCCCTTAGCTATGACTATTAATTAATGCTTCCACCACAGACAGGGAAAGGAAGATGAAAACCAAAGCAGATTAGATTTTGAAATAGTTTAACAAATCTGATTTGTTATTTGTCAGCAATGCTAATAAAAGATACTTAATGAGAAAGAATGGTCCATTTGTTCATTTAGCCAACAACAATTTATTGAGCACTTACTATATTCTAGGCATTGTTCACAGCCATCAACAATGCAAAATTCTTGCTTTCATGGAGCTTAAGTTTTAGTGGAGAAGATAGAACACAAATTAGTGTACACCAGATGGTGATGAAAATTTTGGAGAAAAATTAAGTAGGGTAAGAATAGGAAATTTCCAGTAAGTAGAAGGAATTCTATTTTTTTAAAGGTGGTGTATGAATGTAAATCTGAATGAAATGAAGGCAGGAGCCAATGGATATTCTGAGGAAGAATATTCCAGATAGAGAAAACAGTTGGACAAAATGAGGGAGTCTACATATTCAGTGGGTGGGCTTATTTGCCTGAGATCCAACAGCTGTTAACCAAGAGCACAGGTGATTGGGAATCATGAATAGACTAAGAACACTAATAGAAACCAATTTCATCTTCTTCAGTGCTGAGGTACTCAACAGTCAATCAAGATATGCTCATATCTATGTGAAAAATATCACCAGAGAGCCAAAAATAATGTGAGAATTCAGAGGACAAAGATCAGAATTTAGCTATCAGATTGTAACTCATATAACTATTGGAAAATGAACTTACATTTCTCATTCCTTGGTTTCATTATCTAAGTCAAGTTTTCTCAACCTCAGCACTATCGGTATTTCGGCTGCATCATTCTTTGTTGTGGGTCTCTCCTATGCATTGTAAGATGTTTAGAAGCATCCCTGGTGTCTACCCACCAGATGCCAGTAACACCTCTCAGTTGTGACAACCAAGATTGTCTCCAGACATTAGCAAATGTCCCCTGGGGGTGAGAAGCTGGGAGGGGGCAACTGCCCCCAGTTGAAAGCTATTAGCCTAAAAATAATGATTTCACAGAACTTGTATCTTCTAATTATTAGAGGAAGAGAGGCATGTACATGCAGTGTAAGTCCAGCATGACTTAAGCAATTAATTTCTGATGATAAACATTGCAAACTAAATTATCTGCATATAATTTTGCCTGAAAACATCAGAGCAATTATTACTTTATCTGTATCATACGTTGTAAGGTAGAATGAATGTTTTCAATAACAAACATTATTCTTGCCAACCTAATAGTTTACCTATTCTAAAAGGGAATTTTAAGCCAACATCTTATCATGAACAAGTCACATGCAGAAAATACATACAGAAACCACTCACAAGTCCTCTTCCTATCCCACCTCTTCCCAGTCCCATACCTCATTTAATTCACATTGGAATTTCCACTGAAACCTTCAGCCACTCTAGACTTTTCAACTGATGGTGTATGATTCCAACCCTTTTATCCACTTCCATTTTTTAAAATCCTTGATTCTCTGTTATTTAACACTTCTATGGTGCATCATCTTGATAGTCCCAAAGGTCCCTTCCTGTACCTCTTTTACTTCTGTTATTGCCCCACATGAGTCATTCAGGGCCTCTTTAAACACCCCCTAAAAAAATCCACTCACACAGACTCATTGGTAGAACTGGGACTTTATGGAAGATTTTGCCTGACAAAGGCAACCTAAAGTCCCCCTTGGCACCTTCCCAGGTTCTCTTGGGCCTTTCTCCCTCCACTCTCCTGCCTCTGACCTTTCTCTCCTCTGCTAAACAATGCAGGTCCTCTCTGCCCCTTCTCATCTCCCAGCCACACACTGGCACTTAGAGAGCAGGAATCAGCAAACTATCACCTTAGCCACATTTACCCACAGCTAAGAACAATTTCTATGCTTTCTAATAATTAAAAAAGAATTCTATTTCATGACATGTGAATATTACATATAGTTTGATTAGAATATAACCACACTCATTTCTTTATATATCATCTGTGGCTGCTTTCCCACTGCAATGGAACACCGAGTGGTTGCAACAGAGACCAAATGACCCACGATACCTATAATACTTACTATCTGGCGTTTGACTGACAACTCCCAGCATGAGTAATAGTTCCCACCCCAGTGAACTTTTCAAAGTATTTCCTCCACACACAACCAGTGAGCCCCAGGCCATGAGAGGAATTCTGCATGGATAACACTAAATTTCGGTGTAGCTGTGATTAGCTCCTAGCCAACAGAGCTCCTGTCACTGTGATGATGTATTTTAGGGTATGTAACAGTAGCTGGACTGAACTCAAGCTCAGGACAGGAACACAGAGTGTACTTACCTTGCCTCTCCACCTCCCACATCACCCCACAAATACTTGGCTAGGCACATGGAGTCTCATTGCCTCAAACAATGCCAACTTTTTCAACACTAATTTTTTGTTTTATGTTTAAATTCACTTATTAAAATGGAACAAAACATTTTTTCCCTTAGATTTAATTCACTTTCAAGTAATCTGTATGAAGAAGTTGAGAATAATAAAAAATGGACAGAAAACCAATTTATCAAATATAGAAAAGACCACCTGGGCCATATAAATGAATGTCTGAAGGTCCTACAGGAGAAACTGGTGAGGAGTTCTGTTATTTTGTGAAGTAAACACCTGCATGGTCCTTGTCTGGATAGTAATGAGTAACGGTCTGGGAGGTTGCACTTCCATATTTATGGTAATCCTCACTGCTTCAGTAACTTTTTTTTTTTAAGCACTACAACAGGAGTCCAGAGACCTGCCTTCTGGTCCTGTCTGCTACTCCCCAACTCTGCAAACCTGTGTTTCTCTGAGTGTGCTCTACTTGTACCAAAAGAATCTGAAGAGGTTTAAAAAAAAATACAGACTGCCATCCCAGACCTAGGGAGTCTGACTCTCTCGGGGCCTCCTCTGGGAGTCAGTGCTTCGTTATAGGCTCACTCCCTGGGTGATGTGCAGACAAGTCACTTCACTTTTCTGGAGATCTGTTAGTAGATTAAAAGTTTTCAAAACTCCTTTTTCAGATCAGACCATGTAGAGACAACCCAAGCTTTGGAGTGAGGCTACCAAGGTATATGAGAAGTATACTTATTTCAGGGGCCCCCTCTCCCACTGCAACCAGCACATCTTACCCAATGGGAAGGGCAGCACAGAGCCATGACTGTGGTAAATGACTGCCAGCCCTGAAGGTGATCAAAATAAGATGTTTTGAGAACTTGAGGTAGAGAGACTATAGGCAGAGGCAGCTCAGGAAATAATGTCCCCAGCTCCAACCTGAGTTTGTAAACAGCTGATAGAGTGTCAAAGGAGTCCAAGAGTTGGAGATAAACATAAAGCTTTATCACTGGTAAGGCTATCGAAGTATGTGTGGTGAGATCTGCGGCTGCCAGGTGGGCCTGCTAGCTCTTCACTCCTGAATTAGGCAGATTTCTTTACCAGTTATAGGCAGCACTAGGTTAACCATGGGGTCATCTTGCAGCCAGAAACCTCCTACCATAAGGAACACAGAGACCGGAATCCACCATTCCTGAGGCAGATGGGGCCAAAGAGAGGAGAACCAAAGTGGTCATACTTGCCATGCCCAGTTCCTGCTCCCAGATTCCCTGTGGAGAAGTGAGGAGAAAAGCAGCTAATTATCCTAAGGCTGCCTCTGCCCTCCCTACCTCGGTTACACATTAGAATCACCTGGAGAGTGTTTAAATCGTATCCGCTCTTGAGCTCCATCACAGACCAATTAAATCTGGATTTGATTGATTTAATTAAGTTCTGGGGGTGGGGCATAGTCCAGGTGATTCTAATAAGCTACTGGCATGGCAAGGGACTATTCTAGCTGAAGTCTGTCCACACAGAGGTATGATATTTGAGGGAGCATCTCCAGAGAGCTCAGAAAACGCGGTATCTAAAACGTCTTTGAAGATTAGACTAAAACACCAAATTCTCAAGACATTTCAGCCATGCTACAGCCCTTTTCTTTTATCCCATAACATGTTGAATTCCATAAACTACAAATGAACAGGGCCAAAGGGATTAACTCTCATGAACACAGTTTTAGATACAAAAAAACTTGGTTTGAATTTTCATGCTTAGCATGGAAAAATGAATGTTAAAAACATTTTCTCTAAGCTGAGGGGTAAATCCATGTAAGTTTTCTGAAGTTTTATCCCATAATCTCTTTTACAGGAAAAGTCTGAAAATAAAATGGAAGAAAAATTGCTGCAGCTTTCAAGCAAAGTAGAGAATTTCATTAACACACAAAAACAGGAAACACAACTAAGTAAAGTAAAGCATATGGAAAATAAATTGTCCAAAAAGATGGAACTAATGGAAAAGCAGATCTGGGGTGAATTAGAGACAATGCAGAATGAATATCAATCAGGTGAGCAGATACCTTTTATTAAGTAAAGAGTATCTGCCCTTTTCTGTTCAATCCCTCAGTCTTCCACTTTGAGCTAATGGCCAGGGATTAATCTTGTCTTTAGTGACATCCTTATGTATTTAATGCACTTTTGTAAATATCCTAAAGAATGTGAGTATTATACTGGAAGGAATACAAATAAACTTTCTTCATTCATACTTGGCAATGTTATAGCCCTGCCATTGGTGTGTGGGGTTTTTTTTGTTTGTTTGTTTTGTTGTCTCTCTCTAAGATCATAGAATCATGGAATTGTCAGACTTGGAAAATCCTTGGAGATACCCAAGATGTGACTTGTGGGTATGTTATGAAATTAGGGGCCTAAATCAAATGCCCTTCTCATTGAACTATAAGTAATGAGCTTGGACAGATGTCAGACTGGAGACCTGACCTTTAGAAGTGAGAAAGAGAGATGAATTAGCAGAGTCCAGTATAATGACTGCTTTTCTTTTAAAGAAGCTAATGGCAGCAGTGTCAAGCTGAGCTAACATCAAAGAGGATTAATTTGAAAGGCTCATCTAATTTGTCAAAGGGAAGGACATGGGATAGGTGCTGTAGAGCAGCCATCTGCCTTGAGTCATAATTCTGAGGGAATTACCAGGACTCAGAAGAGTTTCTTTACTAGAGAAAGCTCCAAGTCACTTTTTTCTAGATCTCAGAAAAATTCATGTGTAAATTCTACCAAATTTGGTCCTGTGTAGATACCTTGGAGGTACCTTGGGAGGACATGATGGTCTCTATCTGCCAGATGTTTCTGGCATATAAGTAGAGTTTGCTACCTGGAAATTCATCCTTCACAATACACCCACTCCCACCATCATATCAAAATAATGAATTATCTGGCCAGGAATCATGTCCCAAACTTAACTGGCCCTTCTTTTTTTTTTTTTTTTTTTTGAGGCAGAGTTTTGCTCTTGTTACCGAGGCTGGAGTGCAATGGCGCGATCTTGGCTCACCACAACCTCTGCCTCCTGGGTTCAGGCAATTCTCCTGCCTCAGCCTCCTGAGTAGCTGGGATTACAGGCACGCGCCACCATGCCCAGCTAATTTTTTTGTAATTTTTAGTAGAGACGGGGTTTCACCATGTTGACCAGGATGATCTCGATCTCTTGACCTCGTGATCCACCTGCCTCGGCCTCCCAAAGTGCTGGGATTATAGGCTTGAGCCACCGCACCCGGCCATCTGGCCCTTCTTTTAAAGGCCCTGCTTTGTTTAACTATCAGAGATTTAATTTTACTTATTCTACTAGTAAAACTTCAGGGTGAACTGGAAAAGAAATTTACCATCTACAAGTTCTTTCATTTTACTAAAGAGGAGTTCTAGAAAGTGGGAATTCCAAATTAATGGGTTGCTGCTTTATGCCTTTAATAAAAATGTGTTAAGAAATGACTATATGAAAGGCCCCAGTGAATAACAAAAAGGTTGTACCCTAAGACATTGAGGTTTGGTGTCTGTGGTCATAAGTGACTAGACATGCATAAGAGAGATACAAAGTGCCGGGAGAAAGGAGAGGAACAGGTGGCCACTCTTAGGTCCCTCAAATAGGTTACTTTCAGAGAAGTTTTAAAATCTCATCTGTGATCTTTACCTTCAATTTGGTAACCAGACTGAAAATGAAATCTTAAATCTCTTGTTAAAGCACACAGAAAGAAGAAAATATTTTAAATTTTATTCTTGCAATATAGAATTATGCAATATATTTGGGGAGAGGAGATGAAAAATAGTTAAATTTCATAGTGAAACTAGATAACCAGATACAAGTTGAAACACTATTGTGAATGGATTTTCATGACATACAAGAAATAGATTATGTACAATTTTAAGCTGGTCTTAATAGAATTTAATGTGCTTTCAATTAAATGATAATTATGGCAAGACTGCCAATTAGCCACTTTGGTTTTTTTTTTTTAATTTAAAGTTCTAATGTATTGTTTTAAGTATACCTATTCTTTTACCTTCCCACAGGATTTAAATCAATTCATGACTCTCTCAGCTTCCTCCAACAAATACAGAAAACAAAGATGGATTTAGAGAAATATAAAGTCCAGAAAGACCTGAAGAAATTACAGCGTAAGATAGTGGAACTCCAGGAAGTATAAATCTTTCCAATCATCTTTTTTTTCACCAGCCAATGGAGTGATTTGTTGGGAAAAGTTCTGAAGAAGGAAGTTAGTATCTCTGGGATGTTGACTGCTTCTAATGTCTCCTTTTAAGGAGATGAATGTACCAGGAAAACAATAAAGCAAAGAAGATTTCAATCTCTTGAATTTATCAACGAAAAAACTAAGAAATTTCTTCATCTATCTTCCTTTTTATATATTTAGCTACAAATAACAAAAGAGGAATCTATATAAGGTACATGAGTGAAGTAGGCCTGCTGTAGTGTATTAAAGAATTACAGGAGCTCTGGCAAATTGGAGAGCACTTACTCTGTCTAAAAATAATAGCTACTATGTAGCTACAGTTCATGACTAACATATATGTAATCCATTATTATCCAAACTTCCATTTTTCAAGAGAACTCTCTCCATTTTTTTTTTTTTTTTTTTTTTTTTGAGATGGAGTTTCGCTCTTGTTACCCAGACTGGAGTGCAATGGCGCAATCTTGGCTCACCGCAACCTCTGCCTTCTGGGTTCAGGCAATTCTCCTGCCTCAGCCTCCCGAGTAGCTGGGATTACAGGCACGTGCCACCATGCCCAGCTAATTTTTTGTATTTTTAGTAGAGACAGGGTTTCACCATGTTGACCAGGATGGTCTCGATCTCTTGACCTCGTGATCCACCCGCCTTGGCCTCCCAAAGTGCTGGGATTACAGGCTTGAGCCATCGTGCCCGGCCCTCTCTCCATTTTTAAGTGTTAGCAGCTAGTTCAAAATAGTTCTCAAACTATGAGAGACATGTCTGTAAAGCAGACATACTCAGTGGTCAATTTGCAACTTCTAATCTCAATGTTTTTAGCAAATCTAACTTATGCATATTTAAAATGCATAAGTTCTACCTGTACTCAATATGTACCACATTTCCCTTGTACTCAATATGTACCAGAATTATAAGCAATTAAAAGCCAACCCCTGCAAAATAAGAGAATACTACAGCTTCCATGAAAACATATCCAACATAATTTGACCTAGGTGCTAAATTCAGAAGTACTTCAAAAATGCTAGTTTCCTATACAATTAAAAATTGTTTAACTTTTCTAGATATAAATATTAAATGTAAAGCGTAATACTGAACAGGAAATTTATGAAAAATAAAAACGAACTATTCATAGTATGCACTCTGCTGTAACAAGGACTAATTTCTAATCGCAGAACTTTTGTAAGCTTGGAAAGGGGACTTTTGTTTCAGACTTAGGCTCCTTCCTTGGCTTAGGGAAAAATAGTGACAACCTCTCCCCTAATACAGAACAAGTTAACTTCCTAAGTAAATTTTTGACAAAATTCTATAATTTTTTAACTGTATGAAATATCTCCTTTTATTGCTATTAATAATCTACATGCAGCATCATTAAGTCTATAACTGAAGGGATTTACATAGCAGAATTTCATTTAAGAGTTTAAAATGCAAGTTTCAGTGATGATATTGTGTCCAATGAAAAAGTAGGAAATATTAAATAATGCAATAGTAAGTGTCCTTTGTAACCAAGTATCATGCTAAGACAAAGGGCTAATGTCCCAAGTAATACCAAATAACTCTTACAAGTGAGTAAGAAAATAACAAATCCATTTTTTTCAAAATGGGCAAAGGATACGAACAGGCAAACCATAGAATATAATAATATGAAAATATGAGAAGAAGCCCAACTTTACTGTTAAATAAATAAAAATTAAAGAAACACTTAGCTACTATTTTCAAGATTGGCAAAGATTAAAGTGATTGATAATATTGGGCTGGCAATGGTGGAGAAAAAGTGTACTCTCATACATTATTAGTGAGTCTATAAATTGGTACAGTGATTTAGATGGCAATTTGAAAATGTCTGTCAACATTTGACAATGTAAATATCTTTTGATCCTGCGATCCATGGCTAGAAATTTATATGACAGAGGGAAAAACTCCCAAAGTGTGCTAAGATATGTGAACAAGAATGCTCATTATAGCATTATTTGTTATAGTTAAAAAAGGAAAAAAAACTGTAATCCCAGCACTTTGGGAGGCCAAGGCGGGTGGATCACGAGGTCAACAGATTGAGACCATCCTGGTCAACATGGTGAAACCCCGTCTCTACTAAAAATTACAAAAAAATTAGCTGGGCATGGTGGCGCGTGCCTGTAATCCCAGCTACTCAGGAGGCTGAGGCAGGAGAATTGCCTGAACCCAGGGGGTGGAGGTTGCGGTGAGCCGAGATTGCACCATTGCACTCCAGCCTGGGTAACAAGAGCGAAACTCCGTCTCAAAAAAAAAAAAAAAAAAAAAAGAAACACCAAAACCAGAAAACATCCAAATATAAGGAATTGATTGACTAAATGGCATTAACCAGACCACTTCCCCCACCACCCAATGCTGGACAGCCCTTTAAAAAGAACACAGAAAGATGTCCAAGATACACTGTTAGGTGGGGAAAAAGCAAGTTTAAAAAACATATGAATATGATCCACTTTTGTCATAAAATTTTTAAATTAAGTTAAACATAATATGCATGTACTATATGCCAAGAAAGGTAACAAACTTAGTAGATTCTATTTTTAAAAAACTTCTGTTTTCTACATTGAGGATTTGTGAAAGCTTTTATACTTTTATATTTTTGTTTCTACTAAAATATTTTAAAACAAAAACAACAAACGTAATAGGCTGAAAGAGTAACTCTTTGTAATGAACTAAATAAATGATTGTAGAGTTAAATTAGAAATTAATACAGACCGAGAGTCAAATCATCTCACCCCTTTTTGCTCTATAGATATGGCTACAAAGGTAGAGAAGTTATACAGCAACTGAAAAAATATATATTTTCTCCTTGTAATTTAAAATGTTCCAAATTAGATTGTAGTTCAAGTAATATTGTAAGATCAGGCTAAAAGTTTTCCCAGAATAGATCTTTCATTGCTATTGGCCAGGAGAGTAACATGTGGGGTAATAGATCAAAGGATCAAAGAATCCTCTACCACTACTCTCCTACTTGGGATGCCAAGTTGAGGTATTCACAGGTTTGCAGAAACTCTGGATAGCCAAAGTAATATGCTTATTGAGCAAGTGGACCCAGGTATCTCAGAATCTAAAGCTTATTAAGTTTCAGTTTGTTATTGATGTACTGTCCTGGTGCCAGATAAGTCAGTACAGAAATCTATAAGAATATTCCTGGAAGCCACTGCTACATCAGGATTGCTAGTAGTAACTCCATACAGAAGTGACTGTGAACAACATGAATATATCCCTCTAATCCAAATGTATCCCCAACTCAACTTCTCTTTATCAACAGCCACTTCAACACCACCTGATATTAAGGGAAGCGGGAGCGAAAAGAGGCAAAGGTCTTAATCTGCGGTATTAATCAATTGTGTTTAAAATGTCTTACTTCTGCAAATTTGACAATGATCTTGTAAATACATGGCTAGTGCTCATGCAAGGGAGAGACTCTGAAGCTTAAGAGCCATTGTTTCACAGGAAATTAACCTCTGTTCAAGGGACCAGTGGAACACTGGGCCTCCTTCCCCTTGCATTTATTTTGACAGAGATCTAAAAAGATAAATACAATTCTCTTCCTAAAGAAGCTCAATATACATGGCACTTTATTCCATATAGAACAATATTCCTTAATCCTTTGGGAAATATCAGACATTTCTGCCCACAAATACAGGATGATTGAGCACTGGAGACTCTGCAGTCCAGATCCACGCTATAGACTTGAGGCATATGTTAACATATTCTCAGGTAGTTTTTACTTTAAGTACAGACACCATTTAAACAGTCTTGGATAGTTTAAGTGTCCTACTGCCCTTAAATTTCCTGTTGTTTCCTTCCTTTTATCAACACCTGCTCTTAGAAAACATAGGAGAAAAGACCCTTGACATCAGTCTTGACAATGACTTTTTGGATATAACACCAAAAACATAGGCAACAAAAGTAAACAAGTGGGACTACATCAAATTAGAAAGTTTCTGCACAGCAAAGGAAACAATGAAACTATGAAATAGGAGAAAATATTTGCAAACCATATCTGATGGGGAACTAGTATCTAAAAACATATAAGGAACTCAACAACTCAATAGGCAAAAACACAAATAACCTGATTAAAAAATGGGCAAAGGACCTGAATAGATGACATTTTTCCTAGAACAGATAAAAATAGCCTACAGATACATAAAAACTCAAATGATAACACGTGTTGGTGATGTAGAGAAAAGGGAACGCTTGTGCACTGTAAGTGGGATTGTAAATTGGTACAGCCATTAGGGAAACAATATGGAGGTTGTTCAAAAAACGAAAAACAAAGCTATGATCCTGCAATCCCACTTCTGGAAAATAAAGTGTAAACAGTATGTCAAAGAGATATTTGCACTCTATGTTTGCTCCAGCATTATTCATAATAGCCAAGATGTGGAAACCATCCAACAGATGAATGGATAAAAAAAACTGTCATCTAGGTATATACATATATATAGGTATATACATATATATACATATATAGCTATATACATATATATACATATATACAGGTATATACATATGTATATATATAGTGTAAACAGTATGTATGTATATATATATATATATATATATATATATATATATATATATATATATACAGACACACACACATATAATTCAAGCTTACAAAAGAAAGAAATCTTGCCATTTGTGACATGAGTGAGCTTAGAGGGCATTATGCTAAGTGAAATAAGCTAGGTCCAGAAAGTTAATACTGCACAGTCTCACTTAGAAATAAATGGAGGATGGAACAGTAGTTGCCAGAACTTAGAGAAATAAACAGAGAACAGAAGAGTAGTTGCCAGGGGCTGGGATTTGAGGTTAAATTGGGAGATTTTGGTCAAAGGATACAAACTTTAAAGTTATGATGAATAAATTCGGAGATCTAATGTACAGCATGGAGATCATATTTAATAATGTACTGTCAATTTGAAATGTGCTAAGAGAGTAGATCTTAAGTGTTCTTACCACACACGCAAAAACGGTAACTATGTGAGGTGATATATTAATTTGCTTGTGGTATCGAAATGTATATTAAAACCTACGTTGTATACTTGACATATGAATAATAGAAAATTTTAAATTTCCTTTTTGGGGAAACATTTATGAAGTTATTTATACTGAGGACTAAATGATAACATTCAAAGTTTTTTATTTCTGCATTAAAAATGAAGGACAAATCCCTCCCCTTCTGTCACACAGGTAACTGCTTTCTCAGCCCCATTGTGAGGTATATATGCTCACCATCTGTTAGGAGAGCAGCAAGGCCCAAGACCTTGGTCAAAGAAACAGCATTCCCAGAGTACTCTAGACATTAGCAGCTTTCCCATCTTCTAACTTTCCAGACATAGACTCTGTTCCATTGGCTTCACCCATAGTAGCAAGTAGCATCCCACAACACTAAGAAGGAAAAATTTGATCTTTAATATACACACACACACACACACACTGTTGCCTTACAAAGGAGATCTCCAAACTTTTTGTGAAGTATTACTTTTTCTATCTTTCCACATTCCACAAAACCATGGGCTAGGCACTATGGATAACAATACTGAACAACCTAAACACAAACCCTACCCTTAGGGAATTTATAGTCTAGTGGAAAAGACCAACAATTAAAATTGCAAATGCATAGGAAAGTAAAGAGTATAATGGGAGAACCAGAGAGAGGCATTTACCAGAAACACAGGGAATCAGGCAGAAGTTCTTCCAGAAAAAGGAATATCTAAATTGAGACCTCCAGTGTATAAGCAGACATGAGTCAAGGGAAAGACATGGGGGCTCAGGTGATCAGCCTGAGCAAAGGCCTGATGGCCAAAAGAGAATGGGATATGTGCCAGAAATTGCAAGCTCAATATGGTCAGAGCCTACATTGTGTGTTTGGGGAGGTGAGCAGAGAGACAAGGCTGGAGAAGTTAGGGAAAGTGCGGCATCTAATCACAAAAGGCTTTGTAACTCGTATTGAGAAACTTGGGCTTTATCTTAATGATCCAGAGTAGCCTTTAAAAGATCTAAAATAGGAGAGTGACAGATTTGCATTTTATAGAAAAATCCTTCTGGCTGCAGTGTAGGAAATACATTAGACGCAGTGTGGGAAGAAAATTTGGGTGGGAAAGGAGGGAAATAATACAGCAGAGCAGGGATAAAAAAATGTTTTAAACTAATTGATTGTGAGGCATCCATAGGACATCCAAATGGAGGTGTCCAGTGGTTAGTGAAAGAGCTGGGCCTGGAGCATAAGAAAAAGATCTGAACTGGGGATTTAGCTTTGGAAACCATTTCTCTGCTAAATGGTTACTGGAGTTATGGGGGAGGAAGATATTGCCTGGGTTAGGTGAGATAGGGGTCAGGGACATGAAGACTACGATGAGAAACAGAGACCAGGAACAACCTAATAATGAAGGAACAGCAGAAGAGTCCTGGGTGAGTATGGGGAGATGTGCAGCAGTAAAGTAGGAGAGGGAGTGTAATCATTTGATGGTTTCAGTGTTCCTTGGGAGTTCCTGCTGGTAGACAGTGTCAGTGATTAACTCGGAGTTCTACTAGTATTACTTCAAGACAACCAATTAGTTTTTCATTTATCGAAGAGGACCCTGACCTACAATGAAAACTTGAAATGGAGGTATTATGCAACTCAGTAAAGAACAGTAACAAATGCTTTCTTGAGTCCCCTTCCATGCCATAAAGTAAACATGCTGCATCTTCTCCAACGCAGAGAGGGTGGTGAGCCCTCCCTGAGAGAGGCAGGATGGTTGCCAAGAAAAGTATTGGGCTGTTTTGGCCTCTACCTAATTAGGCATTTCCCTTTTCAGATTAGAGTGACACACATTTGTTGTAAGGGTTTAATATTATGTCAAATCATTCCCTTGATATACAGTTACAAAAATTTCTGACTCCATAGACTAAATTTCTGTAACTCTGTTCTTTTGTAGTTTTGCTACTTCATTTCAGAAGATATTTACAAATGTGATGTTACAAATCAGAAATGATTGATGAACTCAGCAGTCCATCATAAACTGGGTCTTCAACAGCCTCAAAAGATGCAAACTGAGAAAACAGAAAAATAACCCGAACTTCTATGCTGAGAAGTCTTGAAGGGTCTTGTGGTCTAACAAGCTTGAGTTTAAACCCACTGGCACCACTCATTATCTGTGTGACTTTGGATATGGTCCTAATTTCAGAATCTCAATACCCTTATCTTAAAATGGAGATAACATTACCTATTCTGTAGGCTACTGAGGAGTTAGAAGAAACATTTATCGAGCTATCATCAGGTATTAGAGACGGCTCAGATGACTATCACCAAGGCACACAAAGATTAGATAACTTATGTAAGGTCATACCGCTAGTAAAAGTTGGGGCAAGATTTGAATTCACAAGAGCAGAGATCTTGTTTTTAAACATTATGCTATACTGTTTCTCTAAATATATGTAAACCATCTAATACTAGTGTCTGATACATAGCAGACATTGTACTTGATAAATGGTACTGATTAACAAAAGTAAAAAGAGCTTTTTATTTTTATGAGAAAAGAAAGACAAGTACACTGGTACACAAGTCCATGGTACACTGTCATGCAACTCTGATTCAGATTAGTATCTAAAAATACTTGAGCTTAAAAAAGGTCCTTTCACTATGTATGAGAAGAAATACCTTGGCTTGCAATAATTCTACCAATGGACAAAAGTAGGGGGAAGTACAAAATATAGATTTCTCCTAGAACAAATTATAATGAGGAACTATTCCTCTATTTTAAAAGCTCTTCTTTCAATTGTCTCTGGAGAGAGAGGCTAACAGCTGAAGAAACATTATGGACATTGACTGGAGGTACACAAGGTGCTGATGCTAATGTTCAGTGAAAGATATTTCCTCCAAAAGTCCTGGCCATCAAAGCAAACCCAATAGCCATTATAGCCAGGTAAAAGCCATTAGTACTCATCTAGCAGATGCTGCTACAAAAAAGTAATGTACTGTGTTCATAAAGCAAACATTCAGGACTGGACTTAAAAGGGGTAGGGCCCACATGGTATGGGACAAACCCCCAGCCCTGCAACCCAAGATGACTCTTATACTAAGGAATCCATCTAGTCTCTATGCCAAAATTCTATCACTTAGCACTTAACAGCTTTTAAGTATTCATAACACCAACATCAAATCTTCAAAAAATGCAGGATGTATAGATAGGTAGAGGAAAAAAGAAAAGAAGAATGAAGGAAAGAACATATATGTACCCATGAGCTTTTACCAACTATCTCCTCTGCAGGGATTAGTTGATAAAGAAAAAAAAGTAAGGTCCTTCGTACCTTAGACATGGGATGGCCAAAAGAAAGTTGATTTCTGGGAGAAGTTAGAAAAAGCCAAAGAGAAAACCAAGGGCTGGCATTTGTGATGTTATCAGGGATAAAAATGATTAAATGAAACAATAAGCTCAGTTCAGCAGGCTTATATCAACTTCAAAGTGTAACAAGAATGGAGTATTCTATTCTCTATTATTACCTAAGCTTAACTTTGCAAAGTTAATCCTCTGGAGGAGGTTCCCTTCTTCCTAAGTGTCCTCCTAGAATTCAGATAGTACCAAGAGGTAAATGGCAGCATCTGAACACAGGTTGGTAAGATAACTGAGTCAGTCTCAAAAGATACACATCTCAACTTTTTTACACTTCTTTGAGTTGACAGCAATCATTAACAACATTTGACAATAGTATTGGAAACTATCTTTGGGGCTAGATTCTGCTTGCCTAAGAATACTGATAACTTTAGAAAAGATAATCTGAGACTTCTTTAAAAGTTTTTTTCTTTTGGTCTATAAAATAAGAATAATAGTCACTATAAAGATAATGTGAAAATTAAATGAGGCAATAGTGTAAAGAGGTTGGCATGTGGTAGGCATTCCATCTATCCCTGGCTGCTGAAGGCCTCATGGGTAATGATTACTACCTCATAAGCATAAAAAGCTCCTCTCCTGAAGCAAATGGTTATCAAGATCCTTTGCAATACTAGATCTTATTTGGGCTTTCTTAGAAGCTACTTGACTAACATAAAAACTTTATGCTGCCTACGTATTTCCCAATATTCACAAATTATTCACCACTGTTTACTTAAATCTGGGTTCCATGACTTGATTCTTTATTCTGAATCTGTTTCTTAGAAAAACCTTCCAACCATATGCATAACGCTTGTTCTGAGGCACTGGAAAGCTGGCCTCAGGCAATTCAGAAACATATTTATTTCTACCTAATAGAAGCTGCTTATAACAATATAAATTTTACCTTTGTAGCAATGCTTTTTCTCTCTGCCTAACCTCCTCCTTCCACACAAAAAAAACCTTCTGTTTCATCTGGCTTTTCGCCTGTGCACAGACACACTTGGGTCCCAAACACAAGAAAAATTAGCACTGCCAGGAATGTGTATAGGCAAGAAAACATAACTCACTTTGTGAAGATCAAACCTGTACTTGTCTTTTATTCCACACCACTTAACTTCTTCACAGGCTGATTTCCAAACTTCCAAAGCTAGGATGTATACAAAGACTATTTGTAAAGTATTCTCCCTTTCTTTATCTATTAAATTGAACAAACTAAGATTAGAATTTTTAAACCACTCTATAGATGTTTCCCAGAAACACTTGATTGCTTGATACTAAAGTATGTAGGATTTCTTCCCTGGAGATTAATGACTATATTTTATATGATCAATGGGAAGGAAATAGCATTAAAAAGGCAAGGTCTTAGAAACTCAAGTTATTTGTCACCTGGGAGTCAGATAATAAAACAATGCGAATGTGGTATTTAATGTGGATAGTCTTTCTGTAAGAAGTATAACCTATTTGGCATATAGCAGGCACATGTAATTACTTTCAGCCATTCACAGATGCTGGCTTCCATTGAAGTATTCTCTGAATGTAGGACGGCTTTCCTTCCCAGAGTCTTAGCACCAAGAACCAAGACCAGTTTACCCACCTCTTTCTACAGTATACGTTTCTTGGCAAAGAGGTTCTACTGTAAGAAGGGCTCCTGTTCAGTGGAAACTAGAGTTGCGCTTCACAGGTGTTGCACCAAGCAGTTTATTTCAGTGTTTTGCTTCAGCTTACTTCTGACTTGGAAAACTTTGGTGACCTTAGAACAGAGTGTGGCCATTGGAAACCTAGCTCAAGGCCTATCTTACAAATTCAAATAAAAACTAAAGGCCGAGACTTATCTAGTCACATACCCATTTAATACTGAAACTCAGCTTGAAACATATCACTTAAGTTTTGTGAGTGTAATTTAACGTGGTTTATTTTAAAGAGAATTCGAGTGAAGTACTTAACAATGGTGTTGGTGATACTGCTGTAAGTAGTATGCTGGGTGACAGTAGTTCATACATTAGCTATTATACAAATGAACAACTACATTCCTTTTGTCACATCGTCACAAGCAGGGAATTAGGGTATGAATGTCTTTGTGGGCCATTATTCTGCCTACTATAAGAAAAAGCTGTAAGATAGGCATTTTGTTTTTATATCTACTCTATCTCCAGAAAAATTAATGTAATTTAAATGTTTTTATAATAAGCATTATAAACAGGGAAAGTATATGGTAAAGAATGAAGCCCAAATAAACTTTTTTTTTTACTGATTCAAACCCTTATGACATGACAGTTAAACAGTCCAGTGATATAACATGAAATCCAACCCTTGTTTAGGTGGATACTCCAACTTTAATCATCATTCTGTTGGCATCATTTCCCTTCCCTAAAACAAATAGCTATTTTCAACTCTAAGTTTATAATTAACAAGAAAAAATATTTCAAATGTATCATAACAACTCTTGTTAAAGAGATACTAACCTTAATTTTCCTACTTCAAAATATTTTGAAGTCTAAAGATAATTTAGCATTCATAAAAATATTATGGTTGTATAGTATGTTTATTTAGGTTGTATAGTATGTTTATTTAGGTTGTATAGTATGTTTATTTAGGTTGTATAGTATGTTTATTTTGAGTAGCAGTATTTAAAATATGCAGTATTTAAAATACTGCTACTCAAAAAGGTTCCAATTAAAAAAAAAACCCCACTATTGTAGCATAGGGACAGCTATTCACCATGAATGGTCTGGAGTTACAATAGATCTTATGAGACTAATTACATTTTCTAAACCAAAAATGGGGCGTGGGGCATATACTCTAAATGAGAGTTTTTGGACTTTGATTTCATCTGTATGATGGAATTCTATACAGAATAGAATTAGATAGAAATACTCATACATTAAGGGAACACAAAAATGTTCATCTGTATGAAAAGTCTTTAAATATACAAGTGGAAAAATTATTGTACCTGTATATAATATACAAATCTATCTTTTTAAAGTACAAAAACAGAAGCAAAACAAAACAAAACAAAAAAAACCTCAATTTATAACCAGCAGCTGAGTGCTATCCCTTCCAACAAGCAGCATGGCAGCCTGAGAAGTTTTCTAGCCATTAACAAGTAAAGTGAGTGAAAGGAAGACCTCTAGAGAGACAAGGGTTAACCTTGTCAAAACAAAGTTTCCACATGTTTTAATGTGCCAAGACAAAAATGGATCTGCAAGTCACATTCACTCATACTCCAAAATATGCTTCATTTTTGTGTTCCTGTAAAACTTTCCCAAAGCAGGTATCAAACTTTTTATTCAGCAACCAAATATGTATATTTCATATTCATATATTACAAACTAGTAAATATTTACCTGTTTTGTACTGTTTACAATAACCACCTTTTAATTCCCTTAATGTATGAGTATTTCTATCTAATCCTATTCTGTATAGAATTCCAAATTAAAGGAAGTCTGCCAATAGCTCCTTTTTGTAAAGTGAAAAGAGAGCAGGACATTTTAGATTACTTTCTCCTGACCAGAAATTAAAAGGGACACTTCATGAAAAATGACAAGTGACCCCCAAATAAACAGACTGTGTTTTAGAAGTTTACTTGGAAGCTGAAACATGTTTTCCTCATAGGAAATTATCAGATGCCAAACTAGTGTATAAACATCTAATTAATCAATAATAAAAAAATGGATAAAAATGGCAAAAAATTCACTACAATTCTCAAACAAAATATAACAAAAGTAATGAAATACTAATATGAATATTAAATACTGGTACTTCGGGACATCTAATTTCTCTAATTAAACTTATGTATGGGGCTGGGTGCAGTGGCTCCCGCCTGTAATACCAGCACTTTGGGAACCAAGCACTTTAGGAGGCCAAGGCGGGCGGATCACCTGAGGTCAGGACTTCAAGACCAGCCTGACCAACATAGAAAAACCCCATCTCTACTAAAAATACAAAAAATTAGCCAGGTGTGGGGCGCATGGTTGTGGTCCCAGCTACTCAGGAGGCTGAGGCAGAAGAATTCCTTGAACCCGGGAGGCAGAGGTTGCAGTGAGCTGAGATTGCACCACTGCACTCCAGCCTGGGCAACAAGAGCAAAATTCCATCTCAAAAAAACAAAAACAAAAACAAAAAACTAATTTATTAATTTCCAAAAGAAATTCTGGCCAATGTGTTAGAGTTTCTAGAATCTGATAACACTGATTCATGTCAAATCTCCTTTACATAGGCATGCTGTTTAACATCATTGACCTTTATTAATTAGTATTAAAAGACAATGTTAAGAACACTTAGTCTAGTTCTGGCACAAAGTAAGCTCTATAAAAATTATGTGAGTAGAAATGATCTGAGGCTCTGATCAAATTGGGTCACTGATCAAATTGGGTCACTGATCAAATTACCACTGGGTGGCAATTTGAGGAGAAGGCAATGAAAGTTAAGATAGAATGTGTGCATATAAACGCAAAAAAGACACTATCAACTCGGGTGTTTTTCCAACCCTCCAGTCTAGAAAACCTGAGTTTGAGGTCCCTGGAAGGCAGAATTTGGCAAGGGAGTCAAAAGGTTACCCCTTGATTATGGTCCTGAAGCAAAGGGCAATCTTGTGAAGCAAGTGGCACTCCAGAAAACAGAGGGCAAGAATTGAATACAAAGCATTTAGGTAGATGGAGCCAACCCATTCTGGAAGAAAAAGCTGACGTGTTTTCCTGAGGAAACAGGGGCCTGGGAACAAGGGCTACGCAGGCAGCCTTTTGAAGTGCATCTGTGGCTAAGTTTGTGGACCAGGTTGTTAAAATCACTGAATCAGTTTGACAGTTATGAAGGTAAGAAAGAAATGAGCAGAGAATGGCACGTGTTGAAACTTGCTAAGAAATAAAGGGAGGAATCATCATTGGAGTAATATAGTAGTTTGTAAATCTGAAGGAACATTAGGATTTCTTAGGCATACCTTTAAAATGCAGAGTCCTAGGCCTATCCCATCCTTAAAGATTCTGATTACATGGGTATGAATGCTTATAATGTTCAGCCAGATTTGGGAAACACCAGATTAAAATTCACTTCAATTATTAACCTCTGAAGTACAACTTAACTATAGAATATTATCAATTTATATTATCTTAAAAAGTAACATTCTGAAGCTGCTGGTTTAGAAAAGCCACATACATAAATCATATAACCACATATCTTCTGTACAATAAATAATATATGTATGTGTCTGAAAATACTTTTAAAATCACAAATCCAAAGTGACATAGTTTCTTCAAATATGTAGAGCTTAAAAAAATAGATAACTGTGCTTTCAAGTTTTAAAATATGAAATTTAGAAATTATCTCTGATATTGATACAACAAAAAAATAAGACACTGTATTCTGGTTTTATTTCAGAAAGTTCAAGTCTTTACATCATAACTGAAGGAATTGCATGATCAATTAAATATTATCAGCATTATTTTCCGTTAATGTTTTTAAATGCATTCACACACCTGAGAGTTCAGAATTATATAAACCTATCCATTAGAGTCTAGACTCATCAACATTTACATTATGTTTCTTCAACAGAATCTGAGATGAATCACTAGATAAATAAGTTACAAAATCATTTGAATTTTATGATGAGTCAGTTTGCTGAACTCTAGAATTCATAGCAGAAATTAAATCTTTGAATTTGATTTTCAATAAAAGAAAATTGTACACTGTGCTAATCTACTTTGCATATTACTTAAAAAATGGCTATTAAGGCTTTATTGTAAGGGATTATAGTAAGAGATATTCGATTGTGCACCATGCAAGATGCAGAAAATAATGGTTTAAAAATGATGTTTAGGCAATCAAGAGAATAATGGTTTTCCTTTCATTCTGGTCTTTCCAAATTAATTTTTTTTCTTTCAGATTAAAATCAGGTTTAGAGTTAATGAAAAATCGCATCACTAACTTAAAAACTTCAACTTCTTTAGATCCCTTTAGAAAAGGAATAAATATAGTTTAAAAAAAATGTTGCTTCAGAAAAAAGTCTTGATTCATTGCTTCATTCTTACAGCTTTTTCTTTGCTTCCTTACTATAAAATAATCCATTGTTATTGTGAGGACAATCTCTGATTCAGTTCCAATGCTCTTGCATCTCCATGGGTTTTGGCATTGTTTACCAGCACCTGTGGGAAATCACATACAGGAACATTAGTATTTTGTTTATTAACAATATCTGTATTTCGATTCATTGAAGCTGAGTAATCCAAGGGCGGCAGTCTTGAAAAGGCAGCATCAAACTACACCAGGAAAAGTGACTCTGTGCAATCTTTAGTCACTTCTTCAGATATTAATTGTTCAAACAAGGCTAACATCAGAGAGATGCACAATTTATTCGAAGCAGTATAGCTGCCAACATTTTGATTGCTATCTTTTTTGTTTTTTTTTTTTGAGACAGAGTCTTGCTCTGTCATCCAGGCTGGAGGGCAGTCATACAATCTCACTCAGCTCACTACAACCTCCACTTCCTGGGTTCAAGCAATTCTCCCACCTCAGCCTTCCAAATAGTTGGGATTAAGGTGCTCATCACCACACCTGGGTAATTTTTGTATTTTTAGTAGAGATGGGGCCAGGCAGGTCTCAAACTTCTGACCTCAAGTAATCTGCTGGCCTTGGTCTTGGTCTCCCAAAGTGCTGGGATTACAGGCATGAGCCACTGTGCCCAGCCTGATTCCTATCATTATAAAATCAAAGGTTTTGTTTGGTGGCTTTGTTTATAATACTGTCACCTCTAAACTCTTATCCAAAAAGACCACTTTATGCATAGAACTGTTCAAATGAAATTGCTCCCTTTTGAAACCACAGCTCAGGATCTAGGCTCTAGGTTCTAGGCTTTATCAGAACATTTCCATGATTTCACCAATTTCATAAACTAGAAGATTCAATTTCAGCTGATCATTCATACTAAAACATTTTTTGGTTGTTCACTGTCAAGCACTGTGAAGGGTCTGAGATTCTGCTCTATTTGCAAGCTAATAAGTTAGCCTGTCACAGTTCCATAGATACTGCCAAAGACACAGGACTCCTTAGGTTAAAAAGAAGAGTCATCATTACTCAAAGTATTGCAAACAGCATGAGCATCAACATATCTGCCTCTGTTCTTGTCCTCTCAGCCTGTGACGTGGATGGACTGATATAGTTTCTCACATATGTAGTCGGTTGCATTACAAGAAGGGAACCCCAAGCCTAGATGCTTAATCATTTATAATGGACAGGAATGTCTACGCTTTGTTCTGGAGGGAGATACTATCTCTGTCTTCTAAGGATGTTCACTATACAAATATCTTTGAAAAGACAGACTAGAACAAAGAGTAATCAGGCTTCCTACTCACAGAATTTTTAGGAATGCAAGAGATCCATGGTGAACTGTCTCTCAACATTCATAAATGTCTGCCTTTTTGGTTTGCAATATGTTGATTACAATGCCTTTCTCCAGGCACTGTTTTCTTTACTATTTCTTTAATGTTTTATGTTTCACCAAAAGGCAAACAGTATTTCAAAACGTTGTAGTACTGAAAAAGCTTTTCACTGATTTTCATCATGTTTTTAAAATTGTTGGCTAAAGTTATGACAATTTTAACCCAATACATTCGTATATTCTCTACATCATTCAAAATAATTTTGGATACATATATGTTTATATATTTAGATGCCAGAGCCATCCCATAAGAAGTAGAGTAGAAACTGTCACATGTATTTTATAGTAAAGGCAAGAAGAAGGCAAATAATTATTTTAAAGATAGTATGAACATTCTATTAGGAGTCTGTTACCTCTAACTCCATCCTATCTGCCTATTTGCCTCCACTGCAATGGCCACAAAAATACAACTAGCACCTAGAAGACCAAAGATGCTGCTAGATATCCAACATTGCACAGCACAGTACCCACCCTCAACCCACACCCAAGAAAAAACTGCATTCCACAATTTCAGTAGGTTGAGATCCCTGAAGATGAGAAACTGGGTTAAAAAGACTGTAAGAGGTGTATCATATTCTGAGTTCAGGAAATGAGAAATATAGGCAGGCAAAAACAGTATAATTGTGATAGTAATACAAGACCAGTGACAATTCATGCACATATATTCTCTCCTTTGGTTTGCCAGTTGGCCACTTTTACTTGCTTCTTGCTTAAATAAACTTAAAAACTTCAACTTCTTTAGATTCCCTTATTTAAAAAAGAAAAGGAATGAACAGCTACAGTTTTAAACAAATGTTGCTTTGGGAAAAAGTCTTGATTCGTTGCTTCAATCTTACAACTTTTTCTTTACTTCCTTACTATAAAATAATCCAGTGTTTACAAAAAAAAAACTGGATAAAATATTTTATCCATCCATTTATAAAGAAATAGCAAAGGTATATAAATGATATGAAAGACAGTGTAGTCAAGTCATTCCTTTCTGGCCAAAAAAGGGAATGAAAACACAATGACTTTTTACTGGTTTAGGTTGGGTTTAGAAGGTCATGTATTTGTATTGTAATAAACTTCACTAGGTAAGGGCCTTAGATCAGCAGTTTGCAACTTTTTATCAACCTCAGTTCATTAAATGGATAACTTTTAAACTTGTGATGTTCTCACTGGTTCAAAGATAAAGGCCTGCAATTAGACAAGCTCCCTAAAATTCTACCCTTCTCTTTTACTTAAAAAAGCTCATAGAAATGCATTAATGGAGAGAGATATAAAAATATCCTTGAATCTGTTATATTTTACAACTGAAAATAAAAAAGGAAATCTATTTGTTACCTAGGGTTAGCATCCAATTACTTATAACATGCTTCACAACTGATCATGACCCCAAGGTTGTTGGTACTTAAAAGTTTCAGATTTTGGAGCATTTGAGACTTTGGATTTTTAGATTAGGGATGCTCAACCTGTATAGCTTCCCCATATAAAGGCATTTGTACATATACAGGTTAAATTGACATTAAACTATTTTTAAACACAGGTTTTAACAATTCTGTCATTTATGCCAAGGGGCCCCAGCTTTTGATATTCTAATATTGAAAGGAGAATGTCATAACTAACCCTTGGTAAGATACAAACTATATATTTAACCTTCAAACAATGTGCATAAATATTTCTCTATTTTCTTTTGTTTTCTTTTTTTTTTTTTGAGACAGAGTTTCGCTCTTGTTACCCAAGCTGGAGTGCAATGGCGCAATCTTGGCTCACCGCAACCTCCGCCTCCTGGGTTCAGACAATTCTCCTGCCTCAGCCTCCTGAGTAGCTGGGATTACAGGCACGCGCCACCATGCCCAGCTAATTTTTTGTATCTTTAGTAGAGACGGGGTCTCACCACGTTGACCAGGTTGGTCTCGATCTCTTGACCTCGTGATCCACCCGCCTCGGCCTCCCAAAGTGCTGGGATTACAGGCTTGAGCCACCGTGCCCGGCCATATTTCTCTATCTTCAACAGATGCAACAGTAGACCTTGTAGTCTTCTGTTAGCCAAAAAATTATACACTCAGTTTTAAAAAATTCAATCATAAAAGTGAAGTAACTTTGAACAATAACTCTAAAACCCTTAGGTCAAAGATAAAGCACTTTAAATAAAATCAATGCCTTACATCAATAAGCTCATAGTCGTCTTTGGCATATAAGTGTCTCAGTAGGTACCAACGTGCAGTTGATACAATAGATTTGGGATAGCCAGGCTGATATACCACTCTCTCCAAAAGACGTCGTGTCTCTCTGGAAGAAAAGATACTTATATTTAGTCCAAAGCATGCAAATTACCGTATTTCCCATACTAATCTCACACATACATTATCTTTCTTATATTTTTGCAGATGTGATACCTGATTATGATTTTTTAATTCAGATAATAAGTAATAATAACGGTTAATATCTATTAAGTGTTTATCATGCCCTAGGTACTATGCTAAATGTTTATACATATAGTTGTATTTAATGTTCACAACCTTATTAGGTAGGTAGTTATTCCCATATGGCAGAGAAGTAAATCAAGGCTCATTCCAAAGAGAATAGGGAGACAGTCCCTATTTAATAAGCTACTTTGAGTGCTCTACCTCTAATCTTTTTGAAAAATAGGCAGAAACTAAATAAGTCACTAAATAACACAAAGATGATAAAGAGTGGAACAAGAAATATTCAACATTTACACTATAGGCTATGTATATCATATCAGGCTTTTAGTGCACGTTTTCAAGGATGTGTATGATAATGTGAACCCACATAATAGCAAGCTGATTTACAGCTGTGTTCTAATTTTTTCTTTCCTAATTCACTAACATTTATGACTCCAAAACTTCCATACTGCTAAAAATAACATAAACCATAGTATGTTCAGAACTGCTAAATCGAAGAATCTTCTAAGTAGCAATTAGTTTGAAGCAGGAACTAAATAACTTGTTTTGAAGATGCTTTTACAGAGGGATCACGTAGTGAGCACAGTGTTATTTTTCTTAGACTACATCTTTATTTGGGCTAGATTTTTAAAGGTGATACAAATTATGGGAGGTGTTAACAAAGATTACTGGAGTGGGAGGTGAAGGGGGTTTGTACACTCTAAGTTACCAACACTGAGGATGAGTAGAAGTAATTCATTAGGAAGTTTAAATTATAGCCTAAAACATTTCTTAGTAAAATTAGTCACCCACAAAAATGGCCCCAAATAAATAAATATTAATAAATAGTGCTGGAATTGCTAATCAGTCATAGGGTCTTAATCTTCCACCATCCCTATTTTGTGATGTGTCTCTTGCTACATATTTATATGTATTAACCTCCATTTCTACCATACCTATTCTATTCCAACGTGTGCTCCTCAATCACAGTTTTACTTACAAATGCTTTGGATTATATGTAATATACATTAGAACTAGATATTTTCAAAATCTTAAAGTATTCTTGCCTGTATTTTTTACCCATGTGATCTTTAAGTACTTTTCTTCAAATTTAAGTATACTTCAAATATAAATGTTTCCATAGTTTTTTTTATATTTTAATCAGAGCAGCTTTTGGATTTTCTAGATAGGAAACCACATCATTTATAAACAACATGTCTCTGTCTTTTCAATATTTATTACTTTTTTCATAGCTTATTACATTATCAAGAACTTCTGGCAATGCAGCCTTGAATTGGAGTCTTCTGGTTTTATTTGATTCTAGAACCCATATCACACAGTTGGCACCTCTTAACACAGTGAAGAACAAGAAAACTCCAAGGCCTTCTTCACAGGAAATGCTATCATGGCAAACCCCTGATATCCTATAAATACGTATCAAATTGCCTTTTTAAACAAATATAAAACTTTTTTTTCTCCCTTATTGGATTTCTGGAACCAGTCCTTCCAAAATAGATAAAAATATAGAAATACCCCCAAAGTTTGTTAAATTAGTCTGTTATAAAACTTTAAAGTTTATAGTCTTTCCTTGATTGTTTCCTAGAAGGATTTAAAGTGAAGAAGCATTTACAAAAAAAAGATGAAGATTCTTCATACCTTGCCCCCATTTTGCGGTTGAATTGTAACAAAGCTTGTACAAGAATAGCCAGTGGACAAAAGCAAAGTTTCAAGGCCTCAGTTGTAGCTTCTTGAACCAAAGATGGCCAGTGATCATTGGAAATGTTAGCCTATAAAAATATAAGACATATATTAACTCAAAGATATGGCATATTTACTTTAAAAGCATGCAATTCAGTTCTCATTATTGAGTACTTCTTTGTGCAAGTCACCATATAAATAATAGAAGGAGTATAATTACTACAAAATGATTTAAGATCTCATCCCTGCCCTTAAGGAGCTACAAAATGGGGTAGACTTGGATAAAGGAAGTTTTCAAACAGGAGGTATCATTTAAAAAACACTAACATATTTGTTCAAAGAAAATGCACTATTATACTAAAAAGGTGAATAAAATCTATCAATCTTGGTCTACCAAATATACAAAACTAAATTTAACATAATTGATTCTTTAACGTAGTGATAAATATAAAGCTCTACATTTCAAAAATTAACTAAGGAGAAAGGAAAGGCTGAAATAAAGTATTATAATAAATTCCCAATATAAAAAAGTACAAAACAGAGATAAAGGTGTTAAATCAAAATAATCAATACTAAAAACCTTTTAAATTTTTTACTTTATGGCAAAGATGTTAATGTATCGCTATCTTGGGTTACAAGCTTTATTCTCCTGTTAGGTACTGACTCAGAAATAACAAAGGTAAGTATTTCTGAAGAAACAGTAACAAACTAAAGTGATGAATACTTTAGTGAATTACGTAAAGAGAAAAAAATGCATTAAAAAGTTTCATTTAAAGAAAAATCTCCAATTTTGACCAAGAATTCATAACCACAAGTATCCAGAATACATTTTAATAAAGTCAATATAATGAGCCTATATATATGGTCTATTTCAAACACTAAATTATATAACAAAAATTAGAGCAATTATCTCTGAGTGCAGAGTTATCTATTGTGAAAATAGATAACAGAGGTTATGATGTATCTTCTATAAATAGTGAGACCTTGGGTATATCTGACAAAGAAAGTAAGGCAAGGCACATTCTAATACAATTATTCTTAATATATTTTTAAAACCAGTAACATAAAACTATCACTGCTTTTAATAATGTACTCTCTAAATTCTATGAAATCATATAAAACACTCTGTAAAGTTAGACCAAGGATGATTTTATAAGCAAAAAGTTACTATATATAAATGGCATGCTGAAAAAAGTGATTAGAATGCATTTCTATTTTCTTCTACTACCTCTTTAACACTTATTTGAGGGATACTTTTTCTCTGTCCCTGGATGTAAATTACATTAGGCCCTGTGAGTCTTATGCACATTTTTCTTACATTTATTCACAAATACAGTCTCAATTAGAATGTCCTTTTTTTCAACACTTCAGTCTTCACTGAAAGTAATATTTGTACATACTTCCCTGCCCCCACCCCCCTCCCAATTACCTCAGCTCCCAGGCTAGGTTATGGTTATAGACAGTTGCAGGTGGCTGGTTCCTCTTCCCCAGTACTCCCACCTCCCATTGCTAATTGTAGCTTCAGGCCTCTATTAAAATACTAGAAGTTTGCATTTAACTGGTGCCATTGTAAGGTGGTGCCAAGCTCTCCAGGGCTGACATACATTTAAAGCTCTTTTTCTCAACTGACTTTAGCAGAGACTCCCAACCTCATGCGTAGTCTCTCATCTGCAGCCCCAGCAACATAGCTATGGAGCTCAGTGCAAAATAAAGTGTAGGGCCCTTTGTTTACAAATTATCAAGAATTTCAAGATAGCAACTACAGAGCATAATATCAAGTATGACACCCTGTGTAACTGCAGAGGATGCATGCCTATGAAGCCAGCCCTGATCATCTGTAGTTCCACTAATTTAGCAAATGTATTCCATTCTTCTCACTCTCTCCACATTCTCTAGCAATGTAGAAACTTCCAGACCCTTCCAGATTCCCACTTGACAATTTTTGTTTTTCTTACAATTGCTTTTGGAGACTTAGCCAAAAATTCTTTGCCACGGCCAGTGTCAAAAAAGGTATTTTTAGAATTTCTTTTAGAATTTTAATAGTTTGAGGTCTTGCATTTATATCTTTAATCCATCTTGAGTTAGTCTGTATATATGCTGAAAGGTAAGGGTCTAATTTCATTCTTCTGCATATGACTAGCCAGTTGGCCCAGTACAATTTATTGAATAGGGAAGTCCTTTCTCCATTGCTTACTTTTGTCAGCCTTGTCAAAGATCAGATGGTTACAGGTGTACAGCTTTATTTCTGAGTTTTCTACTCTATTCCATTAGTCAATGTGTCTGTTTTTGTGCTAGTACCAATGAATTCCCTCTGCATTTGCTTGCCCTTCACTTATTTAGTTTAATTCGGTGGGATATGAAATTCTTGGTCAGAATTTCTTTTCATTAAGGATGCTTTGGAACAAGAAAAAAAAAGAAAGAAAAAAGGATGCTGAAAATAGGCACCAAACTCTTCTGCTTCTGGCTTGTAACATTTCTGCAGAGAGGTCTGCTGCTAGCCTGATTGGATTCTCTGTATGTGATTTGACCTTTCTCTAGCTGCCTTTAAGACTTCTTTTGCATTATCTTGGTAAATCTGATGACTGTGTGCCTTGGGGATGATCATCTTGTATAGTACATAGCTGGGGTTTTCTGTATTTCTTAGATTTGTATGTCAACCTCTTTAGCAAATTTAGGAAAATTTTTGTGGACTAATATACATTTCCAAGTTGCTTATCCTCTCTCAGGAATGCCAATGAGCCAATTAAGCCTCCTTTGTTTATAAATGACCCAATCTCAGGTATTTCTTTACAGCAGTGCAACAGACTAATACAGTTGGTGTTCCTTTAACTGTGGTATAAGTTGAGTATAGTCAGTTGGCTTCATTTCTTGATGCTTCCAAAGAGCCAGAGCTCTGTACAGGATCTTTACATGTAGGTAAATTCTTGCACTTGGTTTCAGGTGTATATATTAGCAAGATAATTTTTGGTGTTTTAGTTTGGGCTGCAATCCAGTAGAAAGTGCATAAGAGTAATGATAGGTACCTAGGCTAACACTTAGCTACATGGCTCTTTTATACTTCTTCATATTTGCAGGCATGTTCTTCAGTGGTGATGGCGGGGACAGGGTAGAAATGACCCCCTCATTAGGTCTGCTCTGGGGCCCAGGGGAAGCCCCCTCTGATCATTCCCGCCATGCCCACATTGCTTTTCTTAGCTGATTTGCATTGCAGGGTCCCCTTGTGCAGAGGCTATGACAGGGAGATATGCCAAAACCTCTCTGGACTGGCCTTGTAAGGGAGGCATGCCCCATTCTTGCTCTTGCCCAGCAACCCATATATCTCACCCTTCTCAGTTCTTGAGGATAGGGGCTCCTCCCCAACTCAAGTGCCAGCCATAGATCTCAGCTCCATACTCCCAAGCTGTATGCTGCAGCCCTGGGAACAATGGAATATCCCATGGCTCAGGGTTGAGTTCAGGTTGTACTGGAGGATCCTGTATGCTACTGCAATCTATCTTGATCTGATAACTCACTTTGGAATCTAGTATGTTAGCCAACCTGTCAGTTTTATATCCAGATCACATATTATCATATATACAGTAGTCTTCTATAAAAGTCTTATTTTAATATATCCATCTTCCCCATATTGCCAGCTGTTTACCATAGAAATATGGTATCCCCTTTATAATTATTGGATGTCAAATGTTTTTTCAAGAACAAATTGGATTGATAGTGCTTTAAGGTTTACAAAGGCACTTGTGAACATTATGTCATTATTCAAACAATGCCACAAGAAGGCAAAGTAGGTATTCTGATCTCCACTATTACAGAAAAAGAAAAGAGATTTAATCAGTTTAACTGGCTGAAGGTTTCACAGGTAGTTAATGGTAGAACCAGAACATAGGCTCTCAGAGAAAATACTTTTGTAGTGTTGTACTGGTACAGGTGGGGCAGGTGGGGGGGCAGGTATACATGGGTATTACTGAACTGTAAGCTAATTTCTTCATCTGTCAAATAAGGTTATTGTGACCATTAAATAAGTTAATAAGTGTAAAGCACTTATAATAGTACCTAGCACAGACCAAGTGCTATAGTTTGCTATTATTACAACTATTATTAATTTGTTCTATTCATGGTCAGATTTAATTTCCTAGCATTAATAAAAATCACCAAATAATATTGAAAAGTAACAAATAATAAGTTAGGGTAAAAGAGTGTCTATTTCTCCAGTTCACAAATTGAAAGGCACGTAATAGGTACTATGGGTGGCTTCTATGGCTCACCAGTTATCAAGGTCATAAAGATCTTTGTTATACGTAAATATGGGGCAAACAAAACAAAATAGTGAACTACAATTAGCTGGCCACATTATTATTTACCCATTCATTCACAACCATTTTATAGAGAACCTCCTATGCCCAAAGGCAGACTGACAGAGCAAGGAAGCAAGGATGAACAGAAATAAACTGACATAAAGCTCTTAAACGTGCTCTACAGCCATGGCACCAAAGCCAAAAAAAAAAAAAAAAAGTCCCAATTCTTATATTTCATTGTCAAAATGCCAAAAATGAATAACTAACATTCTCATAGGTTACTATGGTAAAAACATAGGGTACTTTAGGGCTCTCTAGGATAATTTCTTCTAACCCTATAAAACCAAAAGAATGACAGTTTAACTTTTAATTACAAAATAATAAGCATATGATGAAAAATCCAAACACTATCAAAAGATATAAAATAAAAAATTCTCTTTTACCATCCTTTAAAACCCCCAGTCGCCTTCTGCAAATAACTGCCATTATATATCTTATATATCTTTCCATATAATTATATCTTTGTGCTTTTAAGCATATGCACATACAAACACACATAGTATATTTAGAGATATACATCCTTAAAAATTTATACCACATATATGAACACTCCATTAGAATTATATCACATATCTTGTTCTGCAGTTTGCCCTCACTCCCACTTAAACATTTATCTTGACAAATTTTCTCTATCAGCATGTAAGACTTTCAGATTGATATACATAAATTGGTATCAGAAAATAGGTTGTCAAGTCATATTTTATTAGAAATCTGTTAGAGCATGTTGAATTGAAACGAGAATGACTGAAATGTTTACCATTAAACATTTTTGTCACAGTTGAGTAGCTAAATTTAATTCTCATACAATTTGTTTCACAAAGAAACAAAAATGTATATCTTACTATAATTCAACTTTTAAAACTGTAATCTTTTTTCCCCAAACATTGACAATGTTCTGCTGTAGTCTATAGATTTATGTTATTCTATGTCCATCAAGAACCCAAAATACAAAGTGTATCAAGAAGCCACACTAGAAGACAATGAAACAGCAGAAACTCAACAGAATATTACTATGTAAAAAGCCTTTATGTCAAAGAAAGATAAAAAATCAATTTTTCGTGATTGTAATTATAACATGATCTCACCATACAGACTTTTAATGCAAGCAGTGCTAGTCTCAACAGACTTGAGAGCTTCCCACTCCAACTGCCCTGTTGGGATGCCACTTGTAGACTCTTTCTGTAACACATCTCTGCAGCACTCATCATTCCTTGGGACTGATACACATGTGCCAGCCACTAAGAAACAAAAAGGGGAGAAGTAGGCAAAGGACTTCAGTTTACTATGCAGTCTGTTATCCCCACTTCCAACAAACACAATAAACTTTGAAGGAGCAAAGATTTTTTATTTAGTTATTGGTAAGTGCTGTGCCCAAAAAACAATTACAGGTCAAAAAAGGGTTGTCATATTGCCAATTCCTTTAGCAACAGTTGACTATTAGCAAATCGACTCCATTAATATGTAAAAATAGTAATATATAATGATCAAGTAGGGCTTATTCTAAGAAAGCAAAGTTGGCTTAATATTTGAAAATCAATATAATCCACCATATTAACAGAACAAAGAAAAAGATTTTCATATGCCATAAAAAAAGACTTAATAAAATTCAAGATTCATTATTTTTTAAGAAAAACTTCTCTTAGCATATTCAGAGTAGAATCTTCTTAATCTGAAAAAGATATTGATAAAGACCTATAGAAAACCCCATACTTAGTAACAAAACAGTCTGTGCTTTCCACCTGAGGTAAGAATAAGGCAAGAATGTTTACTTATCACCACTTTTAACTTGTATTAAAGGTTCCAGACAGTACAATAAAGCAAAACAATCAACAAAAAACCTTAATATGTAAATACTGGGAAGAAAAAGGTAAGAGTGCCATAACTTTCTAGGTACAAAATTCAAAACCAGTTAAAAGAATAAGTGAATTTCGCAAGGTGTTGAAAAGTCAACATATAAAAATCAACTGAATTTTTAAATGTTTGGAGATAATTTAAACACACATGTACACACAGAGAATGGAACAACAACAAAAATACTGAATACCTAGAAATAAATTTAACACTAAAGTATAAAAGACCTCTAGGTTGAAAAGTGTAAAACACTGCTGTGAAAAACTTAAAACTAATTAAATAGAAGAATATGCTACATTTGTGAACAGAAAATATTCAGTAGAGTATTACTTTGTCAATTGTCCCCAAATTAAACTGTAGATTCCAAACAATCTCAATTGAGATCCCAGCAGAGCTTTCTTGGGTAGGAATTAAAAATTTACAGTAGCTTATTTAACTTTGGTTTCAGTTATCTGTGGTACAATACAATAAAATACTCCGAGAGAAAGAGGGAGACCACATTCATATAACTTTTATTATAGTACACTGTTATAACTGTTTTATTATTGTTGTTGTTAATCTCTTACTGTGCCTAATTTATAAATTAAACTATCATAGGTATGTATGTATAGGAAAAAAACATTTGTGTGTGTGTGTGTGTGTGTGTGTTTGGGTACGGTTCATCACTATTTGCAGTTTCAGGCATCTATAGGGGTGTTGGGACATCTTCCCTGAAGATAAGGTGGGACTACTGTATTTGGAAATGCAAAAGACCTAAGACAAACTTGAAGGAAAACAAAAAGTTGGAGGTTTTAATATTAACCACATATCAAGACTAACTATAAAGCTATACTCAAGAATAAGAAAACAAACAAAAGAATAAACAAATAGACCAATGGAAAATAATAAGAAGGCCTGAACAACCCATACATACACAGCTGATTTACGATAAAGGCATCACCATAATTCCATGGGGACCAAATGATCTTTTCAAAGATTGGTACTATGTTAATTATGGATAAAAATAAACCTCAACTTCTGCAATATTCGCAAAGATTAACCCAGGATAAATTATAGACCTAAACATGAAAAGTAAAACAATAAAATTTCTAGAACAAAACATAAAAAAAAAAAACTTCATGAACCTAGAGTAAGCAAAAAGTCCTTAAATAGAATATCCCAATAAAGCATTAACCATAATCAGACTTCATTAGCATTAAAATCAAAAAATAACATTAATAAAGGCAGCCATAGATCTAAGAAAATATTTGCAAAATAAATATCCAAAAACGTGATTGGATTCAGGAAATACAATAAATTCCAATAATTCAATAAGTAAAAAAATGAAGAGCCCATTAAGAATTATGCAAAGCACTTTACACAGAGGATATCCAAAGGTTCAATAAGCATATAAAAAGTTGTTTGATGTCATTAGATATCAAGTAAACACAAGTTAAAACTACCACAAGATATTATTACCTACATATTCACCAAAATAGGGGGAAAAAACAGCAATCTAGCAACATCAGCACTTGGAATGCTCATGCACTGCTGGTACAAGTGTAAACTGGTATAACCATTTTAGATAACTCTTTGGCAGGATCTATTAAAGTAACCATACATACATGCTATGTCCCACCAAAAAGCATGTCCAAGGTTGGTCACAGCAGCATTATCCATACTAGCCACAATTTGGAAATGCCCAAATGCCCATAAATAGTACAATAAATAAATATTATAGTATGTTCATAAAATGAAATGAAAAAAACTATGGCTACATGAAACCACCAAAGGAATCTCACAGACATCCTGTTGAGTGAAAGCAACCAGATACAAAAGAGTAAACCACTGATATGAAGTTCAAAAACAGGAAAAACTAAATAGAAGTCAGAACAGAGGTTTTCCTTGTTTTGGGGTTGGGGGAGTGGAGCAAGGAGATCAACTGACAGTGGCCTGGGGGAGGGAGTTGGGTTGCTAGAACTGTTCTGTATCTTGATATGGGAGGTGTTAAACAGGCATATTTAATGAGTAGTACTTTTAAGATTTGTATACTTTATTCCTTGTGAATTATATAACACACACACACACAAGCGCGTGCATGCGCAATATCTTAAGACTACTTACTGATATGATTTGGCTGTGTCCCACCCAAATCTCATCTTGAATTCCCATGTGTTATAGGAGGAACCCAGTAGAAAGTAACTGAATCATGGGGGGTAGGTCTTTCCTGAGCTGTTTTTGTGATAGCGAATAAGTCTTACAAGATCTGATGCTTTTAAAAAGGGGGGTTTCCCTGCACAAGATCTCTTCTCTTGTCTGCTGCCATGTGAGACATGACTTCCACCTTCTACCATAATTATGAAGCCTCCCCAGCCATTAAAGAGTCCATTAAAACTCTTTTTTCTCTAAAGTGCCCAGTCTCAGGTATGTCTCTATCAGCAGTGTGAAAATGGACTAATACCCTTAAATTTTTCCTTTTTAGTTTGACAATTTATTTCTCCCTTTCATAACGAATATTAAATCATCAACATGAATTAAGTACTAAGGTCAACTAGATATTCTAAGGTCAACTAGATGTTTACCTTAAATCCTAAATCCCATATGGAAAACTTACTCTAAGAAAGGAGAAAAAAGAATTACAGTAAAAGGGAGGCTTAGTTTTCATAATCCAGTAATTTTATGCCAGATAATTTTTAAAAAATTATCTAAAGCAGTGATATCAAGAAGCTGATAGAATAAAAGATCAGAATATAAAACCAATTATTGTAAGATAAACTTCTATATCAAAAAGCCCCTTTGATACTTTCTCTGGGGCACATATAAATGCTTATTTATAATACTGACAAATAAAATGTTACATCTGTATTTAAATATAACAAATTAAATATATAATAAATATAACAAATTATAAAAAATAATTACATGCTTCCTTGTATTTTAATGACAATAAACACAAAGCTCACAGTGATCATTGTGCATTTGTTACTGTGGATAACCAAAGCCACCTGAAAGAGCAGATGATCTGTTAATTCAAGCATTAATCCTGAAAATAATTATTTCTAAAAGCACTAAATACAGGTTATCTGTAAAGTAGTTAGGGAGAAACTATACACATCCCCTCTAACGGCAGAGTTAAACACCATTATGGTACCCTTATTATAAAATGCCCATAACATAGCAACCCATATAAAAGACAGTCTTTTCATCACTGTTTTAAAGTGAGAAGATTTATAAAGCTTTAAATCATCATTGTAGCAGATCCTAAACTAGTATTAAACTTCCGTAGTTCCTCTAACCCTAATGCCTTTTACATCTTGAAACTGAGAGATAAAATGGTAAGACAGCAAACCAAATAAAGATGGAGCATAGACCTGACATTAACTAATACTATGAAGTGTTCTAATTGAGGAATCAAATAAGAAAGGAGAAAACTTACCTGCCAAGCTGGAACAGAGGTTGAGTTGGACATGACTGTTTTTTGTAGTTCTTCAAGTACAGCATCTGGGAGTGGCTTTTGTGACTCCAGGAGTGGTTTACACTGAACTTGTCTCAAAAGTAAGATAATGGCTGGCTGATCAGGGTTACTTTTTAAATACTAGAAATTAAATTCCAAATAGGAATACATCAAATAGGTTCTTAAATATTAAAAGTAAAAGGCATATTCTCCAAGTTGGGAAAATAAAATTCTGAATGTTTATACCTTTTCTTATTAAAGAATAAACAACAGCAAAAACTAAATAAACAAAACAATGAACAACTTGTAAATATCAAACTTTACATTTAAATAACTTTAAAATCAGTAATGCTATTATTATTGTAATGTACAATGTATTTCCCTTTGACTTAGTTTACTCTTAAGTGATATCCTGAAAAATTTAGGTTCTGAATGTAAGCAGATAGCTAAAGTAAGAAAACATAAAATTAAGTGAGAAGGCTATCACTATTCCATACTGGAATAAACTATACTGTGTAAGAAGAAAAGAGGTATGAATTTTTTCTTTCTTAACTTCTTAACAAAGATATATGTCTTTCTTCGAGACACAGCGTTTTCAAGTACTGCAAGTAAGAAAAATGACCTATTTTCCCATTTCCTTAAGCTACTATTTATTTCTTAAAATACTTACCTACATACATACATAAATGTATTATATATGCTTATATCCTGTGAGTGTGTATATATGTATATACGAAGAATTTCTGTATACAAGTCCTCCCACTATTGTTTTAAATATTTGTTTCTTTATTGTTTGTCTCTCAATAGCCTACTTTTCTACTTTTTACTCATCAGATCACAGTCTTAAATGTATTTCTAAAATTTATTTTATTGCTTTCTTCTAAGTAAGCGATTGGAAGAACAAACTGACAAGGAAAGGTTCATAAGGCATCATTTATTCTATTGGAGAGCACAGAGCAACTGTCAGTTTATGCTTAGTAAACACTTCCTGTATTTACTAAGCATAAATTGTCCTGTCAGTTTATGCTTAGTAAACATTTACAGTGTTTACTAAGCATAAATTGTCCTGAACTTACCTCAGATGGAATTCCTTAAATAAAAGAAAAAATGTATTACTCTGCTTTTCATAAAATTTGAGTCTATTCTTCCTTCTCTGTTAAATGTATACTGATCTTTCCAAAAACATTACACATATGAAACATGTTTCTAGGAAAAGTCATGTTCAAAACTCTCTTTAACAATTACATTATTTCTAAGTGCACTTTGGAAACTAATTTATTCATTCAGTAAACATTTATTGAGCCCCTATTATGCTTTAGGCAAGGTACTACACATTTATTCACAAAGCCTGAAGCATAGAGCCTATAATCCTGACATGTAAAAACAGACTACCGAGTAGGCTCCAGTCACCCACTTGACAATTTCCGCAGTCATTCTACGTGATCCAGAACTTTGGAAAACTGAAGAGATATTGGAAAATATAGCATTAAGAAGGAAGCAATCAGAAATCAAAGGAAAATGCTGCCTCTCTAATGGTATCCAAAAACAAATAAAAATTTGTTTTTAAAGACCTATAACACAAGAGCTTGAATCCCAGAGTCAGACAAATGTGAGTTTAAATCACAACTCTATCCATTCCTAATTGTGAGCTCCTGTGCACATTACTTATCCTCTTTAAACCCTTAGTTTTTCTCATCTGTAAAAATGAGGATAATAATAAATACCTATATCATGAGATTGTTGTGAAGTTCAAATACCAAATGCTAAATGCAGTGACTGGTTTGTGGCAAGTACAGTAATCAATAAATTTTGTTATCATAATTGTCATCACCACTACTACATGTTACTACATGTTCTTTAAATAACATGCTTTCCCCCCACTTTTTTTTTTGAGACAGGGTCTTGCTCTGTTTCCCAGACTGGAGTGTAGTGGCATGATCATGGCCCACCACAGCCTCAAATACCTGGGCTCAAGCAATTCTCCTTCCTCAGCCTCTCAAGTAGCAGGAACTACAGGAATAGATCACCAGGCCCAGCCAATGTGCAATTTTTTGCAGAGACAGCCTCTCGCTATGTTGCCCAGGCTGGTCTCAAACTCCTGGCTTCAAGTGATCCTCCCACCTCAATCTCCCAAAGTTCTGGGAATACAGAAGTGACCCACCACATCTGGCCTCACACATTCCATTTTTGAAGTTATTTTCCAAGTGAGATAAGAATCCATGAATTCCAATGCACACACCATAATACCTTTGTGCAGAGAGTTTCAGCTTCAGATATTCTTCCTGTGTCTATTAGACCAGTGACAGCTTGTGAGAGAGACCACTTTTCAAGAGACTGGTTGTAATCTTCAAAGAATTTTTTGTCTTTAACTGTAAACAAAAAATGCCAAAGTTACTTTCTTCTGCAATTTATAACGTGTTCTCAGAGGAGTAACTGGTTCCTAAAAAATTGCCATTAGACTTACCATCCACTCACAATTTTTAAGTTAATGTGCTACATGTACCATAGACTATCCTGACAAGACGCAGGTATCTGAGAAGTTTCATGGCAGGAGTATTTGTGGCTAAATAACTCAAAGCCTCATATAACTGTGACTTCTAAAGAAATAATAAAATAATTTGTTGAAAACATATAAAGATTTACTATAATATAATGAATGTAAAATAAGCTACACATTTTCAAACTATACAATTTGATGAGATTTGACATGTATATCAGTGAACCATCATCACAATCCAGATAATGAACATATTCAACATTATTAAAATTTTCCTCTTGCCCCTTTGTAATCACTTTTTTCCCCAACCTACTCCATCCTCCCTTCCTTGGCCTCTGTCCCCAGTTAGCTCCTAACATGTTTTCCGTCACATAGACCAATTTGCATTTCCACAAATTTCATCTAAGTAGAATCATGTAGTATAAATTCTGGCATCTTTCACAGGTGCTAATATGGCAAATTACATTCATTTTCAAATGTTACAATAACTTTGCCTTCCTGGGATACACCATAATTGATCATGATGTATTATCATAATTTTTATGTATTGTTGGATTTGAATTGCTAAAGTTTTGTTATGAATTTCTCCGTCTACATACACAAGCAATGTTGTTCTTTGCCTGGTTTTAGTATTAGGGTAATGCTGGCCTCATAGAAGATGTCAGAGGTATTATTATCTTAGATTTTCTGAAAGAATTTGAGTAGAATTGGTATTATTTTTCCTTAAATACTAGGTAAAATTCATTAGTAAGTGTTGCCTTCAAGATAGCTGATTAGATGCATTTGGTTCTCGCCTCGTCCATGGAAAGGAACCAAACGGCAAGTAGATAATCCATATATTATCAACTTCAAATATATTATCTAAGAAAGCATACTGGAAGTCAACAGAAAAGTGACAGGAAACACCAAAAGCAAGGAAGGAGAGGGCAGTGGCGTAGTATGCTCAGCTGGGATCAGCTAGGAGCCTAGAAAGGCTCCTGAAACGCAGGGAAAGGAAATAAGAGTCCCCTAACAGTCTACATTCCTGCCATAGACTCCAATAATTCTAGTCACAAGACAGCCCTATGACCCTTGCAGGCCCTAAAACTAACATAGGGAAGCATACAATAATGGCACTAGTCCAAAGTGGGAGCTCACGCTGAGTCCCACAAACCCCTGAGTCCTAAGCAGCTAAAGTGTGGCACTATTTTGAGAGCCCAGCCCTCTACCAGGCTGTGTCTTGACACACATCCCAAGAGCCCCTGTATCTCCACAGCCCTGAAGCTCCACTGATATTCCCTGCCCACAGCCACTGCTGCTGATTATCTACCAGCAGCAGTGGCTGTGGGCAGGGAATATCAGTGGAGCTGAGGGAATATGTTGGGGCTGAGGTGAGAGCCGCTGTCAGCCACCACGAGCTGCCGGTAAGGAGTAGCCATGCATATTCAAGTACCCTGAGAACAAATTTCACTGCCCTGCAGCTACCACTGCATTGGAATACAGCAGAGCTGAGGCATGACTGAAGCCTGCAACCCCCACCCCCAGCTGCCTATGGCTGCTCACACTGAAAGCAACCCCACTCTACCTAGTTGCAGGGTCACAATGCAGCAGTTGCTGCTTCCAACAAAGCATTTGCTGGCAGCCCAGCATCATTCTGCCGTGCCTATCACAGCCAAGGCCTGCATGCACCCCCAGGGAGCCTAAGGAAACGTCTACCTGGCCTGGCTCCATTCCCTAGAGTACCCAAGCATGCCCTCCTGGGGCCTGGGGACTGCTCAGCTCAGACCACCACCACTAACATTTGAGCACTCCTCTGGGATCTGAGGTCGGACCCTTCCAATGTGCTGCTAACACTGCAGGTGACACTCACTCACATGTACCATGTATGGGACTGGGGACTGGTACACGCAGTCCATTGCAGCCACCACCAATGCCAGTGTGGACTGCTTGGGTCCCAGAGGGCTGTCCCACTGCTACTGCCACCAACCATACCACGCCTGCTTCCCAGCGACTCAAGAACACTCACACCCACCCAGCCTAATTGTGATGGTGAATACTGAGTGTCAACTTGATTGGATTGAGGGATACGAAGTATTAATCCTGGGTGTGTCTGTGTGGTGTTGCCAAAAGAGATTAACATGTGAGTCAGTGGGCTGGGGAAGGCAGGTCCACCCTTAATCTGGTGGGCATAATATAATCAGCTTCCAGAGAATATAAAGCAGACAGAAAAACATGAAAATGAGAGACAGGCCTAGCCTCAGCCTACAGCTTTCTCCCATGCTGTATGCTTCCTGCCCTCAAACATCGGATTCTAAGTTCTTCACTTCTGGGACTGGGACTGGCTCTCCTTGCTCCTTAGCTTGCAGAGAGCCTATTGTCGGACCTTGTGAAAATGTAAGTTAATACTTAATAAACCCCCTTTTATATATATTCGTTCTTTCCCTGTATTATTTCTGTCCCTCTAAGAGAACCCTGACAAATACGCCAATGCTGCTGTCATTTCTGGCACCTGAACAATCCATCTATAAAGGCACAAGAATGGGCCTGCCTAAACCCACTAACACCAGTGTCACTGTACACTGCTCTGGCATCCAAGGACAGGCAAGCTTATACTGCTGCCACCACTGGGGCCCAAAGACTGGCCTACCTGGCATCCCAGGCCCCATCAAAACTTCACCAAGCCTACACTAACAAGTATATCCTAACACACCAAAGAAACCACAAATACCACAGATGCTGTCTACAACCAAAGAAACTGGAGATTACACTCAGAATATAAGCCGAAGTGACCTACCCAAACAACACCATGGATACATCTTCAGGAAAAATTGCTTCCCTACCAAAAAAATACAAAAATTGGAACTGACTGTTAGACTAGATGTGCATATATAAATGTAAGACAAAGGAAACAAGAAAAAGCAATGAAATATGATACCTCCAAAGGAACAGAATAATTCTATAGCAACAGATCTGAATCAAAAAGTTGTTTATGAAATCCTGGGGGAAAATTCAAAATACTGATAATAAAGCAGCTCAATAAGATACAAGAAGAGAATACTAAAAACCAGTACAAAGAAATCGGAAAAAGCAATTTAGGATACTAATAAAAAATTTAACAAAGAGATAGTTATCATAAGAAATAACCAAACAGAAATTCTAGAACTGAGGAATTCATTGAATGAAATATAAAACATATCTGAAAGCTTCAACAATAGAATAGATCAAGCAGAAGAGCCTCAGAACTTGAAGACAGGTCTTTAAATTACCTAGAAAGACAAAAATACAAAAGGATAAGCAAAGCTCACATGATATATGGGACACCATAAAGCACCCACATATTTAAATTTTCAGTATCCTAGAAGGCAAAAAAAAAAACAAAAACATAATTATTTCATTTAGAAAAACTATTTAATAAAATAATAGATGACAGTATCCCAATTCTAGCAAGAGATTTAGACATCTGAAAACATGAGGAAGCTTAGAGATCCACAATTATATACAATTTCAAAAGATGTTCTCCATGTTACACTATAGTTAACCTATCAAAAGTCAAAGACAAAAAGAAAATACTAAAAACAGCAAGAGAAAAGCATACTACTTATAAATGAACACCCATCTGACTAACAGCAGATTTGTCAGCACAAACCTTACAGGCCAGTAAAGAATAAGATAATATATCCAAACTGCTGAAAACAAAAAAAACTTTCAGCCAAGAAAACTATATCCAGCCAAGTTATCCTTCATAAATGAGGGAAAAATAAAGGTTTCTCAGACAAGTAAAAGCTGAATATCATTACTAGACCAGTCCTACAAGAAATGTGTAATGGAATCTGAGCTTGAACGAGAACAGACAACATTCACCGTCATGAAAACACATAAAAGTAAAAACTCACTGGTAAAGCAATTATACAAATGAGGAAGAGAAAGGAAACAGATGATACCAATACAGAAAACCATCAAAATACAGTAATATACCATAAAGAGAGAAAGAAATAAAGGATACACAAAAAATCAATTAATTAAACAACAGAAATAATACATCACACAACAATGGTAACCTTGAATGCAAATGAATTAAACTTTCCATTGAAACTATAGAGATTGGCTGAACGGTTTTAAAAAAAAAAAACCTAACCTATGCTGCCTGTACGAAACTAATCTCGCCTATATAGGCTGGATGTGGTGGCTCACACGTGTAATCCCAATATTTGGGAGGCCAAAACAGGAGGATTGCTTGAGCTTAGGAGTTTGAGACCAGCCTGGGCAACATAGCAAGACCTCATCTCTAAAAACAAAGTGTACCTATGACTTGGGAGGCTGAGGGAGGAGTATTACTTGAGCCCAGGAATTTGAGGCCAATCTGGACAACACAGCAAGACCTCATCTCTTAAAAAAAAAAAAAAAAAACAACTAAAATAATGATAACAGCAACATATTTGATTATGTGTGCTTATGTGTGTGTGGACGTTTATGTGTAAGCAAAAGAGCAAAGACATAAAGGACAATAATTAGGCTTGTTTTGTTATAAGGATTTGCACCATCCATTAAGTAGTATACTGTTAGGTGAAAATACAGTTGGATTAATTTTACATGTATATTGCAACCAATAAAAAAGGGCAACCAGTAAAAAAAAAGTAGAAAAGGAAATATAACTAACATGCTAACAAAGAAGAGAAAATAGCATCATATGAAAGGCATAATTAAAACTATAAAACACAGAAAAAGTTAGATAAAAATAGAAACAAAGAACGGGCAACAAATAGAAAATGATAAAATGTATGATAGATACTAATCCAGTTATATCAACAATCAGTTCATACACCTATAGTCTAAACATACCAATGAAAGTCAGAGATTGTCAATGTGAATAAAAACTAAAAATAGGTAGATTGTTCTTTCTTTTAATCTGAAGAACATGGCTTAACAATAACTATGCTATAGGTATTTCTGATTTCCTACTTAATAAATTCATTTTATTAAAATATTTCAATCTTATAAAAGACTCTATAATCTGTTACCATTAAACAAAAGCCTATTAATTTGTCCTAGTGGTCAAAAAGACAGGCAGTAATGATGCTTAACATTTACTAAAAAATGATTAATAACCAAAAATTAATTCAGTGAAAAGCTAATGTCCCAAGACAAAAGTAGGCTAATCTACTTATTAATATAAGTAGGTTAATCTATGTCACTTTTCAGTGAAGAAATTTATAGACTTACAAAACAATGTTAAGTAAATCTGATTATATTAACAGCTTACTCTGACCAAGATTCCCAGGAGGAATCACAAGACAGTTTCAACGCTGGTTTTAGTAAAGGACTCTTTCCACGTCACCTCTATCCTGAAATGCTGGTAAAGTCTCAAAGTAAGTAAATGCTACAAAAAAGAGATTTCAGCTAACAGAACCTACTGGGCTTTTAAGCTATCTAGAAGAGAAAAACATATATATGCTTATCAAACATCTGTACAAATATTATACTATGTATGGATTTTTAATGAATATATTTTTTATAACAATACATGCTGAAGCTGTTTGTATTCCTGATTTAATCATTTAAGAAATCTGAATTAAATGTATAGAGATGCTTTTTAAAACTTACTTGAAGCAGTAACAGCAGATAACAGTGCCAAGTATAAATCCATCCTCTTTGACTGAGTGTTGTTCACTAGGGCCAGTTTATCATCAGCATGATAGGCTGCCATTAGCCCAGCCCAGATAGCAGGGTCACCTAAAAACAGGAAATACACAATGGTAAGTCTTGTTAAAATCAACAGGTTGCTGAAAAACTATCAAAAATGAGAGTAAGAGTTTACAAGTTGAAAAAAAGTGTATCTAAAAAATAATTTCACTTTCTCAAAGGAAAATTAAACTGCCCTTGTTTTCAGAGACATTGCTACATTCATCTATAGAGATTTAACAATGTTTCCAAACATATCAGAGAATGAGAAACATCCTATTAAGTTCTTCTTTCATGGCTGGTTAGCTCAGCTGCCTAGAGTGCTGTATTACTGTGGAAAGGGCAATTAGATTCACTTTCACTGGATACCAAGGACAACTCTCACTCATCTTCATCACTTAGTAATCGTTGTTTTAAAGACTCTGTCCTAGGACAAGGAAGATAACACAATTTTCCAGTTCTTAAGAAAAGTTTAAGCCAAAGGAAAGGCTTACGATTTTAATGATATTCTAACAGGCAAGTATAAAAGTCATTTCATCATTCCAAGTGAAGCATTTATATGATTACATGTCCTTTATTCATTTGATCTTTCCTTCTTTCCTTCAACCTTGACAGCAGCTCCAGGGGAGGAGGAAGGAGGAAAGTCCAATAGCAGTGAGTTGGAAGGAAACTTTTTATGCCTAGAAAAGATTATGCATAAAGACTTCTCTATTTAAGAAAGTTAGTTATGAAAAAAAAATGTGAAGGAGATTTGGCATTTACAAGTTTTTTTTCTTTTCATTTGTTTGGTAGTTCATTTTTATAAATCTTATTTTGCCATTCACTTCAACATGTTAATATTTTAGTCCTGCTAGGCTTAAAAAACAAATAAATGCTTTTAAATTCTCACAAGGGAGTATTAGTTAACAATATAGTCACTTGATCATACTTTTTAGCTTTAGTTTTCTATTTTTTCTTATCTGACCACCCCACTCAGTATGTTTTCTATCAAATGTCTGAAATATATATCTACTTCAGTTATAGGTGACCAGTATTACTGCTAAAAGTAAAAATATCAACAAAATTACAAGAATCATTAAAATCTTATGCAGATCAAATACTTTTATAAAAAGTTAAATACATACCTCCATATTATGAAAAAATTTCTGCTCCAAATAATGACTATCTTATTTTAAGTAGCACAGACATAATCAAATTCCAAAATAAACAAATGGGGACCATTTTCTAAAATTTATGATGAACAATATAGAGAAAGGCACATGACAGCCTTAGATCTGGGTTTCAGGTCTAGCAATGCCACTAATTAATGTGTGGTAGTTCCTCCTTTAGGATTCATTTCCCTATAAAACAAGACAACTAAACCAGATAATAGCTGAGGTGCCATAGAGTCTTAAAGTCTATGATTCCAACAGAAGTGAACTCAATCTCTGAATATTAAATTAAGCCTAAGATTAAGGGGATAGCCTCTTTAGGGATCTTACAGTATTATATAGTTTGAATTTCTGATGGGAGAATGAACAATAGTTGGCAGCAATTTCTTCCATCACAATACAAAATAGTTACTGTTTCCATGAACTCTTCCCTAGATAATCATTAACCCAAATTTCCTATAAAATAAAGTGACTCTAAGATAATATATAAACAACAAACGTAAACATTTTAAAATAAAGCTTGCCAAAAATACCTCTTAGTATCACAGAAGCACTAATCTAGCAGAAATCAGATTTTTTTTCCATTCAATTCTAACTTCTTGGAATTATCTTTATATTCCTGACAAGACTCCCTGGAATAGCATCTGTGAAAACTGTACTTTGTTCATCTAAAGATCTACAAGGACTAGGGGTACAGCCACTACACATAACAACAATTATATTCATTTTCATTGGACTCTAAGGACAAGTCTCAAACAGGCACTCATCTTTACCACTCAGTCACTGTTTTAAGCGTCTCTGCTTCCTTAAGCATGTATTTATCTAGATAATCTGGGAACATCAGAGATCATTAGAGAGGACCTTATCTGGGCAGTCTCACTTTTCTAAAGTTTATGTTCTTACACAATCAAAAGCTAACAGATCTTTTATCATTCTGGATCCACAATAAGAATTCTTGAGAGTTAAATCTATCTAATATTTACTTGAGAACTCCAAAAATAAAAAACTTACCAAGATATACATATATAAATCAAAATGTTTAGTCTCTTTTTGTTCTATGTCAAAAGGAAAGAAAATATAAACAACAGAATATTGATTTTTTTAATTAGTTTACAAAATAATCCCTGAAATGTTAGATATTTTGCAGCTTAATGAGGATCTTTACAATTTATTGTGAAGATAATATTGAACTTGTTCTTTGTATAATTTCTTTCCCAACAGTGCTTAGCCAAAAGCAACAGCATTCTGATCTAACGCATTTGAAGAGTTGAAGGGGAATAAATTTAATGGTTTCTTTAGTATTTAAAATAATATTATATTGTTTAAAAATATACCTTATAACCCTATATTGCTAGACATTTCAGTCTTCTATGGCATTTTCCAAAAGCGGTAATGGAAGCATGCTTAAGTGACATTCCTCACTACCTTTGTGATCAACAGCCTACAGATGACACAATTAGCTCAGGTTGGGGCCATAACTGTGGCATTTCTAACAGTTACCACAGAACATACATCGCCATCCTTCAAAAAGCTACAGACACATAAAACTATCTAAATATGTTTGTTAAATAATTTAGTAGCTATAGGCAAAACTCTCTAAGCCATATTGATGCAAAATGGAAATCATTTTAAATTGTTTCTTGAAAATATATGTATAGTTCAGACTGTCAGTACAGGTAATAAAGTATCATTAAGACATTCCTTTAGGCCTCTTTCGATAATTGATACTCTCTTATCAGTAGCCAAAAGCAGATAATCAATAATACGCAAAATCTTGAAATATTTTCTTAAAATTTCCTTTTATCTTATTTCAGGGAAATATAAACTTTGCTCCTATAAACCACGAATGAATGCAAGATTGATAGAATCTAAATTAGTGAATATAAATGTACTGAATTATCACATGCACCTTGAAACTATGTAAATCTATGATGCATCAATTTTTAAAAGTCATTTCTGATGGTATGATATATTGTATTAAACACTTATATAGTGCATAACACTTTAATCACCCAAACTCCTGTTGTAGAAGATCTAAATTATGTACATTTTTGCCTGGTACAAATAATGCCAATAAAATATATATCGTGTGCAAGATTTTGCCTCCATTTAAAAAAATATGTTTTTAGAAAAAAAAAATTGGAATTAATGAAATAGATATTATATGCACCTGGAGAAAGGAGAGCTGCCTTCTGAATGGTCTTTAGTGCAATATTTTTTTCATCTTCTGCTGAACTGCTTCCCATAGCCAACTGATTTACTGTAGTATACAGTAATGCCTTCTACATAACAGAAAAGAAGTATGTTAGCCAATTTTCCTAATAGCTCCCTCTCTTTCAAACTGACTAAAAAGACTCTATTTGATATGATATGATCCCTAAGGCTATGAAAATTATTACTCCTTCATCAATATTATTTAATAAATTCAACATTTCCTTTGTACTATGGCAAACTAACCTTTCCGTGATTTGAGTCCAGAATATGAGCCACATTTCCTGCTACAACACCTCCCTAGAACAGAAAATATTGATGATTTATACACATGCAAAAACTTCCATGAAAAAGTAAAAATTAAGATTGATAAGACCTTGCCACTAAATCATTGGAAAGGTTCAGTTTTACCACATTTATAACTCCTAAACGTCTTAAAAGTATCAACTTATTATTACTGTTGGAAAAGACTAATATTCTTGTGAAAGGAAATCTTTTCTACTGTGACCAACTCTACTTTCAGAATACTCATTTGAAGGTTCAAAAGTTACATAATTTTGCCAACGAAATGTATACTTTTTCTAACAATATAAAAGATTATAAAGACTGGAAGAGACCGATCACAAACATAAACTAACATGGTTTACTACATGAAAATACCTAGTATTTTTAAAACTTCCATACTCTAGTAAAATAAAGTTCAAGGCACCACGAAGCTCATCATTGCTTCAATAATCAACTCAATACTAAAAATAAGAAAAATACGTGTAGCATCACTGAGTTTTAATAAGGTCAATTTGAAATCTGTAACTTTAAATAACTGCAGCTACTTCATACGGTTGTTGATTATAAAAATGCTGACAGCTGACACATAATAAAACACTTCATTCAGGTAATTTTGGAGTCTAATAACAATGGTCTTTCAGGTTCTTTGAGTCTACTCACTCACTAACAATAACTAAAAAAGTGAAATAAAACCCTGCTGCCCAAACTGCAGCTTGTGCATCTGCAGCATCCACACTCTCTAAGAGGTTGTTAGATGTGCAGAATATTGGGTCCCACCTCAGGCCTACAAAATTAGAATCTGCATTTTCACAAGATCACCAGATGACTTCAATTGCACATTAAAGTTGGAAAAGCACGGAGATAAAACATTTTAAAAATGTATTCTTAAATATACTAAATAACTGACAAGATATTAAGGACTTGCCAAGCCATAACTGAAAGGGAAAACTGAAATTCAGAGACAAGTGAGCAGGGAAGCTGCTTCTGCCATTTGCAAATGGCAACAATTTTTTTTTTTTTTTTTAAATGGAATCTTGTTCTGTCACCCAGGCTGGAGTGCAATGGCATGATCTCAGCTAACTGCAACCTCCACCTCCCGGGTTCAGGCAATTCTCCTGCCTCAGCCTCCTGAGTAGCTGGGACTACAGCCTAGCTAATTTTTGTATTTTTAGTAGAGACAGGGTTTCATCAAGTTAGCCAGAATGGTCACAAACTCCTGACCTGAGGTGATCTGCCTGCCTCGCCTCCCAAAGTGCTGGGATTACAGGCATGAGCCACTGCACCAAGCTCAAATGCTAACAAATTTTAATTTTAACCCTGAAGGATGTATGGGCTAGTAGGACAAAAATTAAGGCCCAGGTTCATACAAGGAGTAGAGTATAGAGGAAACCCACATCAGAATAAGCTGAAACCCCAAAAGACCACATCCTAAGGTTCAGGGTGAATTAGAACTAAGCCAAATCTCAAGAACTAGTAACCCAGGCATAAAGTAGCCTGGTTGGTCCAAAACTCCTAAGTTCTAAACTTTGTATAATATAGTCCCAGATTGGTGGACCTCCCAAGCACCCAGCAGAAGCAAGTACAAATTATTTCTATAGAAAGATACCTTAATTCTAGGCCTCAAATTATTCCTACAAATAATTTTCAAGTACACACAACTGGGTAAACAAAGAAACAAAGCCACCAAGAATGAAAATCAGTAAAAATAATGAACAAGACTCATAGACTTCAAACAAGTCTGTGGGTCTCACAGATTTCAGATATTGGAATTATTAGTGTGATAAGTGTTCAAAACATTAGCTATTACTATTATGTTTACCAACTAGTGAAGGCAACTATGGAGAGGATATATTAACCACAGAAGTTAGTAGAATACAAACTCCTGAAAATATCTGGCTGTTACGAACTAAAAGGGTATATAATGCTTTATAAAATGTCAATGACTTCATGTTTATAACTACATTTTTGTATACAGCAGTGTTCTAGTTCTTACTGCCTTATCTTTAAGAAGATTTTAAATAAAATTATCTTTTGGGATTCAAAAACACATAGCTAATGCTTACTATATGGCCATATTACATTACTTTATCCCACATCATTAACATAACCTGTATGTGTTCAAAAAGATCTTCCTACTTCTTTGTAGCTCCCACAACATCTAGAACACTGCAACTGTACATGGAAAAAACTCGGTATAATATTTGTTGAATGACTATTGGAGAATTTAGTTTATAACAGAACTCTCTTCATTGTGTAAATTATCTTTCAGAAAAATAATGCCTTGGTTTAAATGATCGTATTTACCACATCACAAGTCGGTTTATATCTTTTTGCTAGATTTGGAAACAAACATTTCTTTACCTTTGCATTTCGTTGAGCATACTGCGCAACAACTCGAGACAACAGAGACCAAAGAGCAGGGTCACCAGGGTTACTAAAGAGATCAGCAAAAGCAGCAGGCTTAGGCACAAGTTATTTTAACTACAAAATGTACGAACAACCAACAATTTATTAAGTTGAAAACCTTTTAGACATCTAAAACAAGTTCATATCAATTGTGCATGTTTGGTTGAAAACATACTTTATATCACCTATATACACCAATAGTCTTTATGAAAATAAGAAGAAATAAATCAACAATGAATGATTATAATCTCTTTGTGTTTGAACACAGTGTACAAAATTTCCTTAAAGAAAAGTTAAGAAAATTTATCCTAAAAATTATAGGATAAATAATATTGCATGGCAGGAAGATGACTAGTAATGAAAATGACATAAGGACTAAGCTATAAATAACAATTAAAAATGAACAATTAAAAATGAGCAAAGATTAATAAAAATGAACTATGAAAGGAAAAGAAACTACAGACACGACACTTCACTCTGAAAATAAATAGGAAAATTAACCACTGCTGCTAATGACAGCTTTCTTTTTCTCAAATTTTGAAGAAATTAATGAATGTTTAAATGGCTGAAAACTACTAAAGCCATCAATCTAGACAGTACCAGACAACAGACTAAGAATATTATAAACTTGGGAATTAAGAGCTTTAATAGCAAAACAAAGTTTGGCCTTAAATTGACTAAGGGCCGAACTTAGAATTGAATTTAAAAAAAATGCTTATAGTAAAATAATATATACAGTTACCTGGTCCTGTGTAAAATTTCATAGAGCCAGGTTTGGTTTTCAAATGTATATGCTTACCTTATTTTATAGTCTTAATAAAGTCCAAATGTCAAATGCAACCATATCAAATATAATTAGGTTCCAAGTTCACAAATACAAAATTTACCTGTGAACAGCTTTAGATGCTTGTCTTTGCACTGACACACTGCGGCCTTGGAGTGCATAGATGGCTGATGTAAGAAGGCATCTCTGATAATTACTGTCTTTGTGTTTGATGTGCTTCAGTAACTCATTAAGTGCTGCTTTTGACAGTGTAGCATCCTGCATTGCCAACCCTAGAGCACACAGGGCTTGAAGGCTTTCTGTGGTTGGTTCCTTTAAGATAGAACTGTAAACATATTTTAAAATTACCTATTAGTTATGACTAGAGTAGTCTTTATCTGTAACTATTTAAACATTATTTAGTATAAAAGGCAATTTACATTAAGATTCACTAAACTCAACTCAACTTTAAGATTAATATAAAAGCAAATTTCTTAGTGTTTAGAGACAGCAAATCCCCTGATTGTCTGAAGCAGTTAAAAGCCCCAGTGACTCTTTCACAGAGCAACAAAAGCCAAACTTATTTTTCGGTCATTATATTTAAGTTATATGGTTTGGATCTGTGTCCCCGCCCAAATCTCATGTTGAATTGTAATCCTTCAGTGTTGGCGGTGGGGTCTAGTGGGAGGTGACTGGATCAGGAAGCTGAGTTCTCATGAGTAGTTTAGTGAATAGTGAATGGTTTACTGTATAGTTAATTCTCATGTGATGTGGTGTGCAGCACCTCCCCTCTCTCTCTGTCTTCCTCCCGCTCTGGCCATGTAAGGTATGCCTGGTTCCCCTTCACTTCCTGCCATGATTATAAGTTTCTTGAGGCTGCCCCAGAGCCAAGGCTGCCCCAGAACTGCGGCTGCCCCAGAGCCTATGCTGCCATACTTCCTGTACAGGCTGCAGGATCTTCAGCCAATTAAACCTCTTTTCTCTAAATTACCCAGTCTCAGGTATTTCTTTAGCAGTGTGAAAACTAATACACTAAGCTTTAGAAACAAATATAAATTAGTTTCTTTGAGTTTCAGTAATTAGGTAAGTAATTAGGACAATTTTGCTAAAATGTTGAGTTTCAATAAAATCTTAGAAGGTATGAATAATAAAAACTCTTCAATTAAAATATGATTTTTATCATTCTGATAAAGCTTTGTCTTATTTACTCTATGGTATTGAAACCAGCACTTTACATAATAAGTACAAATTGTTTCTATATCAACTGTACTTCAAATTAGTATTTTTATAATATAAGAAGAATTTACATTTTATAGGTAAACATCTAGCATCTTTTTTTTCCTCTTTCAACTATAAAATCTGACTTAGCCTTACAGAGGAAAGGTCATTAATGTTTAGGAATCCTTGTTAATTTAAATAAATGAAATCTTAGCTCTCCAGTAACAATGAAACTTACACTAATTGTTGTGAATTTTATGCTGTAATAAAAATAAAGGAATTTTTTTTAAAAACCTCAACTTTTTAAATGGTTTTTTTTATGTGCAAGTAATGAACAGGTGTTGTACCCATAAATGTTACTTTCCAAAAACAGGAGCTTTATAAAAGAAAACCACATAATAACTTTTAAAAGGTACTGGGATTCCTCTGCTTCTAGATCATTGCTAGGCTAGAAAAATAATTTGCTCTACCAGGAATCACAAGTTATAAGTGAGAATTCTCCAAAGTGGAAATTCTGGAGTGTGGTATCATTCCAGACGAAGTTCTCATGCCCAACATCCACAACTACCTATCAGAGGATTAAACCAGGTCAAAACAGTCCAGCATAATTAGGCTTCATCAAACAATGTCATTATACTCTTTTAAGATGCAAATAAACCAAAACAGGAAACACTAAAATCAATATAATATTTGACACTGTCATAGAAACTGTGAGTTCCTTTTTGTATCCCCCATTCTATAACATCAATAAAAGGAATATTTTACTCAAAGACTATATTATTTTATACATCATTAGCCATGAATTTTTGCCATTAGTTATTATACAAATGCTGCCTAGTGCCATTATCCAAATAGCATAACTATTTTTATGTCCACAATTCACTTCTATAGTTTAAGTAGAATTTTCATGATTTATGTAAGTACATCTATCAGTGAAGATTTAACACTGAGATGTAATCTAACATCTGTAATATCTGATGTTTTGTAGATGGCAATGTAGGAAAGATATATTTTAATCGCTTTTCATTTAAGTGACCTTATGTAAAAAATACACTAATAATTTAGCAGTTCCAAGTTTTAAACAATGCTCATTGAAATATAACAGAAATATTTATCACATTATAAAATGTCACACATCTACCACTAAGTCTTTGGACAATTTTTTTTTTGGGGGGGGCTTACTTTATTATTTTTTTTAATGGATTGGAGGTTTCAGTGGGACGGGAGAATCACAAGAAATCAGGTGTTCAGAGGAATGTAATGAGTAGAGGTGAGGAACTAGGATGTTGAAAAGTAAAAAAAGGAGAGAAGGAGAGAAAGAAAGAGGAAGAAAAAGAGGGAGAGAGAACAGAAATATTGCTTGATTCCAAAAATGGGTATTAATAATGGCTGATCAATATTCCGTGTATTCAAAATGGAGAACTCTATAAATATTCATTGAGTTTACTTGTTCCGGATCTGAGTTGAAGTCCTGGTTGCTTTGAAATCTTTTTTATCAAATGTGAGAATTGCAACTCCTGCTTTTTGTTTATTTATTTATTTTTGCTCTCCATTTGGTTGGTAAATCTTTCTCCAAACCCTTGTTTTGAGTCTTTGTGTATCTTTGGATATACCATTAGGTTTTGGCTGTATCTTTTGATTGGGGGATTTAGTCGATCTAAATTTAGGGTTACTGTCATTTTATATTTCATTTTGACAAACAGGTATGAAATTGTAAATTTTCTGAGGCAGCTCTGAAGTAAATATCTTAAAAGTATCTATAGTAACTCTTTTTACAATAAAAGTTAATACATATGCGGCCAAAAATGGAAGTATGTCAGTGTCACATCTAGCAAATAACCACACTGCTAACGGGTACAACTAAAAAAGCAAATAGTAAAATATAAATTTCAATACTGATTTAAAAAAAAGAAATTCTAATTTGTGCTTTGCTCAAAGGAAAAAAAACCACCTACTTTAATACTTAATAATAAACAATCTTAATTATTACCGAAATGACTACATTCTAATATTAGACAAATGCGGTAAATGCTCAATACCTGTATGTTGTTTTTTAGCATTTTCTAGGGATTTTACACATGGTTACTTATTATCATAAACTCTGTAAAGTTGATAACCACATTTTTTCCCCTTAAATAATGAACTTAATCATATTCCCCTTAAATCAGTGTCTAGGACACTGCTCAGTTTCCAACCTATGAATGCCAAAGCAACAGCAATACAGATTAAGTAACTGAACTTTTCATAGAAAGAAGATCAAACAAAAGAATACCAACAGGCAGAGATGGAAGCAGTTGGTAGTGTCAAGTTTGGATGAAGACATGCAGAAAATCAAAAACAAAGGGAGAAACATAAAAAAACAAAAAACCTAAGCTTGACTCCAACAACATAAAACACAGGGGTAAAGATTTTTTTTTTTTTTTGCAAATGACTTGGTGACAAGAAGGAGAAAAGGAAAGATTATATTGTTATTTTTTTCCCCACTTCCATTTACTATCTTAAGCAGTAACCAAAGGCTAATCTAACACCTCTACTATGGGGTTATTTTTGCCCTTGATAACTTCAGTAATCATTAGTATCTATGATTCTTGTCACCAAGTCATTTGCAAATTTAAGTTCTCAGAACATGTTATATATAACCACAGATACATGTTATAAGGATATATCCATGTAAAGTGACACGATTTTCTTTAAAATTGATTGGTTTTTCCTAACCAGCAAAGATGAAGAAAAAAAATTGCTTATTTATTAGACAAGGAAATGACTGTAATGACACAGGATAAGACAAAGGCATCACATCAAATGAACAAATGTGAAGTTTATCCTATAGAACTGGTTCTCAACCAGTACTATATAACCATCTCCATCCCCCCACCTTTGGAGATGGGGTAGTTACAGAGGCAATTTTTTTTGTTGTAGTCACAATGACTGAGGAGTGCTAATATTAGCACTTAATGGGTGGAAGGTAAGAATATAAGCTTTTTGCAATGGGAGAATATCTCTGTACCATGAGGATTAGTACCACTCAAAAATACAAATAAAACACTCAGTGAGACCACTATTCAATAGCATACATTAATCACTTCTGCTTATGAAGGGATTAAAGCCAATTTTCTAAAAAAAAACTAATCTTTAAGAAGTTAAAAAATACTACATAAGTAGCCAAAAATAGCACAGGTCATTATTTTATTAACTTATTCCAAAAACACAGAAATAGTTTTAAGTTTTGTTACACATTTTTAAAAAGATTCACCTTTAAATGAACATTTTAACAGGTTACCTTGAAAAGGAAAGAAAAAAATATCTCTTTTGGAATCCAAGAAGCCAAAAAACAAGGCTTCATTATAACTATCTTCATTAAAATTTTAAGATACTACTTATCGGGTGATCAGTTACTCTTTCAAAAAAAACAAATATGCAACAGAGTATAGGGCAGTTTTGAAGGATTGAGTAGATCCAGGGCTAAGAATTAAATCACAAGCTGTGGCTCCACCTGTGACTATCAATTCAGAACCAGGTGAGCCCAATCCCTTAAAAGTTCCTAAAATATTAAGAACTTCATTTTACATTGCTCCAAATTTCAACCCAAATATTTAAGTATCTGGACATGTTAAGTGCTGATGTCAACTACACATACCATTTAAATAGCAGTGTCTTGGCTACATCCATTTTTCCTTGTTTATATTCAGTTATTGCCAGAGCTGTCAAGATATGGGCTTTGTCTTGCTCCGATTCAACGATAGACAAGGCTCTCTCATAGGCTGATACGTAAAATTGAAAACAAACAAAACAGTATAAAAGCCATTCTGATCGATGAAGCATGAGATTTTTCCTTTCCTAATCCTATTTTTCAGAAAGGTCTAAATACAGTTATAACTTTGTATTCTCCTGTTCTCAAGCAGATAGAATAAACATTTATAATAATCGAACTTGTTTTCACTGTTCCAATGTGATTCTGAAATATCATTAGGATTATTACATGACAATCTCTAACTTCTTTCAGAATCTATACGGCGATCTAGGTCACTGTCTTTAAGAGCCAGCTTGGGCCAGAGCAGACGCCTGGAGCCACTGAGTATCACCAAAATTCCCATGTGCAGCCCAGCAACTCCATCAAGCAGTAGATACTTAAATGCTCTCTATACATGTGGGCTAAGCTCATATATGTGAAAATGCATCATTTAACAGGTTTGGAGAAATCAAAATCGATTAGCAGCAATGGTTGAGGTCTTTATTTATCAGAAATATCTAAGTAGTAAATACTTGCTTTCAAATGCCAAGTCACACATCTGCCACAAGTGATCTTCGGCCTCAGTTTCCTCATCTGTATCATGAACACTTAGCTCATGACAGAATTATAAAGACTGTTCATCATAATAACATTCTAAATGAGGAAACAGATAAAACGTGCCTAGTATAGCTCCTGACTCCTAGTCGGATTTTAATAAACATTGCAACCCCCACCTCATCTAATTATTACATCATAATCTTATCATGATTAAACTCAACTCTAAAAAAGTAAGATGTGTCCTTTAGCTTCAGAGCAACATACTTACCTTTGCTACTCTCTTTATAAAGCCCCTTCATGAATAAAGCCAATGCAAAACCTGTGATGTCTTCTAACTCTTCAAGGGGTGTTGACTTAAAAGCCTGGATAGCTTTATCATATTCACAAATGGAACTAAGAAGTAAAACACAACTTATTTTTAATATCAAAAGTAATTCTGACATGTATCGTCAAATTACTGAGATATAATTACACCAAACTGGGACAGGCACAATGGCTCACTCCTATAATCCCAGCACTTTGGGAGGCCGAGGCAGGTGGATCACAAGGTCAGGAGTTCAAGACCAGCCTGGCCAACATAGTGAAACCCTGTCTCTACTAAAAATACAAATATTAGCCAGGCATGGTGGCACATGCCTATAATCCCAGCTACTCAGGAGGCTGAGGCAGGAGAACTGCTTGAACTCGGGAGGCAGAAGTTGCAGTGAGCTGAGATTGCACCACTGTACTCCAGCCTGGGCAAGACAGAGCAAGACTCTGTCAAGAAAAAAAAAAATTACACTGTTTGCTTTGATAATTTCATGTGTACTTCTTTTTTAATAGTGACAATTCAGTAAGCTATAATAAATTAGTGTTAAAGCTGTAGAAAGGAGTTTAAATAGAAGGCATATCGCAAATAGGATGTACTGGGGGATTTAATTTCATATTTTGCTTCTTTCAAGTTAAGTGTGAAAATGATCATTTCTAGTAAATTACAAAGTGTCTCTCTTTTTTAAATAAACTGTAATTAAAATTCCAAACTATAAAAGTAATTTCAAGTTTATATGGAACTCTAATTTTTTAAGCCTGACACTTTTACTTAGTTAAGTATTAACCTATGAGTATGGTTCTAGCATCTTTGCCAAGCTTAACAAGTCATAAAATGCCTAGTCAGAATCAAACCTATGTTTTGTGTAAACTGTTTATCTGCACTTTTTTTTCTTTTTTGGTGTCACACAGACACATTAAAATTCTACAAACAAAACATTATTCATTTTTGTGTTTAAAAGGGAGGAGGCTGGGCATGGTAGCTCACACATGTAATCCCAGCACTTTGGGAAGCTGAGATGGCCTGACCACTTGGGGTCAGGAGCTCGAGACCAGTCTGGCCAACATGATGAAACTCCGTCTCTACTAAAAAAATGCAAAAATTAACTGGGCATGGTGGCAGGTGCCTGTAATCCCAGCTACTGGGAAGGCTGAGGCAGGAGAATCACTTTGAACCTGGGAGGTGGAGGTTGCAGTGAGCTGAGATCATGCCACTTCACTCCAGCCTGGGCAATAAGAGCGAAACTGTTTTTTTTTTAAGTCGGGGGTTGGGGGATATAAACTGTTATACTAAAGTGCAGTACTTATTAATAACAGAAAAATAACTTGTTTTTGCATAGATAAAAGAAACATATATAAGTTCAACTGCCATCATTTGAAGAGAAACACTATCTATATATTTGAGATTCTTCTTTCTGGTATCCATCACTATAACCTGAATCTGTTTTTATTTTTAACGTGTTGTGAAAATCTTTTTATAAAATCTTTTTAATCTTGGAGAATATGAATGAGGGCTAAAAATATAGGCAACCTTCACTTCTAAATAAATTTTATAAAGGTGAAAGAATTTATAAAATCAATACTCAAATTTTGATAAAGGAAAGAGGACTACCTTAGATTGTTTATGGATACATAACACATATATTAAAAAGTGTTCTTTAAATGAATACTATCTTCTAAGATATGCAAGCCTTTGTGGAGAAAATAATGGAATTAGAGAAGGGAATGTGGGGGCTTCAACAAATTTATCTGAAACTTTTTCTTTGAAAAAGTAACCTGAAGCAAGCTGACAGAATTTTAAGACATAATTTAGTGACTTTTCATTAAATTATGCCATTACTTACTGCATGTTCGTACATTTCATACATTTCATAACAAAAACAAAATAAAAAAAACCAGATAATCTGTTTTCAATGGAAGGTATATATTTTCTTCTAAAATACTTACATTAGTACTTAGATTATATAAAACATCAAAACTAAAAAGAAAGATACTTTATTCCATATAATGTATCTATTCTCTGCTTCAACAAAACCTTGGAACTGACAGCTCTATCAATTTTTAAATTTTTTTTCAACTTTTAAATATTAACAGTTTAAAATAATTGAAAGGAGAGGCTGTCAGAACAGTACAATTTTCCAATTCTTGATATAATTCAATTACACAGTTATAAAAGAAAATAACTGGCTACCTAAGGTCTATCGTGTAGCTCCTTGAAAGATGTAGCACTAATCCTAAAACATCAAAGTATAGTTTTAACAACAGTTTTCAAACTGGACCATTCAACTTTTGGGCAGCTCTAAACTTGAGGAATGCCTTAACTTAAATCAAAAACCTTCCTCTTAAAATACTTCTATTCTCTGGTCCTAGTTCTACCCTCTAAAACAATTGATTCTTTACCTTTCTTTCATTCATTCTCTTTTAGAGTCAGAAGTCTCCGTAAAACTGAGGAAAGATATAGAGCTCCTTCTTCCATCCCCAAATGGTACTCACGCAACAACTTCTGTGTACTATTTCAAAGGGGTTACCAGACCCCAAATGTTCATCCCCAGTTTAAGAATATATTACAAATAAGAATAAATCTAATTCCTCTTTCAATGAAATAGGCTTCTAGTATTAGAGACATCTACTATCTCTCTTCCAAATGTTCTCATCTCCAGTCAACAAACCGTGAGTTCTAAATCTGCTCTATATAAAGCATACTAAGGTTAGTTATCATACAGAGCCTGTTTCTATAGAAATTATGCATCCTACATGTTCCACTACTCTGGGAACTAGTCAGTATATCATCAGTCCCATAGCTTTCACCAGAAAAATACAATCGACAGAATTAACAGAGAAAAACTATGCTTACCATAATAATCTGCCATAATTTCTTACTGCAACATTATAAGTATCTTGGTCTTCTGCAGTCTGTAACAACAAAATTGCCCTTAAAAAAAAAAAGTATTTTAATTTATCTCTGTGCAACAGCATTCTGTTACCTTTCTCTTTAGCTGAATCCATATATTTTTTTGTTCATTTAATTCTACGAATTCTTCAGTGCTAGTTATAATAGCTTATTCACATTTTATTAAGTTGGTACCAGTAAAGCACTTATATATATTTAGATTTTAGACTGTCAGGAAAATAACATCTAAATGACCTCTTAGTAAGCAAAATCATTTATTACATTTAAGTTCTAAATATTCCAAAAATCTAATATGGAAAATGACTATGTCACAGTTTATAATTTTGACATATTTGGAGTTTATAGAAAATACTCTTGAAACTATTTATATATTAGTAGTTTGAGTTAGGAAGCCAGGAAATGGAATGTTGTCATGTGCCCTTGCTTGTACATAAAGAAAAATATTTAAAGAATATTGAGTTGAGGGAAGGGGACTAGCCATTAGAAGTCCCTCGAGGACAGGAATAAATAACCTGCTGACAACCCATATTTCTTTCTCATGCTCAGTTCCCAATGGGCAAGCAGGGAAATGTCTTAATGACTAAAAAGAATATTTAACAAGATTCTTGGTTTTTCCTTCCCACTTAAAGAGGACTGGTTCCAGAGAAATAGCCAAGAAAGGCTGTTTATCTCCCTGATTAAAAGGATGAAATGCATGAAAACCAAGCATTTGCTAGAGAAGCCTAAAGACAGTATTGCAGAGATGAAAAACTCTACCCCTATTTTGATTTATGCCTAATTTCTGGTTTCAACCGTCAAATATTTGTTTAAAGCAGAAAACAGCAGTGATGATCAGTCAAGAAAGTTGTACATGCCCAAGTGACTGTGGAGATGCCATTTTGAGCCTAAGGTGTAACCAATGTTAGATTCACAATATCTGCAATAATGATATGTACCAAAAAAAAAAATTGTGAATACCCTAGCTGCCTAATTTTCTCTGTTTAAAAATCTTGCACACTGTTGCAGTCTGTCATATTTATACAGTTTACTGTTACGTTTGCTGGCTTTGAAAAAAGCAAAATAGTGGTTTTTCATATACATTTCTTTTCATATACTTCTTTCCATACATACTTGGGAAAATAACTTCTTGATTACATAGGCTCCAGTACCATCTAGTGATTACTCCTCTGAACTACGGAGAGAATTATAAAAGGATATGGCAAAGCATTTGGGACACCTCAATTATTTTTTACCTGACAAGGTTTCTTGTAAATATTTATTTAGATTCAGGGCAATAATGTACCTCAGAGGTTAGGCAACCAGGTCTTTTTCCTTTCCATCTAGTAGTTGGTGATGAGATCAACAGTTACTTTCTATCACCTATCCATTAATTTACACAGAAATTTATATAGACTTCATTTCCTACCACTCTCCAGCTACTCATTCCATTCTAGCACATCGGCTTTCTTATTTTATAAACATGCCAAATCCACTCCTGTTTTGGAGAACTTGCTCTTGCTGTTTCTTCTGCCTTGAATGGTCCTGCCCAGATAAACAAGTGGCTTGTGGCCTCAGTTCACGAAGTCAGGCCTCAACTGCCTCCTTAGTAAATCTATCCATTCTTAAACTCACCTGAAATGTCACCTCCTGCCCTACATTCTTTGGCCCTTTACCCTGCTTAAATTTTCTTTCTTAGCAATTATCATCATCACAGATACTTATTAGCTTATCGTGTCTCTTCTGCCACAGAACACAAACTCCATGAGAATAGGGCCTTTGTCATTTTTATTTACTGCAAAATAGACAGTACAACAGCACTGCTTGGCACATAGCAGTCAACAAATATTTGTTAAATGAGTAAATACATAGCAGGTATTAAAGTCATTCAAACAAATACATCATAATGTTCTCAATTCTTGTCTCACTGAACACATGCTTAAATCTCATAAAGCTAGACAAGTTTACAAAAGACAGACTTTTCTAAAAATCTGAGAAGTTTTTTTTTTTGTTTTTTCTTTCTTTTCTATCAGTTTCTCTTTCTTAATTTCTCCACCCCACCTCCTTAGGATGAGCAACAGAAACCAAAATATAGATGAAAATTTGGGACTACATCTTTTCACCTTCTAAGATGTAATAATAGCATACAATGAAAGATTAGGAAAGGAGTCAGAACAATTATTTAGTATCTTCTTCCTGAGAATGAAACTAACATTTGTCAGTTAACTGACAAGGATTACACCGCAATTGATATAAGACTTTGCTCCTTAGTTCAGCTAAAACCAGGTCCTTGTCACACAACTAGGAAAAGTTAGGCATGCAGACACACTGAAGGGTGAGGGAATGGATTTACTGGGTGAAAAGGAAAAAGAAAAAAATCCTCAGCAAAGCAAGAGGGGTTCATAGTATCAGGCCCCATATCACAGATTGATTCCAGGCCACGCACACAAGAATTGAAGAGGCCAGCCTCCTCCCTGCCTGCAAACGGTGTTGTTTCCCTGGCTTCACCCCGTTCTCCCAGTGCACAGGCCAGAGATTCTCCAGGAGCCCTCTCCCTCCTCCATCTATCACTATTAAGTGTACTTTACCTTTGGTATGCATTTGCTGCTTCCTTTTTCAGTTGCAGATGTTCATTTAAGTAACCCAACATTGTGAAAGCTGGAGCATAATTCTGAATTCTTTCTAGAAACAGAGAAATATCTTCATTTTATATACGCATACTGAAGGTATTAACAAAATACTAGTTTTGTTTTCAGTATTTTCAGTATCTTAAATACCAGATTACCTCTTGAGATCACTCACACTGTTAAGAAGAGTGACATGATTTTATCTTGAATACAATACGTCAGTAAAAAGTTTAATAACTCTTCAAAATTGCTGAATAATGTTTAGTAGTTATATATAATTGCTAGTTATATTTTAGAATTTAAATATTTTCATGCCCAAAAGTATAATAAGTTGAAATTATAGTTCTTGTTAAAACCAGTCATGAGGTTTATAAAGAAATTCAATTCTTTGGCTAATCACTTAAGCCTTACTGTGATTAAATTAAGCGATAATTTTTCTTGGTGGTTCTGTTTCAACATATATGCATTTAAAAAAAATAATAGTACTGTTCACTAGAAACAGAAGGTAAGTTTGGTATTTACATTGCAGTATTTTGAAATTTTAATGTCAAAAAACTTGTATCTGAAACCATTTCAAAATTATAACAGACAGTGACAGAGATCTGACCTAACTAAGTCCATCTTGCTTCTAACCTCCTTGCTGTCCTCGTTCATTCCTGGGCACAGGCTAAACTAACTTTGGGAGGAACTTGGTTTGAAACAAAGATGACAGCAACCCTCTCCCAAAACAAACCCCCTTCTAGCCTGGGACTAGACTGCCTTTGCAGGACTAACAAATTAGTCAAAAGATTAGAAATATGGCTGGGCGCGGTGGCTCACGCCTATAATCACAGCACTTTGGGAGGCTGAGGCAGGTGTATCACGAGGTCAAAAGATCAAGACCATCCTGGTCAACATGGTGAAACCACGTCTCTACTAAAAATACAAAAAAAAGTATCTGGGCATGGTGGCACCCGCCTGTAGTCCCAGCTACTCAGGAGGCTGAGACAGGAGAATTGATTGAACCCAGAAGGCGGAGGTTGCGGTGAGCTGAGATCGCGCCATTGCACTCCAGCCTGGGTAACAAGAGCTGGAAACTCCATCTCAAAAAAAAAAAAAGAAATTATGGTTTAGGAGTCAGGCCTCTGGAGGCTGCAAGATTCTGAACTTCCCCAAATTGCTCCTGGGAATAACACTACTATCCTAAAACCTAAAATACATGCTTGAGATGTTTTGCAAAACCTGCACTGGATGGATCAGCCGGCATCACCCAGATTGATAAACTGGCTCATCTGATCTTGTGGCCACTACCCAGGAACTGACTCTGGGCTAGAGGACAGCTTCAACTCCCTATGATTTCATCTCCCACCCAACCAATCAGCACTCCTCACTCACTGCCCACCTACAACCATCCACCAAATTATCCTTAAAAATGCTGATTCCCCAAATGCTCACTTGGGGAGACTGATTTTGGTAATAATAAAACTCTAGTCCTCCGCACAGTCAGCTCCGCATGAATTACTCTTTTTCTACTGTAATTCTCATCTTGATAAATTGGCCTTGTCTAGGCAGTGGACAAAGTGAACCCATTGGGTGATTACATATCTACGAAGGTACAATTTAGAAAAAGAAATACATCTGATCTAATCTACTTAAAAGTAGTAGTGGAAAAAAAAAAGTAGTAGTGGAAAGTAAGCCTTCAAATCCTTTAAATTATTTAACAAAGTACAGTGTAACTATATCTTACGTGACTGTTTGTTAGGTTCTAATATCAATGACTAAGGTTAAAATCACATAAAGTTACTCTTGAAAAATCCTTAAAGTCACAAAAGAAAGAGTCAATAAAACTGAGTCAAAATAAGCATGAGGAGATCCATGCTTTCACATGCCATACCCACTCTAAGGCAAACCGCCCCCCAAATGCTGATGTTTGTAAATTAATTGTCTACTCTATTGCCTCAGGCTAAATGTATGCAGAGTGCCACAATCCCCACAATATCTACAGTGAGGTATTTTCTCTCCAGTTTTTCACAATTTGTCTTATTCTTTATATTATTTGACTGTCAATTTTACTGTTTTCAGTATTCCTGCTTAAACTCCTTGCTTCTTTATCAGTATTTTGCCAAAAGTTAATGCAACTAACATTTCTTGAGCATCTAGGATATGCCAGGCACTCGGCATAACATTTCGTACAAATCATCTTACTTAAACACTAAGCAGTACTTTCCTGTTGAGAATTTTGGTAGCATGCCCAAGGTTTCAATCAAACCTACTAAGTGGTGGAGTAGAGATTAAAACCCAATGGTAGTTTTATTTTAAAAGACAGGAAATTATAATAGATGGTTAATAAAACTTCACTATTCTGTCAACTTCCTAAACTTAAACATATGTTTCCAATATCTTCAAGAACAATTAGCTGTTAAGGGGGGAAGCTAAAGACACTGGGTTTAGCACTTCATTTATATTATCTCATCTAGTTCTCACAACTCTACAATCCAGGTATTGTTATATCCAGTACTCAAAGAGTAAACAGAAGTTAAGGGAGGTAAAACACTTGGCCTAATACTGCAGAGAAAGTAAAAAGTAAACACAGAACAGCAGTAACTGTTCTAGTGTATAGTGAAGAGTGCATTAAAGCCTAATACACTCTCCATTATAACAGAGAAATTACTTTTATCCTATCATTAGGTAATAATTTTCATCTTTCTTCAAAAGCCTTTATTAACATTTACAAAGTAAAGACTGCTTTGCCATTGCAAAAAGAAGGCAAATTCATGTTTTTCTAAAAAAACACCAATATTTAATTTGAAATGAACTGATTTTAAAAATTACTTCAATTATTTTAAAACTGATTTTAAAAATTACTTTAAATTATTTCAATAGTTATTCAATTATCTTGCTATTATGTAACAGGTAACTTACCTACATATTTATTCAAAACAACTTGTGCTGCTGGAATAGCATTCATCTGGAGGATGTTGTACTGATACAGCTCTGTTTCTCTGTTGCTTTTATCTTGCAATGTTGTGCAGACCCAATATGCATAACCTAATGCTCCTTCGGTCTTTAAAAAAAAGCCAATGTTAACAAGTTAACATAGGATAATAAATATGACCATAAAAATTAAAATAAGAAAACAATGCACTTCAATACAATAAATATCCCATCACAGTCTTCTTTAAGTCAACTGTTAAAAGTACCTTTAAAGGAAGGGTCATTATGATAAAACACAGAGCTAAGAACCTATTGAAATTACTTGTTCCAATCCTAACTGGAAAAATCAAATGGGATAAAATGCAGAAAACAGAGCCTCGCCTGATGGGTTGACTTTCCCCTCCTCAGCACCATTGCCAAAGGTCAAACCAAAACAACAACAACAACAAAATACTAAAACATTTTCATAATAATCTAGAAAGGCCTTCCATGCCTACTCCTTATCTCATGTCTATTTTTTTCCTGGAGTCTCAGTTTCTAGTCTATTAATATATGACCACTACTGCATCTATTAAATCTCAATGTCATTTCTTCACCAGCTCTTGAAAGCTGTACGAAAAAAAAAAATGGAAGTTCTTTAATGCCAGACAACTAATCTGTTTCTAAGAAAGAATAAAAACAACTGATGTCATTAACATCTAATACCACTATCTATTCATGTTCTTTTTCTTTTTCTTAGAGACAGACTCTTGCTCTGCTGCCCAGGCTGGAGTGCAGTGGTGTGATCATAGCTCACTGTAACCTGAAACTCCAGGGCTGAAGCGATCCTCCTGCCTCAGCCTCCTGAGTAGCTAGGTCTACAGATGTACACAATCATGCCTGGCTAATTTAAAAAAAATTTTTAAGAGACAGGGTCTTGCTATGTCATCTAGGGTGGCCTCAAGAAATCCTCCTGCCTTGGCATCCCAAATCACTGGAATTATAGGTGTAAGCTGCTATGTCTAGCCAAATACCTACTCATTCCCTTAATAAGGATAATACTTTTCTCATTTATGAAGCTTCAAGAACAATGTTTATATTCTTACATGCATATTGAGTTCTGTAGTGTGCCTGAAGAGATCCATCGTGTCATAACTTCCAACTGTCTCAGCAATAAGAGCCTTTAAAAGGGGGGGAAAAAAACAGACTCTTAATGTGTTTAAAAGAAAATAATAATGACAACAATAATAAATGAAACTGTTTAGAAGAACCAAAGGTTTACTAGCTGTGCTTAATAGCAAAGTTAACTTTTTACTTCTATTGTTACTATTTTAACTAAATCTACCAGTTACCTATTAAAATAAATTATTTTTAAAACCAAAAATACCTTTAAAATAAAAATTAAAAAGTGATTCTGATAATGATCTAAGATCTACTGACCTAGAGTAGTACTACTCAAAGTGAGGTCCCTTGGACCAGCCTCACAATCATCACGTGGGAGGAGTTAGCATGCAAATTCTTGGGGCTCCCTGGGTTCAATGCTGACATAGAGGTTAGCATAGCAATGCCACAACTCCCAGATGCTACCACAGTGAATGGGAACAGGAGTTTGCCTTGCTATCTCTGCTTGCTTCACCAATTAACTAGAATTAGACCCTCTCAAAAGTATAATAAAAGATCTCTAAATCCCAAGTAAAAATTTTCTGATATGGGTGATTCTCCTACTCTCTGAATCAAAGCAACTAGTAACTAGGTATCCTGATTACTATTTGGCAGTACAAAAATCAAAATTTGGAGGAGGAGAGAATACTTATCAACAAGTGACAAATCAGATACAGAGATTTTACAGAAACATAATATTCAAAGTGATCTTTGTAAATGTGCATTTTCTGTAAATGTAGTTAAACAATAGAGTTCTGGGTTTACTTTTTCAGCACAGGAATGTCAGATTGGTAAGTGTTCAAAGGCCACCCCCAAATCAGAGTTAAATCCTTACAAGTTATGTGGCCTCAGGAATCACACTTAGGATCTCTGAGTTTCTATTTCCAGAACTTTATTATGAGAGTATAACATCAACCATATCTCAAATAATTGATGATAGATTAACTGAAATCATATCTACAAAGAGCTAAGCACAGTGAGTGGCACAAAGTAAGACTTCAAATGCTGGCCGGGCGCGGTGGTTCAAGCCTGTAATCCCAGCTCTTTGGGAGGCCAAGGCGGGTGGATCACGAGGTCAAGTGATCAAGACCATCCTGGTCAACATGGTGAAACCCCGTCTCTACTAAAAATACAAAAAATTAGCTGGGCATGGTGGCACGTGCCTGTAATCCCAGCTACTTGGGAGGCTGAGGCAGGAGAATTGCCTGAACCCAGGAGGTGGAGGTTGTGGTGAGCCGAGATCGAGCCATTGCACTCCAGCCTGGGTAACAAGAGGGAAACTCCGTTACTTCAAAAAAAAAAAAAAAAAAAAAAGACTTCAGATGCTGTCCATTACCATTATTATCATTGTTATGCATATTAATCAGTTATTTATATCAACAGGCTTATTAGTAACTATATGTTATATATCTTACTTGTCCAATCCAGCACATTAAATAAGATGGATCAAGGGACTGGGCCATTTTGAAAGCTTCATGAGCTTGCTAGGAAAAAAAGGCAAAAAATATTACAGCAAGCCATTTTATAACTTATTAAACTGCTTATGTTTAAAAAGCATAAAATAAGAGAATAGGTCAAACCTGTCACAATAAATATGTATGAACACAAAATTTCACTGTTTAAGCATAATTAGCAATGCTTAAAGCAGTGTTTTGCTACTAAGTTCTAGAACACTCCTAGGTACAACAGATTTCTCCCCAGGTTAGGAGTTCTGAACCCCAGTAAAAGGACAATATAGGTGTCTACCTTATAGTCTGCAGAACTTTTAAACAACCAATCATGCATCCATCAGCTAGGCATAGGTTTGAAGGCAATGATTAAACAAGGCTACCTATTCCTCTCTCTTTTAGCTTAACTGGGAGGATAAGAACTCACAACTAATGAAGTCTTAACCAATGAAGTCCTAGACATGTATTACATCTTCTGCTAGAGAAGGAGTGAACAACAATATAATTCTGCATTAAACAATCAGGAAACTTCAAAAATACCTAACTTGGACACATCAACTTGCATGCCTTTTTTTTTCTGCTACAGAAAATAACTATTTTATACTACTTTCTCAACAATCTATGTATGGCAGGAAACAGTCTTATTTTTCTTATTTTTAAGTTCATGGGCAACAATTCTCCCATGCCACAAGCACATCCATAGCTTACTATGACATTGCTTCATTTAAATTTTTAAAAAATATGTTCACATATTTTAAAATCCAAATTAATATTTTCTCTTAATGTATTTATAATTTTTTTTGCAGTGACTTAATGTATCCTTGAGAATAGTGCAAAAACTTTTCGGGATGAGATTCAATATATTGGCTGTAACACAAAACAGTTCAGACATGGTATTATCTATAAATTTGTGGAAACATTCCAAACATGTCCTATAAAAATGATCCCAGTCACTTTAGTTGTAATTGCCTAATGTATAACTGCTCAAGTATGACAAATGACACTTGAAATTTAAAGAGATTAATACCTGCTAAAGCCAAAAGTAAATCACCCAAGCAAAGATTAAATTTAAGCTGCTAGAGAGTACTGTCTCCCTTGCAATCATCCACTCCACCTCCAACACTCTACACAGGACTTCTTACATGTGTACAGATTAAAACAATGCTGAATTGATTCAGAATAGAATTGTTTTAATCTCTAAATGAAAAAACCAACATAATCATAAAACCAGAAGTTTCTTGAGGGTCAGAAAAAGGAAAATAAATCTTACACATTAATTATTTGACATAAATTGCATCACATCAATTAACTAGTATACTGGAGAGCATACTGACTAGATAGCAACATGCAAAAATATTTTTCCCCAAGAAGCTGAGCTATTGAGGAAATAATACTATAGAAAACATTCTTTGTTTTAAATATGACAGACAGGCAATATATTTACCTCAATATTTTCATTTGTGAGGTATAACACTCCCAAGTTGGTCCATGCAACAGCATTCTAAAAAACACATATATATATTTTTTCTTAAAATAGGTCCCTTGTCTACTTGAAAGTCTCAGAAAATTAGAAATTCTAAATTATGAAGTTCTTTTTCATAGACACATAGAATACTCACAATTTGTTCTGACTGGATTGATTTGATGAAACAGTGCTGAGCAAGGGCATAATTTCCAATACCTGAAAAACACAGAACTTGATGAAACTGAACTTTGTTTGAAATACACAATCTTCTAAAAATATTGAAGTGTTAATTCTCACCACTGTAACATGCAACCACACCAAGAGCATTCCAGTATAAGTGATTATTACTGTCGAGTCTCACTGCTTTTTTCAGACACTGAAAAGAAGTTAAATAGATTACTTTTTATTTCTTGGAATAGCAGCATGTATATCAATATATATGTGGTTTTATGTGAAAAAACTATTTACTTCTACTAAAACATCTTTGAGAAAAGCACTTAGTGTTTTTAAAAGTTTGTAAAAAATTTATTTAAACCATACATTTAAAGATTTCTCCAGCAGCTCCTTAAGATCATTCATATTGCTGCCTGTTTCTGCTAGATGTTGTGCTTGGCGATAATAATTAATCCCAAGATCACACCACGTATTAGATGTAGACATCAGTTTTAATGCATGACCATAGCACCTATGGAAATATGAAAGTGAATGTTATGTTTTTTTGCTACAATGCCTTAATTCAATTTGAATGTCATTAACTGGCAATCTTTGCAAATTACCTTCCTCCAAGGTGGAGGAGCTCATTTTTCTTTAATACTTGTTTTTCTTCTTTCTGACCTAGAAGGACTCCTAAAACATTAACATTCACTTTAGATGGTGAGACAGCATAAAGACAGGTGCAAGCATCCCCAGCTAGCTTCCAGAGGCAGGACACATCCGCTCGATGCTGTAGAGCACTAAAAAAGAAACAGTGTGATTCTTATAAATTATTTGTAAAAAGCATGGAGTTTATCTCCGATTATTACTCGAAACAAAAAACTGTACACTGAACACTGCAAATGCTTTACAAGCTTCCTCCTAACTGAATTATATCATATCACCTCCCTAATAGGAAAGAAGAAAAGGAAGAAGGGAAGGAAGAAGGGATTATTTAAGTGCCAGAAATTTTGTGGACACTTTTTTATTATTCTTCACCATTTTTATTAGACGTAGAAGCAATCACATAAATAAGTAAGTTTTCCAGGACCAATTTTATTATTACAATGTTAAAACTGTGCTTTTTGTGTTTGTTTAAGCACTGACCAAGGCAATAAAGTTTGTAACTCTCTTACAATTGACAATTGTAAACTCAGGTTTTTTTATTTTAGGTCTTCCCTCATGCTGTGTAGTTTTGACTATGTTCTCACAAAGTTCATGAGTTGGGAACTCAATCTCCAGGGCAACAATGTTGAGAAGTAGAACCTTTAAGAAGTGATTATGTCATGAGGGTTCTGCACTCCTAAATGGATTAATACTGTTATTGAAGGAATGGGTTAGTTGTCACAGGAGTGAGATCCTGATAGAAGAATAGGTTCAGTCCCATTTTTTTTTTCTCTTGCATTCTGTCCTTCTGCCATAGGATGACCCTTACCAGATGCCAGCACCATGCTCCTGGACTTCCCAGCCCCCAAAACCAAGCCAAATAAACTTCTATTGTTTGTAAATTAACCAGTCTGGTATTCTGTTATGGCAGCAAAAAATTGATGAAGACACCCCAATAAAATGTACCAAATGTATTTGGTAGGGTCTGAAAGATTTCTATAAATTTTATTTTTTAATTGGCATAATAATTATACATACTCATGGGGTACAGAGAGATTTTTGATACTATACAATGTATTGTGATCAGATCAGGATAATTAGCATATTAATCATCTCAAACATTTATCATTTCTTTGTGTTAGGAATGTTCAATATCCTCCTTCTAGCTATTTGAAACTATATATTATTAACTACAGTCATCCTATAGTGCTACAGAACACTGGAACTTATTCCTCCTATCTAGCCATAATTTTGTGTCCTTTAACAAAAATCTCCCATGTCTCCCTTCTCCCTAACCTTTCCAGCTTCTAGTGTCCTCTGTTCTACTTTTTACTTCTATGAGATCAATTTTTTTCAGCTTCCACATTTGAGTAAGAACATTTGGTGCTTAACTTTCTGTTCCTGGCTTATTTCACTTAACATAATGTCTTTCAGTTCCATCCATGTTGCCTTAAATGATAGGATTTCATTCTTTTTTATGGCTGAATAGTATTTCATTGTATATAAATACTACATTTTCTTTATCCATTCATCTGTTGTTGAATATCTAGGTTCATTCCATATCTTGACTATTGTGAAAAGTGCTGCAATAAACATGAGTACAGATGTCTTTTTGACATAATGATTTCCTTTCCTTTGGATAAATTCCCAGTAGTGGGATTGCTGGATCATATGGTAGTTCTACTTGCAGTTTTTGAGAAAAATCCATACTGTTCTCCACAGTGGCTATACTAGTTTGCATTCCCACAAACCATATAAGAATTCTCTCTTCTTCACATCCTCACCAGCCTTTATTTTTTTGTCTTTTTGATAACAGACATCCTAACTCGGGTGAGATGGTACCTCACTGTGGTTTTGATTTGCATTTTCCTGATGATCGGCGATGCTGAATAACAAAAATCTAAACATGAAAATCTGAAGAACCATATTAATAGAAACAAGAGCAGACTGAATGAACAAGTTCAAAAAGCAAAGAGAAATATTAATTATGGTGACAGAGGGCAATTCCTTTTAAAATGAGAAAAACTTCAGCTATACAGTTCTCTTCATTTTTCTCTTCTTGAGATCTTATAAATAAAACATGGCAATTTTTTGCCATGCCTCAATAATCAGCTATCACAAGCTGCTATGTTACTGGCAGATGGATAAGCAGATGGAACATTTTTCATAGTCTTTTCTACTCATGGAGTCCAGCCAAAAATCATTTTCCAATGTCTTCCTTAAAAATAATATTAATTATTGTGGTCATGACTAAAAGCCCACTGAGAATAAGAAGGAAGGGCAATACTATTTGGAGTTCCTTTGTCTAAATATCTTTGCAAATGTTCTAAAATTGAAAGCAAAAAATGAGAAAAGAGAGGGAAAAAAGTGAAACAGACGTCATTTTAACAGCCTAAATTCTTACTTACTTTTAAGTTCAATAAAAAAAATCTATAAAGTTAAGTAACTTGTATCACCCTTACACAATAATTGTGATAGCATTAACTCCTTCTAAGTCTAGAAGTAAATATACACTTGGAGATTATAATTGTTTTATATGCCACCTTCTAATGGGTTGTGTTACATGTTATCCAGAATAATATTCTTAGGCTCAGAAAGGCAGTATTTATGACTAAGGTACTGTCACCCAAAGGTTCGCGTTTACTCTTAAATACCAGTTCAAATAAAGCATACCCTTTACATGGTAACTTTCTCTTTAGAAAAAATTACATTATGTGAGACTTGAAAAGCAGCAATAAAATTCAGTGAGATAAAAAAGCGTTAGGTTGTATTCACAAGGAATGTGGGGAAAAAACAAACAAAAAGGTTAGGTTTTCATTTCATATTTGGTTTACATGAAAAGCAATTCTGGAGCAACCAATAAATAGAAAACAGAGGAGAAACAAAGCAGGAAAAGAGGGGAAGTAAAAGAAAGATGTTTAAGAGTTACAAAAAAATTCAAATGCACATCTAACTTGTGGACGTTTGGAAGTTATCTACCAGAGATAACACTTTTTCTGACCTAACCAATGAATTTACAGTTGTATAAAATGCCCGATCTACTCAAAATTTTCTGATTCCTTTCCTGTTATTAGACACATCACTTTTTTCCTACACAGTTTCTCTTCAGGAGCAATCAGATTGTCATTTCTCCTTACCTTCAAGACCTACTAATAATCCTACTATTGGGTCTCACCACTGAATGTAAAGCATATTGACCACCTGAAGCCCTATTTCCCTATTGGTTCCAATTAAAGATATTTATTTCCAGGCCTACTGAAAGAGAACACTAACACATGGTGTCAGAGCTGCTGTTCCAGTAGCTGACTGCTCCTTCCTTCCTATTCTTTCCTATGCATCCAGCCAGCCACTACTAAGAGCAGAAGAAATTATATGTTTCCCCAAATGCAAAATTAATACAACATGTATGTCATAGAATTAATTGGCTTGTCTGTTATTCTTTATGTTTGACATTCTGCATAATTGCTGTATCTAGCAGAATACATAACATAATCTTCTATATTTGGCTTCATTATAATATTACAAAAATAAATACAATAAATAATAAGAATAATACTAACCAAGTAAAATATTCCAGTGCTTTTTCTATGTAGTCTACAGCTTTTCCATCAAGATAATCAACTAGAGCTGCTTTTGCCATCAGAAGATGGCATTCACCCAAACCTAAAATCAGGTAAGTTTGTCACTGTTATTAAAACACATAAAACACTTAAAATGAATTTCAAATACATTTATTGGTGTTATTTTAAAGCACTTTCCAGAAAATAAAACTTAATGGAATGTTATAAAATTATCTTAGAGCATGATCCTACATTCATTTAATAAGAAATTCAAATGGAAGAGTTCTATTGGAGTAAACATGCACTAGAAGTTCTGAAAAAGCTATCTATGGAACCCAAGAATTTCCTTAACTTTGGGCAAGTTACTCACCTCCTAAAACCTTGGCTACAAAAATAGAGATATTATCTATATGTTGCTCTCCATCATATTACTACTTATTAACCACTGTGAAACAAGCTATGATCTTTTTATATTACAATCTGTATAGCAAACTATAAGAATTAAATGAAATAGTAATTTCCTAAAGCGCCTAGTAAAGATTTCATAAATGTGAGTTCTCCTTCTCTTGAGGAAAGAGTTTTACAAAATTAAAAAAAAAAGTTTCAGGCATTAAGTTATATGTAATTTACAATATACTATTTATGTTGTCTATGTGCTCACTTCTGCAGCACATACACCAAAACTAAAATGATAAAAAGAAGATTAGCATGGCTAAGGAGGGTTGAAACAATTTGTAAAGTTTTTTTAAAAAGCCAAAAGAAGGAAACGGAGGAGAGAAAGCATACATAAGGAGCTTCAGGCTTTTTTAAAAGATCAAATATAATCATTAAAAATGTAGATTATACATGGATGGTGGTATTTTATATTACCAAAACTAACTTAGATAACTATAAAACAATGCAAGTTGTCTCTAAAATTAAAAAAAAATAATTTAATGAGTCTGTAGAACTTACAGAGTAATTATAGGGATTAAGATATTCTGGGGATAATGAATTATGAACGTAAAAGAAGGGAAACACGTTTTAGAGATAGTTTTTTAGATCTAACAGTTATACTATTTGTCTAAAAGTTAAATCTCTATCATATTACTATTTGTTAATTTATGAAACAAGATTTGATCTTTTTATATTCAAATCTATATAACCTATACTGTAAGAGGTTCATATTGGATGCTTGATGCTGACTAAAGAAGTCCTTTTCAAGTTATTAAATATATTTAGGTAAGAAATCTACTCAAGGATTTTATACTTAAGGATCATAAAAGTCAAAGGAGCTATTAAAAAGAAATTACCTTTTAAAGCAGGCACATAATCTTCTGTCTTTTTAATGATCACCTGGTACTGAGCTACAGCCTCCTTATATTTGCCTAGGATTTGCTGTATTGCTGCAACCTTAAACACACTGTATGTCGATTCTGGGTTCAGCTCACTGGCTTTCGAGAAAGATTTCAAGGCTGTTGTGTAGCCTCCTCTGCTTAAGTAGGCCTCTCCTAATGATTCCCAACAATTGAAGTCCTTTGGGTCTGCTCTTAATGCTGCCTGTAAACTAAAATTTCAGAAAAACGTAAGAGAACTAAAAGTTATAGAACTATCTCCAAATCTGAAAAAAATAAAATAAAATAAAATAATTCAACTGAATCATACATGTCCGTGGCTTCTTCTACTTATAAAAGTGCTATTTAAAGCAGGTAAATCTGTTCCTTTTGTGATTAATTTTTTTAATTCTAATAAATGTGATTTTAATTTCAGAATAAATAAAAATAAAATGCTTTTTTGTTTTTGAAAAAGTGCTGAACAAAATTTCTTTTTCTTGATTATCTCAAAGAACTCGAGTTTTCTATACTACCAGGACAGGTGACCATCTCAGTTTGCCTCATCAGTCCATAATACCCCACCTGCAATCCTTTTACTAAACAGAAATACCACAGTTAAAATACAGAAATAGGCATGCTTTAAATATCTGATCAAATTCCATTTTCGTGAAAATGCCTATACTCTAGATACTAACATAAACCAGAAACAACTTTATCTTTATTCAAATACATTAATTTACATTTAAGTACTGTTCAAATCAAATGACTCAAATGGATCATATACGAGCTGCTCCAAATGCCCTTCAAGCTGTCAAATGTCTCCCTTGCCAAAAACAATGTATGTGAGCAGAACAAAGATATGTGCCTCAGCTTTTCATCACTAAAATGTCTATTGAGAATCTACTATACATATTTATGAAGACTTCAATTCACTAAACTGGCTATCTCCTCAAAAACAGCACATTGTTTAAACCATCTCTGCAATTCCACTGCCCTGCAGACAATAAACACCAATTGATCATAATTTTGTTATTTCTTCTCTCAAAATACAACCTGTAAGAGACAATTTGTAAAGTTCATTTGGGGTATAAATAACGCTTAATTTAAGGAATGATTATGCTTGTCTAACATCGTTCAAATACAATAAGGTGCCTTACTCAGCCACTGCTTGAGAATGCTGACCAGCTTTCAAATAGTACAGTCCTCGCCTAAGCCAGGCCCATTTTGCCGTTCCAGCACTTGCCTTTTGAGTTACTGTTGTTAGGATAGCTAAAGCAGTTTCCTAATAATAAGAAAATACTAATATTAGATACATTCAATATTATAAAAAGACAGAACACTCATGTAAAATACACAAATATATTTTCATTTCCCGCTTCTGATTTTTTTAATTTACACTGGTAGACGCTAAACTACAGTTTCAACAGTAAGTGGTTAGTAATTTAATATCTGCCAATAGAAAAAAACTTTACTTATAGATGTAAAAATATTTCTATTGCACCTCCAGAAAAAGAAACTAATAACTTTCAAGTATACATATATAAAAATATTTTTATTTATATACTCAAGGATAAAAAAACAAAAAGGCAAATGTGGTTATTAGACATACCATATCTTCAAGCTCCACACTTAGGTCAACCGCTGCAGCTCCAGATTCAGCATCAGTGTCATCTAATTCAAAGGCTTTCCTATAACATCCACGAGCTCTGTTTTTATCTCCCACTACATCTCTGTAATAATGACCTAAATAGCAGAAAACTTTGCCCATATATGTATCCAGTCTTGCAGCCTTTGAAATAAATATTGACAATACCAGAACATCAAAAGTTCATTTAATATCTTAAACAATACAGAAGATACACAGATTAAAGAAGGAAATAACTTCACTAAACATAGAAAAATATGCCAAAAAATCCTTTAATGTAAGATTTAAAACAGGAAAGCTGTCCCTTACTGCTTACAGAAAGTAAATGGAAGTATAAAAATATTTTCTTTTTTGGTAAAGGAAATGTAAAATTAGAGCTGTTATTGAATTAATCTGCTCTGATGAGTCAAGATAAGAATGTTAGACTTAGAGATGTCAAACATCAAAAAAAAACAGGACTTTAAACATCTAACTTGTATGCTCATAAAAATACAGCGGAAATTACCTAAAAAGTGTTGTCTATCAGAGATAATTATGTCTCATTTTCTACAACACATGCTTTTTAATAAGTAACATTAACATTTTGTATTTTAATTTTTTCCTTGAAAACCCATGTAACACCATCACAAAACCTTATGTAGGAAAGATAAAGCACCAAAAACAGGTCAGTAAAAAGTAACTGTAGGTAACAAACTTACATGATTATTATTTATAATTTTATAATGCCATTTCAACTAAGAATTGAATTGTAGCACTTGCTTTACCTTCAGAAAGTGGGTAAGAGCCTTTGTTTTATCTTTTCTTGTCTCTTCACCCATGAACCAGTATGTTAATCCCAGTTGGTAATGATATTCCGCAACTTCAGTATCTTTCTCAAGAGCTCTCTGAAAACTAAGTCACCAAAGGGTAATAAAAAGAAATAGTAAAATAAATACACACACACACACACACACACACACACACACACACACACACACTGTAGGAGACTCCTAGTTGGAACAATCAAAGTTTGAGTGATTCAGAGGTGCCAAATTAGAAACAAATCATCACTTCAGGATTTATGTTATCATAAGGAAAAAAGTGATTTGTTTTTGAAGAGGAGCTTTAAAAAAGCACCGTGGTCTTTTAGTACTACCATGTGCTAAGTGTTCAGACTATGCTGAACATTACAACTGCTTAGTGAACATTATAATCAGCTAATTAGATTTTTTTTTTTTTAGTCCGAGTCTTGCTCTGTCAACCAGGCTGGAGTACAGTGGAACAATCCTGACTCACTGCAACTTCTACCTCCCAGGTTCAAGCAATTTTCAGGCCTCAGCCTCCTCAATAGCTGGAACTACAGGCATGTGCCACCATGCCCAGCTAATTTTTGTATTTTTAGTAGAGACAGGGGTTCGTCATGCTGCCCAGGCTGGTCTTGAACTCCTGGGCTCACGTAATCACCTGCCTTGGCCTCTCAAAGTGCTGGGATTACAGGTGTGAGCCACCATACCTGGCCAAGAACGGCTAATTAGATTTGAGATCCATTATATAATTTTTTATAACTACTGTGCTACATGCTAAACATTTCTCAAAAATACTAAAACTTAAAGCCCACAAAGATCAAATTCATACAAAATCAAGCCTACTCATTTTGAATTTTTGAGAAATACAAAAAAACTAAGATGTTCATGGTTCTATGACCAATCTATATATCCTTACCATTTTTCTGCTTGTAGATAGTCCTTTTTGGTGAAATGAATCAAACCCTCAAGGGCATGAACTTCAGCTAAGTCAGGGTAAGAAGAGAGAAGGTCTTCCATAATCTATAAAATAGATACCTGTCAATTCTATACCCAAATAATAATGACTTTTAACTAAAAAAAATGCTCCCTTTGAATAAAAAAGCCAACCTTTGCAGCTTCATCTAATGAACCTTTGTTCTGATAGGCCAAGCTTTTGAGAACCAAAAGGCCTGGGATATTATCTGCATCGGAAACCTAGAAAACAATTGCAACAGACTGCTATAAATCTCCTTCAACACAACCACAGCAATGTTTGCTTTAATTAAAAAATGAACACAGAAAAGCAGGGTCCTAATAGAATAAAAAAATAGAGGTCTTGATTTCTATCACTACTAACCCATCTTCACTCTTTATAACATTTTTATTAGGGAAAAATCTCATATACATAAAAAAATTACAGAAACTAATATAATAAACCCACATGTGCCCATCATCCAGCTACAAAATCACACTCATAGGCAATCATTTTTAAATCTAAACCTCCACCAATTTTACCACATTCCTGTTCAGATTATTTTGACACAAATCCCAGATATTTTAACTTTTTATCTGTAATACTTCAGTATCTATATCTAAAAGTTCATTTCTAAATTACATTACCACAATACCATTATCATACCTAAACAAAACCAACAATAAATCCTTAACGCTATCAAGTTTCCCAGTTGTCTCATAAAATATCTGAACAATTTTTAAAATCAAAATCCAAATAAGATACATACATTTCCACTGACTAATATGCCTTAAGTCTCTTTTAATCAATAAGATCCCCCTCCTTCTCTTTTTTTTCTTCCTTACAATTTAACTGTTAAAAAATATGGTCTATTTGTCACAGTTTCTCAGAGTCTGGATTTTGCAAAATGTGTTCTCAAGGTGTTTAACATGTTCCTTGGTTCCCTGTATTTCCAGGATATTAGAAGTTGGGTTTAGAAGCTTGCTCTGATTCAGGTTTGAAGATTCCCAAGGATACTTCAGGTGTACTTGCACTTAGTTGGGTCTGATTGCCTTTTTTTTTGAGACAGAGTCTCGCTTCAACACCCAGGCTAGAGTGCAATGGCATGATCTTGATTCACTGCAACCTCTGCTTCCTAGGTTCAAGCGATTGTCCTGCCTCAGCCTCCCAAGTAGCTAGGATTACAGGTGTGCACCACCAGTCCTGACTAACTTTTTATATTTTTAGTAGAGATGGGGCTTCGCCGTATTGACCAGGCTGGTCTCAAACTCCTGACCGCAATTGATACACCCACCTTGGCCTCCCAAAGTGTTGGGATTAGAGGTTTGAGCCACTGTGCCTGGCCTGATAGTTTTTCTTTTTGTGATGGTAGCAGACATTAACCTTTGATGCCTAGATCTACTAATTCATTGGGGATTCCAAAATGGCAATTTTCTGTCATCTTCTCTTATTAAATGGAATACTTCAACAAAGACAAATTTCTTCTACCCTCATTATTTCACTATCCTGAGGAATAATTCAGATAGAAAAGGCAGGATAAACGCCTTTATTCTTCACAGTTGGGTTCTTAGCACTCCCCCAAAGATTTGTTTTCTTGAGGACATTTGATGATTTTTTGTTTTCTGTATCATCATGAACATAGCTTTAACAGATTTGACAATCTGACGTATTTCAACATAGCACATCAGCTAGTACCCTCTTTAGCTAGTAAGAATCTCTTCATGCTAGCTCTTGAGCCTTTTTGCAGTCTGAGCACTTTTATAGTTTCTTGCTTTCTAGCATGACAAGGTGTTCTCAGCTCATCTTGTACATTTTCTATCTCAGACCTGGACTCTGCTAAACTAGCAGAGTCCAAAAACTTTTCATTTTGTTTTTTTGTGAAAACATTATTTGAAGAACTTTATAAAACATTCAAACAAAACAAATGACTGGCAGGATGGCAAAAGAAAAACAAGAAAATATTAATTCTTTAAGGATGCTGACAACGGTTCTGATTTAAAATAATATTATTATATACAAAGCCCTTTGAAAGATACAAAACTAAACTTTTTTGAAAAACTCAATTTTAATTTTAGACCAGTAGAAGTCTTTACCTGACAAAAATCTTTAGGACACAATGTTAAAATTCATAATTTACCAGTTATGTTTTTTTTTTTCAGAATGGAATTTCAAATTGTTTGAACCCCAAAAACAAGGAAATTGATTTCATTATGTAATATCAATCGTTTTTTGAATGAAGCAAATAAACAACATTCTCTACCATGAAGCTATTAGTGTTCTTAATTATTCTTGTCAAATCCGCAGAACATTTCCTGGAGGAAAAAATTTAGAATCTCAAATTAATAATAATCAAGTAGTAATAACCTAAGAGGGCAAAGGAAGAAAGGAGAATAAGTTCTAGAACTAAAGAAAGAAACAGTCTTATATGATGAGTACTTAAGTCCTTAATCAAAAGGCAAACAAATAAAATTAGAAGTTCCCAAATACATGAATGTCTTATAAAAGTGCAGATGTGGTAAATTCATACCTCTAACATAAAATCTGTATAAGTAAATATTTGTGGTAGGCAGAGAAGGGTTGTTACCTGGTTATTGGAAACTAACCAAAGTTGAAGAAAACTTGGTAAGACTACCTGATCAAGAGTACGAATTGCTTCCTCTGAAGATTCATAATCTGAAAGTTTAATCAAAGCCTCTGTTTTCAAACGAAGACAAAGATTCCTCTGGTAAAGACTGCCACCAGACGCACCATGGTTATCTATGATGTTCAGAGCTGACAAAATTAGAGGTATCCAAATGAAGACAGGCATATTACTTCAGTTTTTTTTTACTTTTTAAAGGATGACATATAATGAATTGCAGATACAATAAGCATAAATTTTCAAAACAATATACCTGAAGAATAACTCAAAGCTAAATATAAATTATTCCCTGAATTCCTTATGGAAAGACCTGAATTTAAAACAGAACATACCTGAATTTAAAACCTCTATCTTCACACAATCTATAATGAAACTGAACATCCTAAAAAAAAGACAATGGCTATCTATATCTGCTAAACAATAAAGGTTAGCCCATAACCAAAGCACCTATAACAAATGACAGGAATTAAGGATACTGGAAGGGGAAAGTAGCTGAATTAGAATGCACCAAGGTGAACCATTTCTCAGTCACAGAGGGCCAGCTGTCAGGTGGGTCAGAAACTGAACCACTTTCGTGATTTCCTATCCCCACTCCTCACCCTGTCACATTCAGATATGCTCCAAGATGCCTAAGGTTTCCCCTTGCTATAACAGAGAAATTAAGAACACATGTATCTTGGACACACCAGAAACTTTCTTGTTATAAAGACAGAGGACCCAAGCCTAAACTGACTATATCAATATTTCATATGCAGGAAAATTTTGCTAAATATTCATTGTCAGTTTAAAAACAAATACGCTAGTAGATATGCATGCAGACTTTTATTTAACCTCAGTGAAATTAAAATTAGCATTTTAAAATACAAAATATAGCATTTTGGTTTTTAAAATCACTGTCTTTGTCCTTTAAAATAAAAACAAATTAGGTTATGTGTCAACCCAAAAAGTATCAAAAATACCTTGACTACATGAAAAAATAGCTTCTTTAGGTCTATGTATTTTGACTTGGGCTTCTGCCAGATGAAGCCATCCAGTTGTGCAGAGAGGGCTTTCCTTTAACCCTAAAAGGATAAAAACAACCACAAAAACCAATGTTTCTGAGACTACACAGATGAATGGCACCACCGCCTACTCTCAGATTCCTCCCCTGTTCATCTCTTGTATCAGCTACAAAGTCACACTGATTCCCTGCCCCAATTAATTCCCCTCCATACATTTTTCTCCATCTCTACCAACACCACTTCAGTTCAGACCTCCACCACCTTTATCCCACATTACTCCAAGTGCCTGGCATCCACCCCAATTCATTCTCTACACTGTAGCCAGAATATTTCTAAAAATACAAATCAGATTATAGAATTCCCTGCTAAAAATCTTTTACTGATTGCCCACTGTTGTTAGGATAATGTAAAACTCCTTACCAAGGTTTTGCTAGGTCCCTCTACAATCTCACTTCTTGTCCCCCCTGTACACACATTTCATTCTCAAACCCCTGTCAACCTGTAATTTTCTGAAGAACAGTTTTCCTCTTAGCTCAGGCTATTTCACAGATTCATCTCTGCCTAAAATGTTCCTCTCATTCCCTCCATCCACCTACCTGGCTTGTATTTGCCATTCAGATCTACAATTTGAATGTAGGTTCTTCCAGAAACATCATACCTAATAAGATTAAGTTAAAGCCTAGGTTCCTAAGGCATGTACATCTACATATCTATCTTTCTATTTATTTAACAAAACATATAGATATCCCTATTTTACAAATTAAAACACTGACATACAGAAAGCTTAATTAACTTTTCTGAGGTCTTAAAATTAGTGATTAGCAGAGTCAGAATTCAAACCCAAGCAGAGTCCAAGGCATGCAGGTACATTTTTTCCCCTTCCACCTTAGATATATATTCCTTAAAGGAAGGCTCAAAGAAAAATGCGTACTGACTGAATAATAATTATACTTCATGTTACATGCCATACACTGTACATTTACCTTCTGTTAGGTTCCTAATAGCATCTTCATACTTTTTGTCTTGTAATGCTTTAATGCCTAAGCCAATGAGGCCTGGACCACTTTTTGAATCCATTTCTAATAATCTACAACAATACTGCTGTCCCTCATCAGTAAGATTTCCTGGAATTAAAAGAAATGGTTATTAGTATACATATATCAAGTTTCTAAATGCCAAAACCCATATTCTTAAATCTCAAAAGCTGCCTTTATATTCTTATGCATCCTTCACCACAATGCTGATTCCAGAAATTCAAAACTTAAATAGACCAGAAAATGCAGAAAATATTAACATTTCATTTAAAAATTATGCTTTTTCATCTTCTTACATATTGGAAATAGAAACCACTTTAGAACTTCAGAGAAGAAACTTGCTACTTGCCAGTAGCCTAAGCCATATGACCTACTTCTTGCCAGCTGTAACAATTTTGGTTTTAAATGCAGATGCCCTTGCCAAAGCAGAGTATCTTTCATCAAGTTCTCCATGCACTGCTAGAGGCATGGCAGTCAGATCCAGTGGACTCTTCCAGCATCCAACGATCACAAGATGGGCAGGTTACTCATCAGGACACCGCACAAAGACTTAGTCACATTCCTCTTAAGTCTACAAGTTCACCAGCACATTTCCACATTTTTCTAACACTATCTTTTTCTATATAAGTGAATCATGACTCTTATGAAATAGTCATCCAATGCCTACATTTATTTTATTCTCAAATTTATTTTGGTAAAAGTTTAGAAAACATTATGTATTTTGTAATATTTCCATTTCTTCCAATCTCAATCCAAGAAAATCATAAAAACAAACAAACAATGGTAATTTCTGTTTTTAGAATAAATGGCGAATAGCATTCACAACTTTAATAAAGTCATTTAATCACTTAGGAGAATTCTTAAAAAGATAGACTTGAAGCAGTAAATATGGGAAACAAAAATAACTCCTGAAATAAAGACCCAATGCTTTAACAAGTACATAAAACATATAAGCCCAAACTACATGTAGAACCACTGTTTCAGTCACAAATGTCAAAGGTAAATTAGTTGCATAATTCCACTTAGCTCATATATTTCAAATTTTTGAAAATCATTTGCACACCAATGTATAATTCATTAGTAATATGTTATATACTGATTCAGAAATCCAAGTTAGCACCAAAAATTAAAAAAAAATTCATAATGGCTAAAGAGTTAAAACTTCAGTACTGTTTGGCAAAAATGAAAACAAATTGGAAGAAATACTGCTTTGATTAGTAAGCCAGTAAAAAAGACACAAGTCTGCTACTATTATGCTTCTAGGCATGAACTTCCTGTCAATATGTTCTCACCACTGCTTCCATAAATATGAATTCCAAAATTAGATATGCCTACTTCCCTACATCCTATATCCTCCCAAGCAAACTAGCGGCTTTTCCCCTTTTGATCCAGTGGTATTGTCTAAAATAGACACTGTCTGAACTATCAGAATCACTTGGAAGACTTGTTAAAACACAGTCTGCTGAGCCTTATCCCTGAATTTTATGGTTCAGTAGCTCTGGTTAGGACCTAAGAATTTGTATTTCTAAGAAGTAGCCAGGTGATGCTGATGCTACTGGTTCAGGGATAATACTTAAAGACCACAGGTCTACAATATTTGTTAATACCATATGCCAACTTTATTATTAGTCTTATAACATGGATATTCTGCCTTTATTGCCTCTGTGGCTAAATGGTAACCTCTGGAGAGTAGAGACCAGCATCATATCTGAGATACATGGTAGATGTTCATGAAATTTTGTGATAATCCTTTAGAAATACTATCATGAATTGATGTTAAAAAGTCTTAGTCTGTTCATAGGTAACAGCTGAAAATTACTATAAAAAATTAAATATCTTCACCATCCTAATAAAAAAGCTACCAAATTCTTACCTTTTGTCTCTACTTATCCGAGTCTAAACATTCTTCCTCCATAGAAACATAATTTATGACAGACTACCTTGACTACACAAACTGCCTATATTACAGTAAATGTACCTTGGATGAAAATAGGGGAAAAAATGCATCTTTCCAATGATCATCCATAGTTAGGGAACCTTAAATAACACACAGGTAAACAAAGTGTGGGTTGGTACATGAACACAGTTTTCAAAAGGCCAAAAGGCTAAGATGAACATAAACAACTTTTAAAACAAGAAAACCTCCTAACATATTTGCTTTGCTAAAGCCTGGGAGCATCACAATAAAAACAAAATAAGATCTGGGGAGACCATACTCCTGTTTGGCCCTGGGTAACAATTCTCTGCATATGACCAAGTGGCACTGAGAGGAATTTTCTATAGTGTTCCCAAAACTAGCAACAGTAATAACAAAACTAATGATCCTTGCATAAAGAAATAAAGAATATTTCAGCTTCAACTCCCAATCCTTCTCTTCTTCATACTTACTCTTGTTGAGAATGCTGGCTAAATAAATACCTCGGTGGAGGACAAAAACAGAGGAAATGGATTTCATTGCTTTTGAACAGAAAATCATGTACTTATCTGCTCTTCTTAACATTTAAAGGATTCTAAGGTTCTAGATTTAACAACTTTAAAACAGTCAGACAGTATTATTTTTATTTCTCAAAAAAGCAAGCCAAATTTGGGGCTGATGAAGGCTAAAATTCCAAGGGTAGAGGGTATTCTGAAGAAGTCCATGTTGGATGATAAGTCATAACTATGCAATTCTGTTTCTTAAAGTTTACTACAGAAACACTGTCAATTTAATAAAAAAAAATTCATTTCTGACATCCCAAAGAAACTGATCAATACTATCTAATTTTTCTTTTAAATAAACCTAGCTTGAGAGGTGAAGAAAAAAAAAATGTACAATTTGGTGGCATTAATATCTTTATTTTCACCTGGATTTTCTAATAGTTTTAAAGCACAAAATCTGAAAGCAGCTCTTTTCTGCTTGAATTTGAAAAACCAAGCTTTCTTATCCTCCCCCATTTCAGCAACAAAGCAAAATAAGAGAAATAAAAAAGATCATTTAGCATGAAAAAAAACATTTCAACAGATGACAACCGTGAAAGCCATTCACTATTTGCTATATGAAGGTTTAAAAACTGAGTCATTTTGAAAATGAATATTCAATTCTCAACAGGCAAAACAGGACAAAGTAGAATGAAATATATTTGTCTTCTGCGGAAGAGAACCCAGTGATTAACTGCTGTGAAGTAGCAAATTGTGCAGACATTGAAGCACTTTGTGGGAGAGTGGCTCAGACTTCAAAGACCTTACAGATTCTCAGAAGTTCTTCACATACTGAAAGTTTGGTTTAGAGGAGCAATAAAAAGAAAAAAAGAAAAAATTAGGCATAGCTTCCTACTATCCTGCATTAACTGTTGAACTTCCACCCAAAGAATACTACTTTACCTTGAAATGTACCTAAACCTTAATTGTTCAATTCCACAAATTCCTGCAATCAACAATTCAGAAGGGAAAGAGCACTTCCCTGGTTTTACTACATTTACACTCCTTTTTTGCCGTGATACAGACCTGCTTTCCTTTCCATTCCGCACAATACCAATCTAGAACCTTATCCAAAAATAATCTTTTTCATTTAAACCAAGACACGTTCAAATCATCAGTATAATCCCTTCACTATCTCTTTATGAGAGTACTTTGTCAACTACTGAATTTATGTGCAAAACTCTGTAGACTATTTGTTGATCCTATTTTTTCTATCATTTCGTAGGCTTTTTGGAATATAAGAACAAGTCTACATTATAAGTACATTTCTGCTTATTGAGAAAGCATTCTGTCAGTTCTCAGAAAATTTCAAAATATTCACTGTGTCATTTGGCATGTGAGCAAGCCAAGACTGAGAGAATGGTGCAAACCATAAATAGCTGAACAAGAAATAGAGAGAAAAGAGTGAACACCAGCCAATAATTTTTCAATAGCAACAGGAACAGCAGAATAGGGGAAAAGAATTGATACCGGGGCCATATGATAAAGAAAACCAGCCTACTTATCTTTGGGACACACTGAGTATTATATTAAAATTGGAAGAAACTGGATGATTTTGGAACTAAGCTTCCTATTAGAGAAAAAGAAAATCATAAGGCTTCATAAGTATGCTCCTTGTGTTTGGTGCATCTCATCCTCCGCAGTCTCAATGCTACACTCCTAATGTTAACTAACTAACCTACTAACTCTTTCTTCTTAAAACACTCCTGCCAGGCAGCTATTGCAGTTCTTCTCCCTCCCCTCTAAAAGCTTACTAATCCCTTGTCTTCTGCTAGGTTTTGAGTTTTTTTGATCTTGCTCCTCTAGCTCTTTCAATTTTGACGATACGGTGTCAATTTCGGATCTCTTCATTCTCCTCATATGGGCACTTATTGCTATGTATTTTCCTCTAGAGACTGCTTTAAATGTGTCCCAGAGATTCTGGCATGTTGTGTTTTCATTCTCATTGGTTTCGAAGAACTTCTTTATTTCTGTCTTCATTTCATTGTTTATCCAGTCAACATTCAAGTGCCAGTTGTTCAGTTTCCATGAAGCTGTGCAGTTCTGAGTTGGTTTCTGAATTCTGAGTTCTAATTTGATTGCACTATGGTCTGAGAGACTGTTTGTTATGATTTCAGTTGTTTTGCATTTGCTGAGGAGTGATTTACTTCCAATTATATGGTCAATTTTAGAGTAGGTGTGATGTGGTGCTAAGAAGAGTGTATATTCTGTGGATTTGGGATGGAGAGTTCTGTAGATGTCTATCAGGTTTGCTTGTTCCAGGTCTGAGTTCAAGCCCTGGATATCCTTGTTGATTTTCTGTCTGGTTGATCTGTCTAATATTGACAAGAAATAACTAAGATCAGAGCAGAACTGAAGGAGATAGAGACACGAAAAACCCTTCAAAAAATCAATAAATCCAAGAGCTGGTTTTTTGAAAAGATCACCAAAATAGACACACCACTAGCCAGATTGATAAAAAAGAAAAGAGAGAACAACCAAATAGATGCAATAAAAAATGATAAAGGGGAAATCACAACAGACTCTACAGAAATTCAAACCATCATCAGAGAATATTACAAACAACTCTATGCACATAAACTAGTAAACCTGGAAGAAATGGATAAATTCCTGGACTCCTGTGTCCTCCCAAGCTTAAACCAGGAGGAAGCTGAAACTATGAATAGACCAAAAACAAGGTCTGAAGTCGAGGCAGCAATTAAGAGCCTACCACACAAAAAAAGCCCAGGTCCAGATGGGTTCACAGCCGAATTCTACCAGACACACAAAGAGGAGCTGGTACCATTCCTTCTGAAACTATTCCAAATAATCCAAAAAGAGGGAATCCTTCCCAAATCATTTTATGAGACCAACATCATCCTGATACCAAAACCCGGCAGAGACGCAACAAGAAAAGAAAACTTCAGGCCAATATCCATGATGAACATAGATGCAAAAATCTTCAATAAAATATTGGCAAGCCGATCGCAACAGCAAATAAAAAAACTTATCCATCATGATCAAGTAGGATTCATCCCGGGGATGCAAGGCTGGTTCAACATACGCAAGTCTATCAACGTAATTCACCACATCAACAGAACCAAAAACAAAAACCACATGACTATCTCAATTGACCCAGAGAAGGCATTTGACAAAATTCAACAGCCCTTTATGCTAAAAACCCTCAATAAATTCGGTATCGATGGAACGTATCTCAAAGTAATAAAAGCTATTTATGACAAACCAACAGCCAATATCATACTGAATGGGCAAAAACTGGAAGCACTCCCTTTGAAATCCGGCACTAGACAAGGATGCCCTCTTTCACTACTCCTATTCAATATAGTACTGGAAGTTCTAGCCAGAGCAATCAGGCAAGTAAAAGAAATAAAGGGCATTCAAATAGGAAAGGTGGAAGCCAAATTGTCTCTGTTTGCAGACGACATGATAGTATACCTAGAAGACCCCATCGCCTCAGCCCAAAAACTCCTGAAACTGATAAGCAACTTCAGCAAAGTCTCAGGATATAAAATCAATGTGCAAAAATCACAAGCATTCCTCTACACCAATAACAAACTTAAAGAAAGCCAAATCAAGAATGAAACTGCCATTCACAATTGCTACAAAAAGAATAAAATACCTAGGAATACAACTCACAACGAACGTAAGGGACCTCTTCAAGGAAAACTACAAACCTGTGCTCAACGAAATAAGAGAGGACACAAACAGATGGAGAAACATGCCATGTTAATGGTCAGGAAGAAATAATATCGTGAAAATGGCTATACTGCCCAAAGTAATTTACAGAATCAACACTATATCCATCAAGCTACCATTGACTTTCTTCACAGAACTGGAAAAAACCACCATGAACTTCATATGGAACCAAAAGAGAGCCCGCATAGCCAAGTCAATTCTAAGCAAAAAGAACACAGCGGGGGGCATCACACTACCGGATTTCAAACTATACTACAAGGCTACAGTAATCAAAACAGCATGGTACTGGTACCAAAACAGAGATATAGACCAAAGGAACAGAACAGAGGCACCAGAGGCAACACAACATATCTACAACCATACAATCTTTGATAAACCTGACAAAAACAAGTAATGGGGAAAGGAGTCCCTGTTTAATAAATGGTGTTGGGAAAACTGGCTAGCCATGTGCAGAAAGCAGAAACTGGACCCCTTCCTGACACCTTACACCAAAATTAACTCCAGATGGATTAAAGACTTAAACATAAGACCTGGCACCATAAAAACCCTAGAAGAAAATCTAGGCAAAACCATCCAGGACATAGGAGTAGGCAAGGACTTCATGAACAAAACACCAAAAGCATTGGCAACAAAAGCCAAAATAGACAAACGGGACCTAATCAAACTCCACAGCTTCTGCACGGCAAAAGAAACAGTCACTAGAGTGAATCGGCAACCAACAGAATGGGAAAAAATTGTTGCAGTTTACCCATCTGACAAAGGGCTGATATCCAGAATTTACAAAGAGCTCAAACAGATTTACAGGAAAAAAACAAACAAGCCCATTCAAAAATGGGCAATGGATATGAACAGACACTTTACAAAAGAAGACATATATGAGGCCAACAATCATATGAAAAAATGCTCATCATCACTGGTCATCAGAGAGATGCAAATCAAAACCACATTGAGATACCATCTCACTCCAGTTAGAATGGCGATCATTAAAAAATCTGGAGACAACAGATGCTGGAGAGGATGTGGAGAAAAAGGAACACTTTTACACTGTTGGTGGGAGTGTAAATTAGTTCAACCATTGTGGAAGACAGTGTGGCAATTCCTCAAGGCCTTAGAAATAGAAATTCCATTTGACCCAGCAATCCCATTGCTGGGTATATATCCAAAGGACTATAAATCGTTCCACTATAAGGACACATGCACACGAATGTTCATTGCAGCACTGTTTACAATAGCAAAGACCTGGAACAAACCCAAATGCCCATCGATGATAGACTGGATTGGGAAAATGTGGCACATATACACCATGGAATATTATGCAGCAATCAGAAATGATGAGTTCGTGTCATTTGTAGGGACATGGATGAATCTGGAGAACATCATTCTCAGCAAACTGACACAAGAACAGAAAATGAAATACTGCATATTCTCACTCATAGGAGGGTGATGAAAAATGAGAACACATGGACACAGGGAGGGGAGTACTAAACACTGGGGTCTATTGGGGGAAAAGGGGAGGGCCAGCGGAGGGGGAGCTGGGGAGGGATAGCCTGGGGAGAAATGCCAAATGTGGGTGAAGGGGAGAAAGGAAGCAAAACACACTGCCATGTGTGTACCTATGCAACTGTCTTGCACGTTCTGCACATGTACCCCGAAACCTAAAATGCAATAAAAAATTAAAAAAAAAAAAAAGATTACTAATCCCTCTGCAGGCTTCATTTTCTCATCCTGCAACTCCCTAATGCAGTTAGTCGAGTTCACTTTCCTTTGTGTAACTGCTAACCACTTTTTCCCATTCTTGCCCATCACTGTAATCTAAGCTCTAATTTAATCACTTTGATTTAAAAAAAAGCCTTATCATAATCATAAACTCAGTTGGCTCAATTTGTCAAGACAGACCATAATAATGTGCTCTGAAATGCTCTTTCCCTGTCTTCTGTGCTGCTTCTCCTTAGAGCCCACCTTCGTCTCTGACCTCATCCCTTTTCTTTCCTCCCTTCCTCTTTTTTATCTCTTTCCCTCCAAGCCAGCCAGCACTGCCCACAGCACAGTTCTCAGCATTTTTTCCTTTTAGTCCTCCTCTGATGGCAACCATTCCACTTCCTTTTCACCTACAGGCAAATGATTTTCAAACCATATGTCTAGCCTTAGTATTGATCTCTCATCTGCAAACCACTGATGGGCATTTCTCATTGACTGCCCCATTAACATCTCCTCTCAGAAACCTATATTTCTTACAAATCATCATGCCATATTGGGCCAATTTTTCAGGAGAGATGAAAGTTAAAATTGATTTTTCTTTCCCTTTACCTCTAAGAAATAACTTTCATTTTTTCATTCATCTGTACCTTTCTATCATCACTGTCATACTCCTAGTTCCTTCAATCCTAGTATCACTATGTCTACTCGAACTAGTTCACCTTCTATACAGTCTGTCCTACACACCATGTTAGTTTAAGACTTTATAATCCCCTCACTATACTTTTTACTTTCTCTTTCTTCTTATGGTAATAAAAGGTACTCTCCTAAGTCTATCTTTGACTTAGTTAAAGTAAGGCAAAGGGCATCTGCTTGTCACCAAAAAATCCAGAGCTGAAGGTAACAGCATTTTTTTATTCAGACACCAGGAAAAAAAAAAGAAAGTAAAAGAGAACTTAAAAGGAGAATTAAAGTGAGGAGAACTGAGATAGGTGCAATGGTCATTTTCTCCCAATGAATTTTCCTTCACAATTATCTCTAGCAGTAGTTTCCAACCCTTCTTTTACTATAACACATGTGAGGGTCATTCACACAAAAAGCCGTCTCATGTATATACTCATTTAGCAACAAAGTGAAAAAAATTAAATGGATTAGTAAAGCTCTGCAATAATTGACAATCACTACCGCACTGTTGTATGTACTAATATTTTTATTTCAGTGACTAACTTCTGTGAACTTGTTCACCTCAAAAGAATACAAGAAAAAAATTAGGATTAATAAAAAAAAAGAAATCTGACAAACACAGACACCGACAAAAAGGAAAGAGGCTGGTGGGAAAAACCAATATAGCCAACCTCTTATAAACTGGTAGAGTACCAGCCCTATATAGAACATATCCACAGCCACAGATTTGCCAACTCCCAGCAAGCTAGTTGTCATCACGTCCCTCTTCTCCCCAAAGTACATAAAAATGCAAGAGCACGAAGTACATACAGAGATAAATTCTCCCACTTGAAGATGCTCTATTTCATTAAAAACTAGATAATTCAGGAATTTAATTACTTTATAATATTACAGTATTCATAACACTGTTCTTATGACACTATGACATAACATCAACACTGAAGCAGCTAAACTTTGCAAAAATCCTTTCCGTGATATTCATAGCTCTGTGTAATACAGACTGACCTATTTAGCCAAAATATTATTTATTGTAGTTCTTTATTCCACTATAGCAAGCAAACCAATTTTACCATTCCTAAAAAATGCTCCTAGCTCCACATCTCTGTTCATGCCAGCTGGAATACGTTTCCCCCACTCCTGCTTATCTAGTATCTATAAAAAATTCAAGACCCCTTCCAATTCCCAGCATCAAAAAAATTTCACTGATCAATAGTAAATCTGGAAACTCATAATTCTTCTGTATTACTGTACTTTCCTATATTTATTCGTCTTTTCATGTACACAAAGAGTACACATTGTACTTCCTTTTATGTCCAGAAACACAGAAACAACACCTTAAACATGGTAGGCACTAAAACATTTTTTGATTAACAATATCACTCATACAATCATATACCTCTAAGACACATCATAATAAAGAATAAATTACCTGATTCAATTAAATGCAAACAAAGCACTTCTAATGGATACTGTACAGTAGGATAGATGTTTATCATTCCTTCACAGGCCTTCTTTAATCTAGCAGTCTCATGTGGAAACTTGAAAATATAAAAGCAAAAGACACTACATTCTAGTAGTTGTAAAATGTATTTGTGAACACCTTCTTAATTAGAAATACATACATGTCACATTAGAGATTTAAAAATCAACTTACTTTGGATAAACTGTGAATGAAATGCCTATAAAGTATCTGGTGATCTTCACTAGGAATGTTATCTGATAATCCCAGTGCCTTCTCAAAAGCAGTTAAAAGCTGAAACAAATAAAAAAGCTATCATCTATATCATACTTAAATGACAAATGATTAAATGTATAAGACCCTCTTACACGAACTACGCCTTCAATTAGCTGCAAATGTATTCTCCAGTCTGACCCTGACAACTTCAATGAGGAAAAAAATGTATATGTAAGTTTTGGAATGCGTTCTAACTCCAACTGGACAGCAAACTGTACTGAACTGGTAAGTAACAACTGCACATTAATAACATTAACTTAACAAAACACACTTGCAAGTGCTTGCTGTCTTCTACAAAGCATTCCACCAGAGAATAGTTCTATATGCTAGTATAGCTACTACTGCTCACATATCATTTTTAAAACATCTCTTCTGAAAGCACTAGCACATTCTTTGAAATATCTTCAATGACAACAAATCTTCAACCTTTAAAAAATATTTATAAAATTAGGTGATACTTTTGGTAAAAGAAAAGCAGAGATATGACTGAACTGTAATGAAATCACTTGTCTTATGCAGTTTTAACTGACTTTGAAGAACATTCCATCACTTCTTTTTTGCAGTACTAACTGACTCTGAAGAACATTCCAACACTTTTCTTAAAGTCAGTATTTACTGACTTTGAAGGCCAAGAGGCCTTCTAAATATGTCTTGAATAAAAACAGCAATACTAGAATCCACAGCAAATGGTATAAAGCCCTTCAGACCACACATTTGGCTACATGTTTTGTATTTTTAAAATGAATACTCATGACTTACTACCAAAAATCCATAAAGCAGTTCAATATCTCAAATTTTGTTTGGAAAGTATGGTATAAAGTCTACATAAATAAGTAAAATGTTACTGCCCTGATAAAGTTAATAATCTTACAAATAAGGAAACATAGCTCAAAATGGTCTAGCACAGAAGATTTTTAAAAACAGTAATAAAATTATTCCAAATGAAAAATGTGATACATTTTTTTTCTAAATACTCAGTAATTAATGTAACAATAAATCCCCAATCCTTTATCTATTATTACCAGTTAGAAATCAATTCTTAAAATCATAAGTATAATTAATTCTCTCTCATGGAAGAGGGTAGGAAAGACAATTCAAAAAGTTATTTTACTTATTTTGGAATGTGTTTGGTATTCTGGTAACCTACCCTATTTTAAGGAAAATAATGAAGCTATTTTATGATATTACACAATTTAAGAGAAACTGGTAAACTACCTAATTTTGTCACTGCTCATTTTTTTCCACAACTGAATCTGTGCACAGATAAATCATGTTGTTGCGTATACACACACACACACACACACACACACAAACACAAATCTTATTCTCACATTTTTATCCCCAGCTCTTAGGACCCTGCCTGACACATAGTAGGTTGTCAAGAAATATTTGCTGAATAAACAAATTAATGAGTAAACAAATAAACACATTTACAAAGAAATGAACTTCCTATCCTACATAGAGCCTGTATTTGTGACTGCTCAATTTTTTCCACGACCGCATCTATGCATATATAAATCACATTTTCACACAAAAAGTAGACTTTTTTTTATCTGCAGCTCTTAGGACACTGCCTGAAACATAATAGGTAGTCAATAAATACTTTCTGAATAAAGAAACAGATTAATGAGTGAACAAATGAACACATATACAAAGAAATGAACTTCCTATCCTATATACAGCCTATATTTATTTAAAAATTCCACTCAATTTAACAAGTGTACATTAAGTAGCTATTTACTATAATAAGAAATTAAACTGACTTTTAAACTTACAAATAAAAAAATGATATATTTTCCAAAGTGCTTCAAAACCAATTTATTTTTTTGTCTTTCAAAAAATCTTTTCAATTACTTTAAAATCTGTACAATATAAGACTTTTTTTTTCTAGATGTAAATACTCTAAACAGTGGAATTGTTAAAATTCAAAGTAATTCAGTACTCTTAGTTCAGAAGTATAAAGAAACACACCTTTAAAGGTACAACTTTTTAGACACCATAGCAGTTTTGTGAAAGCCAATTTTCAGTTTCTTTTTTTACAGTGATTAAGTTACTGATTTATTGAGGATTCTTATCAACACCAGAGAATGAAATTCTGATACACTGAGAACCAGTTCCACACTATCCAGACTCCGTATGAGACTATAGGCCAATAATTATTATAGGCCAATAATTCTGACTTTATCTAAAAGAGCCTCTACGAATTTAAAATTATACATTTACAAAATACCTAGTCTAACATACAGTCTTTTTTTTTTGAGCATCCATTGAATTATCATTGAATGTCCTATTTCCAATGTAACTCATGGACTACTATCCAGAATCTACAAGGAACTCAAAAAATTAGCAAGTAAAAAGACCAACAATTCCATTCAAAAGTGGGCTAAGGACATGAATAGACAATTCTCAAAAGAAGATATACAAATGGCCAAAAAACATATGAAAAAATGCTCAACATCACTAATTAGGGGAATGTAAATCAAAACCACAATGTGATACACCTTACTCCTGAAAGAATGGCCATAATAAAAAAAATTAAAAAACAATAGATGTTGGTGCAGATATGATAAAAAGGAAACACTTCTATACTGCTGATGGGAGTGTAAACTAGTACAACTATGGAAAACAGTGTGGAGACTCCTTAAAGAACCAAAAGTAGACCAGGCGTGGTAGTTTATGCCTGTAATCCCTGCACTTTGGGAGGCTGAAGTGGGCAGATCACTTGAGGTCAGGAGTTCAAGACCAGCACAGCTAACATGGTGAAACCCTGTCTCTACTGAAAATACAACAATTAGCCAGGCATTGTGGCACATGCCTATAATCCCAGCTACTTGTGAGGCTGAGGTAGGAGAACTGCTTAAACCTAGGAGGCAGAGGTTGCAGTGAGCCGAGATCGTGCCACTGCATGCCAGCCTGGGCAAAACAGTGAGACTCTGCCTCAAAAAAAAAAAAGAACTAAAAGTAGAATACCATTTGATCCAGCAATCCCTCTACTGGGTATCTACCCAGAGAAAAAGAAGTCATTATACAAAAAAGATACTTGCACATGCATGTTAGCAGCACAAGTCACAACTGCGAAAATACAGAACCAGGACAAATGCCCATCAATCAATGAGTGGATAAAGAAATTGTGATACACACACACACACACACACAATGGAACAGTAAGCAGCCATAAAAAGGAATGAATTAATGGCATTCACAGCAACCTGGATGAAACTGGAGACTATTATTCTAAGTGTAGTAACTGAGGAATGAAAAACCAAACATCGTATGTTCTCACTCATAAGCCAACATACAACAAGAACATTGTATGTTCTCACTATAAGCTAGGAGTACACAAAGGCATAAGAATAATACAATGGACTTTGGGGACCCAAGGGAAAAGGTGGGAGGAGAGTGAGGGATAAAAGACTGTAAATTGGGTTCAGTGTACACTGTTTGGGTAATGGGTGCACCAAAATCTCACAATTCACTACTAAAGAACTTACTCATGTAACCAAATACTACTTGTTCCCCAAAAACCTAAAAAAAAATTTTTTTAACTCAATAAAAAGAAACAAACCCAATAAAAAAATGAGCCAAGATACAAACAGACACTTCACCAAAGAAAAGACACAGACGCAAATAAACATGTGAAAAGACACTCAACATTATTAGGGAAATGGAAATTAAAATGACAATAATCAATTATGTTTCCAGTTTCTAAATTCAATTAGATGATCAATTTTCAAGAACAAACTTGAGGAATAAATGAGTCAATACCAATTGCTGGGTTTCATTATTCTGGTCCTCTGTACTTTCAGCCAGGAACTGAGTCAACTTTCTCCATAGTTGATGAAGCTCTTGGTTGTCTGCGCCTTCTTCCTGCCGTGTCTTTATCAACTTGTGCCATGTTCGAGCCACCTATTAAAGAAGGAGATTTTAAATGATTATTTTATCCAAAATATAAAAATGTCAAAATGTAAGACCTGTAAATAAAAATATTTTTAACCTGTTAATACATAAAAATAGCAAAAGCATAGAACCCCATCTATTATTAAAAGAAGAGAGATAATCATTCACCAACCTCTAGGTGTTTCTTTTCTTGGTAATATAGATCCACTAGTTTCTTGCAGACATCACACCACTTCTGTTTGTCAACACTTAGAAGAAAACAAAACACACACACACACAAAAGGATTTTGAATCTGATTAATAAAAATAACCAAGGACTTAATAAACTAAAATTTAAGTATTCCATTAACAATTTCAGGTACTATTTTAAATTAGAACATATCTTCTTTCATACTACAGTAAAATTTTCTAAAATAAGCTCCTAATAAAAAACAAGTTTAAGAAATATTGTCTTCCATTATATTATCTGAAAATAATACTGGAGTTCTAAAATTAGTCAGTCCTCTTACTAATAATGTTTGATTCTATTTCAATCACAAATGATTCTGTGACAAATGTATGAATACTTCTATGTGAATTTTAATCAGTTTATTAAAATTCCAGCTTTGAAAGAAACTGGACTTTCCTCATACATTTCTCACCTTTCATAAAGATCCAGGAGCTTTTGGTAAACAGCAGGTAAGTCATCCTTAGCATTTATGTGATTACATTTCTCATACAAGTTTGCCAACCCCTAAAAGAAGAGGTAGTCGTGATTATTCTTTTTCCAAAAGCATTTGCTATTCTCACATTCATTTATTTTGCTAAATAATATGATAAACTATAAAGATTATTTATGAAAAAAGATTATTATAATTTGCAAATGAAATGATATATCTGGGATTTGCCTCTAAATATAAAAACTGGAGGTTGGAGGACACAGGTAAATTGAATATTGTTGAGTCTGCATGACAGAAATAAAGGGGATTGTTATACCATGCCCTTTTCTTTTGAAAATTCATTTTAAGTGTTTCACAATAATAAACACTTTTAATGGCTATTCTACAATCTTACCATCTAAAAGGACAATGTGACACTATTTATTTTAATTTCAGCATATATTTTAAACTATTTTATTGATATATCATTGACATATAAAATTGTTTATTTTTAAACTATACAACTTGATGTTTTGATATATGTATACATTGTGAAATGACCAACACAGTCAAGCTAACTAGCATAACCATTCTACAGTTACCATTGGTGGAGGAGGTGTTGCGAAAATTTAATTTTAAGATTTATGTGATACTACCTTTATGATATGGTCAAAAAAAAATTAAGTAGTCTGTGAAAATTGTCATTTTTGCTTCAAAGAAAGATTAGCTATCCTAAACCACTCAGTATACTATAAAAGCAGCCATTTCTCGAAATGTGTTACCAGATATCCTCGAGTTCTTATTCACATGAACCTGAGACAAACAGGTCCATACCTCCAGAGCCTACCACATCCTATTAATCAGTCTCAAAGGTGTGACTGAGTTACCAAATGAAGTTGTTAAACATGAAAAAGTTGGAGAATCTAAGCAAAAACATTAAGATCACTAAATAAAAAAAAAAGAATTTAATTTGCACTCAAAAATAGAAACATTAACATTTTTATTCTTTTATTTTTAGGAAACATTAAAAAACATCTTTCCTCAGTAAGCATAAATAATAAAATTGCAGATAAGTCTTTTACATGCGCATGTCACTAAGATAGAGATTGATATTTGAGTGCTCACATTTAGAAATCATCCATTAGGCAGGATGTTAAATAGTGTTAACAAACATCCTTTGCACCACTTTTTTTCTAAAACTAACATTTAGGTTTAGAAAACCAATAAATTTTTAAATTTTTTCTTACATGGGGCAAATGTAGGTTTAAATGCTTAGCTTAATGTTGGTATCTGTATTTTGAAAAATGCAAAAATAAAAATCCATTCCAATACAGAAAAAAATTTTTTTTCTACTTACCTGCCAAGCTAGTAATTGGTCTGGCTCTAATTCAGCAGCTTTTTTATAGGCACCCTGGGCCTGATCAGGTTGTTCTAGTTCAGCTGCAGCAACACCAATAAAAACCCAGGCATTATAGTTATTTTTCTCCTGTTTTAACACTGTCTGATTAAAAAAAAAATTAAAAGAACAGATAATTAAATTTTGGAAGCAAATGAACTAACAATAACAGAAAGTCTACTTATGAGTCAGGAAATCTGTGTCTACCACTAACAGGGCAACCTTCAGAATGTCATTTAACCTATCTGCTTTCAGTTTCCTCAGGGAAAGAAAAAGTTGGACTGTATGAGTGACCATAATGGCTTTGAAATATGAAGGATTTTTTTTTAATGCTGCCCAAGTGATACTGATACCTCCACCAAATGTCTCCCTATGCTCTTTGACAATACTAGGTATATAAATAGTAACTACTCAATCATCCTGCCTGTCTCCATACTGCTACCAGTCAAATTCACAAAACCGTTCTCCATCTCATTTCACTTAATCCAATTCTCACATTTTCCTTTACCACGATAGTTTCCCCATATTAGACACATGGATTTTTCTTGAGATTATAAGCTAAGAAAGTAGACACCCCAATGTGACTATACCAAATATGTTCAAAATAAGTAGTGTTTAGAATGTTTAAACAACATCTGCCAAGTGGAATAAAAATTATATGTAGAGATACTGCTTTCAGAAATAACAACTACTTGCTAAGGTAAAATAAAATAGCTTGAAGCCATTAGCAAATATGTTTTAGGTGAAGACAAACAAAACCAATAACTAAAATGAAATTAGCCTCTTAAGGTTTTTACTTATTCTAGAGAAAATAAGAACATTTTCATGAGTTGAACCAGTCAGATTATTAGACTTAAGTGCATCCACATAACACTTCTAATAATCTGTCCCTAATATGCAGTACAAGCTCCATTCTATCTGTGAACACACTGATTACACAAATTGGGTCATTCTTGTCACCTAAGTCAGAGTAAAGGGAGCACCAGGGGGAAAGGCACTCAGGGCTCAGAACACCTGCTCCAAGAATTAAATTTTCCAAAAGCCCAGCTGTTGACAGGGCCTGCTGTAACCCTAAGACCAGTTTTCCCCAGCAGCTGCCATGACTCTAAGCTAATTTTACCTACTATTTCTAGTACTAATGAGCTTTCTTTCCAAATAATACATAACATTTTTCTTTCCAATAAAATGGCCAGCCTTCTCTTTGTCTTTCAGATATACAAAAGACCACTTAACTTGTGTGTATATGCCTCAAATTGCAATTCTTGCTTCCCAAAATAAAACATTTAATTTAGATATTCATTTATTTATTTTGACTTCAAAATAATAATGTTGCCTCCTAACAAAACACAACAATGATGTCAGTACCAAAGTTAAGCTCTAAACACTGGGGCCTTATTAGTGCTTATGTTCCCAACACCAGGTACAATGGCTGGCACTTAACTGCTGAACGAAATGCCATTACCCAACCAGCAAGTACCAACTAACTGCCTGATGACCAGGTTTTCAGAATCTGAAATGGATGTTTAAGAAAATAATTACCAACAATGTGGATAAAGCAAGTATGAGACTCTGAAAAAACATAGAGAAAAAAGTACCTAACTGTACAAACTGGAGAAGACTTTCCTGAAGGGATACTCATACCATGTGATAAAGCGCCATCACTGTCAGACAAGGTGATGATCAGACAAAACCACAGCAAAGACAACATTCCTTTCCTTAAAAATTCATTTAGTCTCAACCAAGATTCTGGGTTACTACACATTAGTAATCAGGCATTTATAACTGATTAGTTAGCCATTTGCATTTTCTAATTAGGTCTCGCTAGTATAAATTTTGAACTATTTGGTGGAACTCAAATCTGAATTTTGCAGAAAGTCTACAGAAAAAAGACAGCTACAGTGGTGCTGTATATAATAACTGAAAAAGATTCATGTGCATCAATTAGATAAACCTAGTGCTGAAGGAAACAGTCCCTCTTCCCTTCTTGTACTCCATCCACAACCTGTCTCCACTTGGAACACACTGCCCACCTTCTTCTGTATCAGGATTAGTACTATCATGGCCTGCATCTCTGCTGGGCTCCATCAGTCACCACCAGAAATGTAAATCTCACAAGGGTATCCTTTATCTGTTTACTTCTTGTCTCATCCTCATATTGCCATGTATATGACCCAGTCCAATTCCCTCCCTACCACTCTCTTAAATTCTTCATTGTGCCCTCTGGAACTCCCAATCTGGATCAGCCAAGTTCCCTCCATATTTCCAACCTTTCTTTTAACCACAACAAGTTCTGCCTCAGTGAAAACGTGGCTAATTCCTCTATAGATCCTACAGGTTGCAGTTGGCTTCTTTTACATTTCACCTGCCATAGGCCTAAGAGGTAAGAAACAGCTTCTTTGCTCACACTGTCACCTACAGTCCTTTTCTGCTCCTTCCTCCTTCAACAACCCTATTACCTTCGAAGCCTCAACCTATACAACTACACTACTAAAAAGAGCCTTCTTGTTGCTACAATCTACCAACTTCCTAACTCCCCTTTCCTTCAGTGAAAATTCTGTATCCTTCTTTTCCACCTCAATGCCTGCATTCATTCTAACATTCACGTTGATGTCCCACTGAACACTGAGGCCTCTCAGTTATGTGTTCTCCACACTAATCACCCATCCAAAATCTAAATTTCCAGCATGGTACTATTCTGCTCCTCTCCTACCATCCCAGTTCAATTACTGTAGTAGTCCCATGGTAAAAAATATTTAACCTTTGATTTCTCTAATTTTTTTTGTCTTCTTTTTATTGCATTTTAGGTTTTGGGGTACATGTGAAGAACATGCAAGATTGTTGCATAGGTACACACATAGCAGTGTGATTTGCTGCCTTCCTCCCCATCACCTATATCCGGCTATCTCTCCCCAACTCACCACCCCCTGCTGTCCCTCCCCTATTTCCCCGACAGACCCCAGTGTATGATGCTCCCGTCCCTGTGTCCATGTGTTCTCATTGTTCAACACCCACCTATGAGTGAGAACATGCAATGTTTGATTTTCTCTTCTTGTGTCAGTTTGCTGAGAATGATGGTTTCCAGGTTCATCCATGTCCCTACAAAGGACACTAACTCATCAATTTTTGTGGCTGCATAGTATTCCATGGTGTGTATGTGCCACATTTTCCCTGTCCAGTCTATCATCGATGGGCATTTGGGTTGGTTCCAGGTCTTTGCTATTGTAAACAGTGCTGCAATGAACATTCGTGTGCATGTGTCCTTATATTAGAACAATTTATAATCCTTTGGATATATACCCAGTAATGGGATTGCTGGGTAAACTGGAATTTCTATTTCTAGGTCCTTGAGGAATCACCACATTGTCTTCCACAATGGTTGAACTAATTTACACTCCCACCAACAGTGTAAAAGTGTTCCTAATTCTCCATATCGTCTCCAGCATCTGTTGTTTCCAGACTTTTTAACAATCACCATTCTAACCGGTGTGAGACAGTATCTCAATGTAGTTTTGATTTGCATTTCTCTAATGACCAGTGATGATGAGCATTTTTTCATATGTTTACTGGCCTCATGTATGTCTTCTTTTGTAAAATGTCTGTTCATATCCTTCACCCACTTTTGAATGGGCTTGTTTGTTTTTTTTCTTGTAAATCTGTTTTAGTTCTTTGTAGATTCTGGTTATTAGCCCTTCGTCAGATGGGTAGATTGCAAAAAATTGTTTCCCATTCTGTTGGTTGGCAATTCACTCTAATGACAGTTTCTTTTGCTGTGCAGAAGCTGTGGAGTTTGATTAGGTCCCATTTGCCTATTTTGGCTTTTGTTGCCAATGCTTTTGGTGTTTTGGTCATGAAGTCCTTGCCTATGCCTATGTCCTGAATGGTTTTGCCTAGATTTTCTTCTAGGGTTTTTAGGGTGTTAGGTCTTATGTTTAAGTCTTTAATCCATCTGGAGTTAATTTTAATGTAAGGTATCAGGAAGGGGTCCAGTTTCTGCTTTCTGCACATGGCTGGCCAGTTTTCCCAATATCATTTATTAAACAGGGAATCCTTTCCCCTTGTTTTTGTCAGGTTTGTCAAAGATCAGAGGGTTGTAGACATGTGGTGTTGCCTCCAAGGCCTTGTTCTGTTCCATTGGTCTGTATTTCTGTTTTAGTACCAGTATCACACTGTTTTGATTACTGTAGCCTTGTAGTATAGTTTGAAGTCAGGTAGCGTGATGTCTCTAGCTTTGTTTTTTTTTTTTTTTTTTTTTGCTTAGAATTGTCTTGGCTATGCAGGCTCTCTTTTGGTTCCATATGAAGTTTAAGGTGCTTTTTTCCAGTTCTGTGAAGAAGGTCATTGGTAGCTCGATGGGGACAGCATTGATTCTGTAAATTACTTTGGGCAGTATGGCCATTTTCATGATATTGATTCTTCCTAACCATGAGCATGGAATGTTCCTCCATCTGTTTGTGTCCTCTCTTATTTTGTTGAGCAGTGGTTTGTAGGTCTCCTTGAAGAGGTCTTTTATGTTCCCTGTTGGTTGTATTCCTAGGTATTTTATTCTCTTTGTAGCAATTGTGAATGGGTGTTTGTTCTTGATTTGGTTCTCTTTAAGTCTGTTATTGGTGTGTAGGAATGCTTGTGATTTTTGCACATCGATTTTGTATCCTGAGACTTTGCTAAAGTTGCTTATCAGTTTCAGGAGATTTTGGGCTGAGACGATGAGGTCGTTTAAATATACAATCATGTCATCTGCAAATAGAGACAATTTGACTTCCTCCTTTCCTATTTAAATATCCATTATTTCTTTTTCTTGACTGAAGGCTCTGGCTAGAACTTTCAATACTATATTGAATAGGAGTGGTGAGAGAGGGCATCCTTGTCTAGTGCCAGATTTCAAAGGGAATGCTTCCAGTTTTTGCCCATTCAGTATGATATTGGCTGTTGGTTTGTCATAAATAGCTTTTATTATTTTGAGATATGTTCCATCAGTATCTAGTTTATTGAGGGTCTTTAGCATAAAGGGCTGCTGAATTTTGTCAAAGGCCTTCTCTGCATCAATTGAGATAATCATGTGGTTTCATCTCTGGTTCTGTTTATGTGGTGAACTACATTTATAGACTTGCGTATGTTGAACCACCCTTGCATCCCTGGGATGAAGACTACTTGATCATGGTAAATAAGCTTTTTGATGTGCTGTTGCAATCAGTTTGCCAGTATTTTATTGAAGATTTTTGCATCTATGTTCATCATGGACATTGGCCTGAAGTTTTCTTTTCTTGCTGAATCTCTGTCAGGTTTTGGTATCAGGATAATGTTGGTCTCATAAAATGATTTGGGAAGAATTCCCTCTTTTTATATTGTCTGGAATAGTTTCAGAAGGAATGGTACCAATTCCTCTTTGTATGTCTGTTAGAATTCAGCTGTGAATCCAACGGGACATTGGCTTTTTTGGGGTGGTAGGCTCTTAATTGCTGCCTCAACTTCTGCCCTTATTATTGGTCTATTCAGGGTTTCGATTTTCTTCATGGTTTAGGCTTGGGAGAATGCAAGTGTCCAGGAATTGATCCATTTCTTCCAGGTTTACTAGTTTATGTGCATAGAATTGTTTTCAATAATCTGTGACGATGGTTTGTATTTCTGTGCCATCTGTGGTGATATCCCCTTTATCATTTTTTATTGCATCTTTTTGATTATTCTCTCTTTTCTTTTTTATTAATCTGGCAAGTGGTCCGTCTATTTTGTTAATCTTTTCCAAAACCCAGCTCCTGGATTTATTGACTTTTTGGAGGATTTTTTGTGTCTATCTCCTTCAGTTCTGCTCTGATCTTAGTTATTTCTTGTCTTCTGCTAGGTTTTGAGGTTTTTTTTAATCTTTCTCCCATAGCTCTTTCAATTTTGATGACAGGGTGTCAATTTTAGATCTTTCCTTGCTTTTCATGTGGGCATTTATTGCTACATATTTTCCTCTAGGCACTGCTTTAAATGTGTCCCAGAGATTCTGGTATTCTGTGTCTTCATTCTCATTGGTTTAGAAGAACATCTTTACTTTTGCCTTCATTTCATTGTTTATCCAGTCAACACTCAAGAGCTAGTTGTTCAGTTTCCATGAAGCTGTGCAGTTCTGAGTTAGTTTCTGAATTCTGAGTTCTAACTTGATTGCACAGTGGTCTGAGAGACTGTTTGTTATAATTTCTGTTCTTTTGCATTTGATGAGGAGTGATTTACTTCTAATTATGTGGTCAGTTTTAGAGTAGGTGTGATGTGCTGCTGAGAAAAATGTATATTCTGTGGATTTGGGGTGGAGAGTTCTGTAAATGTCTATTAGGTTTGCTTGGTCCAGATCTGAGTTCAAGTCCTGGATATCCTTGTTTATTTTCTATCTCATTGATGTGTCTAATATTGACAAGGGGGTGTTAAAGTCTCCCGCTATTATTGTGTGTGAGTCTCAGTTTCTTTGTAAGTCATTTAGAACTTGCTTTATGTATCTGCATGCTCCTGCATTGGGTGCGTATATATTTAGGATCGTTAGCTCTTCTTATTGCATTGATCCTTTTACCATTATGTAATGTCCTTCTTTGTCTCTTTTGATCTTTGTTGCTTTAAAGTCTAGTTTATCAGAGACAAGAATTGCAACTCCTGCTTTTTATGCTCTCCATTTGCTTGGTAAATCTTCCTCCATCCCGTTATTTTGAGCCTTTGTGTATCCTTGCATGTGAGTTGGGTTTCCTGGATATAGCACACTGATGGGTTTTGGTTTCTTATCCAATTTGCCAGTCTGTGTCTTTTGATTGGGGCATTTAGCCCACTTAAATTTAGGGTTAATATTGTTATGTGTGAATTTGATCCTGCCATTTTGATTCTAGCTGGCTGTTTTGCCCATTAGGTGATGCAGTTTCTTCATTGTGTCAATGTTCTTTACCATTTGGTACGTTTTTGGAGTGGCTGGTACTGGTTGTTCCTTTCTATGTTTATTGCTTCTTTCAGGAGCTCTTGTAAAGCAGGCCTGGTGGTGATGAAATATCTGAGTAATTGCTTGTTCATAAAGGATTTTATTTCTCCTTGACTTATGGTCGATATGAAATTCTGGGTTGAAAGCTCTTTTCTCTAAGGATGTTGAATATTGGCCCCCACTCTCTTCTGGCTTGTAGGGTTTCTGCTGAGAGATCCACTATGAGTCTGATGGGCTTACCTTTGTGGGTAACCTGACTTTTCTCTCTGGCTGCCCTTGGCATTTTCTACTTCATTTCAACCCTGGTTGGAATGATTGATTATGTGCCCTGGATGACCTGACCTTTCTCTCTGGCTGTTATTGGCATTTTCTCTTTCATTTCAACCCTGGTTGAATCTGACAATTATGTGCCTTGGGGTTGCTCTTCTTGAGAAATATCTTTGCAGTGTTCTCTGTATTTCCTAGACTTCAATATTGGCCTGCCTTGCTACGTTGGAGGAGTTTTCCTGAAGACTGTTTTCCAGCTTGGATTCATTCTCTCCGTGACATTCTGGTACTCCTATTAAATGTAGATGAGGTCTTTTCACATAGTCCCATACTTCTAGAGACTTTGTTCATTCCTTTTTACTCTTTATTCTCTAATCTTGCCTTCTCGTTTTATTTCATTGAGTTGATCTTTGACCTCTAATGTCCTTTCTTCTGCTTGATCAATTCAGCTGCTGAAACTTGTGCATGCTTTGTGAAGTTCTCATGTTGTATTTTTCAGCTCCATCAATTCACTTATATTCCTCTCTAAGCTGTTTACTCTTTTTTCTTTTTTTTTAAATTTTTTATTGCATTTTAGGTTTTGGGATACATGTGCAGAACATGCAACACAGTTGCATAGGTACACACATGGCAGTGTGTTTTGCTTCCTTTCTCCCCTTCACCCACATTTGGCATTTCTCCCCAGGCTATTCCTCCCCAGCTCCCCCACCCCCCATTGGCCCTCCCCTTTTCCCACCAACAGACCCCAGTGTTTAGTACTCCCCTCCCTGTGTCCATGTGTTCTCATTTTTCATCACCCCCCTTTGAGTGAGAATATGCGGTTTTTCATTTTCTGTTCTTGTGTAAGTTTGCTGAGAATGATGCTCTCCAGGTTCATCAATGTCCCTACAAACGACACGAACTCATCATTTCTCATTGCAGCATAATATTCCATGGTGTATATGTGCCACATTTTCCCAATCCAGTCTATCATCAATGGGCATCTGGGTTGGTTCCAGGTCTTTGCTATGGTAAACAGTGCTGCAACGAACATTCGTGTGCATGTGTCCTTATAGGAGAACGATTTATACTCCTTTGGATATATACCCAGTAATGGGATTGCTGGGTCAAATGGAATTTCTATTTCTAAGGCCTTGAGGAATCGCCACACTATCTTCCACAATGGTTGAACTAATTTACACTCCCACCAACAGTGTAAAAGTGTTCCTTTTTCTCCACATCCTCTCCAGCATCTGTTGTCTCCAGATTTTTTAATGATCACCATTCTAACTGGAGTGAGATGGTATCTCAATGTGGTTTTGATTTGCATCTCTCTGATGACCAGTGATGATGAGCATTTTTTCATATGATTGTTGGCCTCATATATGTCTTCTTTTGTAAAGTGACTGTTCATATCCTTTGCCCATTTTTGAATGGGCTTGTTTGTTTTTTTCCAGTAAATCTGCTTGAGCTCTTTGTAAATTCTGGATATCAGCCCTTTGTCAGATGGGTAAACTGCAACAATTTTTTCCCATTCTGTTGGTTGCCGATTCACTCTAGTGACTGTTTCTTTTGCTGTGCAGAAGCTGTGGAGTTTGATTAGGTCCCATTTGTCTATTTTGGCTTTTGTGGCCAATGCTTTTGGTGTTTTGTTCATGAAGTCCTTGCCTACTCCTATGTCCTGGATGGTTTTGCCTAGATTTTCTTCTAGGGTTTTTATGGTGCCAGGTCTTATGTTTAAGTCTTTAATCCATCTGGAGTTAATTTTAGTGTAAGGTGTCAGGAAGGGGTCCAGTTTCTGCTCTCTGCACATGGCTAGCCAGTTTTCCCAACACCATTTATTAAACAGGGAATCCTTTCCCCATTGCTTGTTCTTGTCAGGTTTATCAAAGACTGTATGGTTGTAGATATGTTGTGTTGCCTCCGGTGCCTCTGTTTTGTTCCATTGGTCTATATCTCTATTTTGGCATGCTGTTTTGATTACTGTAGCCTTGTAGTATAGTTTGAAATTCGGTAGTATGATGCCTCCCGCTGTGTTCTTTTTGCTTAGAATTGACTTGGCTATGCGGGCTCTCTTTTGGTTCCATATGAAGTTCATGGTGGTGTTTTCCAGTTCTGTGAAGAAAGTCAATGGTAGCTTGATGGGGATAGCATTGATTCTGTAAATTACTTTGGGCAGTATAGTCATTTTCACGATATTAATTCTTCCTAACCATGAACATGGAATGTTTCTCCATCTCTTTGTGTCCTCTCTTATTTCGTTGAGCAGTGGTTTGTAGTTTTCCTTGAAGAGGTCCCTTACATTTCTTGTGAGTTGTATTCCTACGTATTTTATTCTTTTGTGGCAATTGTGAATGGCAGCTCGTTCTTGATTTGGCTTTCTTTAAGCCTGCTATTGGTGTAGAGGAAGGCTTGTGATTTTTGCACATTGATTTTATATCCTGAGACTTTGCTGAAGTTGCTTATCAGTTTCAGGAGTTTTTGGGCTGAGGCGATGGGGTCTTCTAGGTATACTATCATGTCGTCTGCAAACAGAGACAATTTGGCTTCCACCTTTCCTATTTGAATGCCCTTTATTTCTTTTTCTTGCCTGATTGCTCTGGCTAGAACTTCCAGTACTATATTGAATAGGAGTGGTGAAAGAGGCCATCATTGTCTAGTGCCAGATTTCAAAGGGAATGCTTCCAGTTTTTGCCCATTCAGTATGATATTGGCTGTTGGTTTGTCATAAATAGCTTTTATTACTTTGAGATACGTTCCATCGATACCGAGTTTATTGAGGGTTTTTAGCATAAAGGGCTGTTGAATTTTGTCGAATGCCTTCTCTGCATCAATTGAGATAATCATGTGGTTTTTGCTTTTGGTTCTGTTGATGTGGTGAATTACATTTATAGACTTGCGTATGTTGAACCAGCCTTGCATCCCCGGGATGAATCCTACTTGATCATGATGGATAAGTTTTTTGATTTGCTATTGCGATCGACTTGCCAATATTTTATTGAAGATTTTTGCATCTATGTTCATCATAGATATTGGCCTGAAGTTTTCTTTTCTTGTTGCGTCTCTGCCGGGTTTTGGTATCAGGATGATGTTGGTCTCATAAAATGATTTGGGAAGGATTCCCTCTTTTTGGATTATTTGGAATAGTTTCTGAAGGAATGGTACCAGCTCCTCTTTATGTGTCTGGTAGAATTCGGCTGTGAACCCATCTGGACCTGGGCTTTTTTTGTGTGGTAGGCTCTTAATTGCTGCCTTGACTTCAGACCTTGTTATTGGTCTATTCATAGTTTCAGCTTCCTCCTGGTTTAGGCTTGGGAGAACACAGGAGTCCAGGAATTTATCCATTTCTTTCAGGTTTACTAGTTTATGTGCATAGAGTTGTTTGTAATATTCTCTGACGATGGTTTGAGTTTCTGTGGAATCTGTTGTGATTTCCCCTTTATCATTTTTTATTGCATCTATTTGGTTGTTCTCTCTTTCCTTTTTTATCAATCTGGCTAGTGGTGTGTCTATTTTGGTGATCTTTTCAAAAAACCAGCTCTTGGATTTATTGATTTTTTGAAGGGTTTTTCATGTCTCTATCTCCTTCAGTTCAGCTCTGATCTTAGTTATTTTTTATCTTCTGCTAGGTTTTCAGTTTTTTTTGATCTTGCTCCTCTAGCTCTTTCAATTTTGACGATAGGGTGTCAATTTTGGATCTCTCCATTCTCCTCATATGGGCACTTATTGCTATATATTTTACTCTAGAGACTGCTTAAATATGTCCCAGGGATTCTGGCACGTTGTGTCTTCGTTCTCGTTGGTTTTGAAGAACTTCCTTATGTCTGCCTTTATTTCATTGTTTATCCAGTCAGCATTCAAGAGCTAGTTGTTCAGTTTCCATGAAGCTGTGTGGTTCTGGGTTGGTTTTTGTATTCTGAGCTCTAACTTGATTGCTCTATGGTCTGAGAGGCTGTTTGTTATGATTTCAGTTGTTTTGCATTTGCTGAGGAGTGATTTACTTCCAATTATGTGGTCAATTTTAGAGTAGGTGTGATGTGGTGCTAAGAAGAATGTATATTCTGTGGATTTGGGGTGGAGAGTTCTGTAAATGTCTATTAGGTTTGCTTGGTCCAGGTCTGAGTTCAAGCCCTGGATATCCTTGTTGATCTTCTATCTGGTTGATCTGTCTATTATTGACAGTGGAGTGTTAAAGTCTCCCACTATTATTGTGTGGGAGTCTAAGTATCTTTGTAAGTCATTAAGAACTTGCCTTATGTATCTGGGTGCTCCTGTATTGGGTCCATGTATGTTTAGGATTGTTAGCTCTTCTTGTTGTATCGATCCTTTTACCATTATGTAATTACCTTCTTTGTCTGTTTTGATCTTTGTTGCTTTAAAGTCTATTTTATCAGAGATGAGAATTGCAACTACAGCTTTTTTTTTGCTCTCCATTTGCTTGGTAAATCTTCCTCCATCCCTTTATTTTGAGCCTTTGTGTATCCTTGCATGTGAGATGGGTTTCCTGGATACAGAACACTGATGGGTTTTGGTTTCTTATCCAATTTGCCAGTCTGTGTGTTTTGATTGGTGCATTTAGTCCATTTACATTTAGGGTTAATATTGTTATGCGTGAATTTGATACTGCCATTTTGATGCTAGCTGGCTGTTTTGCCCGTTAGTTGATGTAGATTCTTCATTATGTTGATGCTCTTTAACATTTAGTGTGATTTTGGAATGGCTGGTACTGGTTGTTCCTTTCTATGTGTAGTGCCTCTTTCAGGAGCTCTTGTAAAGCAGGCCTGGTGGTGACAAAATCTCTGAGTACTTGCTTGTTTGCAAAGGATTTTATTTTTCCTTCACTTCTGAAGCTCAATTTTAGCTGGATATGAAATTCTGGGTTGAAAGTTCTTTTCTTTATGATGTTGAATATTGGCCCCCACTCTCTTCTGGCTTGTAGAGTTTCTGCTGAGAGATCTGCTGTGAGTCTGATGGCATTCCCTTTGTGGGTGACCCGACCTTTCTCTCTGGCTGCCCTTAGTATTTTCTCCTTTATTTCAACCCTGGTGATTCTGATGATTATGTGCCTTGGGGTTGCTCTTCTTGCGGAATATCTTTGTGGTGTTCTCTGTATTTCCTGCATTTGAGTGTTGGCCTGTCTTGCTAGGTGGGGGAAATTTTCCTGGATAATATCCTGAAGAGTATTTTCCAGCTTGGATTCATTCTCTTCGTCACATTCTGGTACACCTGTCAAATGTAGGTTAGGTCTCTTCACATAGTCCCACATTTCTTGGAGACTTTGTTCATTCCTTTTTGCGCTTTTTTCTCTAATCTTGGTTTCTCATTTTATTTCATTGAGTTGATCTTCGACTTCTGATATTCTTTCTTCTGCTTGGTCAATTCGGCTATTGAAACTTGTGCGTGCTTCGCGAAGTTCTTGTATTGTGTTTTTCAGCTCCTTCAATTCATTCATATTCCTCTCTAAGTTATCCATTCTTGTTATCATTTCCTCAAATCTTTTTTCAAGGTTCTTAGTTTCTTTGCATTTATTTAAAACATGTTCTTTTAGCTCACAAGTTTCTCATTATCCACCTTCTGAAGTCTAATTCCGTCATTTCATCAAAGTCATTCTCTGTCCAGCTTTGTTCCCTTCCTGGTGAGGAGTTTTGGTCCTTTGTAGGAGTCGCGGTGTTCTGCTTTTGGGTGTTTTCCTCCTTTTCGCGCTGGTTTCTTCCCATCTTTGTGGATTTATCCACCTGTCGTCTGAGTAGTTGCTGACTTTTCGATTGGGTCTCTGAGTGGACGCCCAGATTGTTGAAGATGAAGTATTTCTGTTACTTGGTTTTCCTTCTACCAGTCTAGCCCCTCCACTGTACGACTGCTGAGGTCCACTCCAGGCCCTTCTTGTCTAGGGAGCACCTATAGTGGCTGTGGAACAGTGAGAGATGCTACCAGTTTCTTTTTCTGCTATCTTTGTCCCAGAATGATACCTGCCAAATGTCAGTCTTTTGGATATAGAGGGGTCAGGGAGCTGCTTGAGGAGACAGTCTGTACTTTATAGGAGCTCAAGTGCTGATCTGTGAGCTCTGTTGTTCATTCAGGGCTGTTAGACTGCTACATTTAATTCTGCTGCAGCAGAACTCATGAAAAAAACACCCTTTTTTTCTTAGATGCTCTGTCTCGGGGGGTTGGGGCTTTCTTTATGTGTCTGTTGTGCTGTCCTGCCCAGCTAGGAGGCAGTCTAGTCACTATTTGCCTGTCGAGGCTCCGCCTGCTGGTGTGAGGTCCGCCCTGTTGCTGCAGGCTCTGCCCTGCTGCTGCGGTCTCCGCCCTGCTGCCACGGGTATGCCCTGTGGCGGAGTCTCTCTGTTGTGGCAGGTTGCCTCACCAACGGCAGGCTGCGTCAGCAATGGGAGTTTACCTCAGTAGGGGCAGGTTGCCTCAGTAATGGCAAACGCCCCTCCCCAACTGAGCGGCACTGTCCTGGGTTCAGCTGTGCCTACAGCGAAACTCTCCACCCGGAGCGTTTGGAATCGCAGTTTTGTTTGTCCCACTGCCCTGGCCCAAATGCCATTTCCCTGGAATCTCCTAGCCTGGCTCATTGTCCAAGTCCCGTTCAATCAGATGGATATGCCAATCTGCCCTCTCAAGTCTCAGACTGCCGGTTCAACAGGGCACCCGGACCAGTGCGCTTTGTGCAGAGCGCTGTGGAGCACTGCTGCGCTGCAGCACCGGCCGCCAGCTGCACCAGCCAAAACCGCTTTGCTGGCGTCCCACGTCTCTTTCATACCTGGGAATTTCCCTGTTCTGTGGGCAACAAAGATCCATCTGGAAATGCGGCCCTGACTCATCCTCCGCGCGTTCACCAAGAGCTTCAATCCTGGGTTGTTCTCACCACGCCATCTTGAGTCGGTCTCCCCTTTTTAGCTGTTTACTCTTGTTAGCATTTCGTCAAATCTTTTTTCAAGGTTCTTAGTTTCTTTGCATTGGGTTAGAACATGTTCTTTTAGCTCAGAGAAGTTTCTTATTACCTACTTTCTGAAGTCTGATTCTGTCAATTCATTGCACTGATTCTCCATCCAGCCTTGTTCCCTTGCTAGTGGGGTGTCGTGATCCCTTGGAGGAGGAGAGGCATTCTGGTTTCGGGTGTTTTCATCCTTTTTGCGCTGGTTACTTCCCATCTTTGTGGATTTATCCACCTGTCATCTTTGTAGTTGTTGCCTTCAAATTGGGTCTCTAAGTAGACGTCCAGTTTGTTGATGATAAAGTTATTTCCTTCTGTTTCTTAGTTTTCCTTCTAACATTCAGGCCCCTCTGCCGTAGGATTTCTGAGGTTCATTCCAGGCCCTGCTTGCCTGGGGATCACCTGCAGCAGCTGCAGAACAGTAAGGGTTGCTGCCAGTTTCTTCTTCTGCTATCTTTGTCCCAGAAGGATACCTGCCAGATGTCAGTCTGAGCTCTCCTTTATGAGGTGACTTTGGATATATGGGGGTGAGGGAGCTGCTTGAGGAGACAGTCTGTCCTTTATAGGAGCTCAACTGCTAAGCTGTGAGCTCCGTTGTTCATTCAGAGCTGCTGGGCAGGTATGTTTAAGTCTGCTGCAAGAACTCATAAACACCTTTTTTTCCCCCAGGTGCTCTGTCTTGGGGAATTAGGGCTTTATTTATAAGTTTCTGTTGTGCTGTTGCCTTTTTTCAGGGCTGCCCTGCCCAGCAAGGAGGCAGCCTACTCACAGTCTGCCTGCAGAGGCTTTGCTGAGCTGCTGTGGGCTCTGCCCAGCTGCCGTGTGAATCTCCCTGCAGTCCTGTTTATACAGGTATAGTTAGAACTGCCTTGGCAGTGGCAGCCCACCTCTGTAATGGCGGACTCTCTCTGTAATGGCGGGCTGCCTTGGCAATGGTGGGCTGCCTCAGCAATGGCGAACTACCTCCGTAGTGATGGACTGCCTCGGTAATGGCAGACACCCCTCCCCCACAGAGCTGGATCATCCTGGATTCAGCTGTGCTTGCTGTGAAACTCTCAATCTTGAGTGTTTCAGATTGCTGTTTTTTTGTGATAGTGGGACCAGCTGAGCCTGATCACCTGGCTCCCTGCCTCAGACCCCCTTTTTTTTTTTTTTTCAGTTGAACAGGTGACTCTGTCTCCCAGGTGTTCCAGTTGCCTGTTGAAAAGGCGCCAGGATCTGTGTGATTTCCCCTGCGGCGACTGACTGCACTGACTGAAACAGCCACGCTGAGATTCGTGGCATTTTTTTGCCCAGGACTCTCCTGGCCTGGCTCCCTGTTTCAGTCCCCTTTTTTATCAGTTGAATGGGCGACTCCGTCTCCCAGGAGCTGTCACCAGCTAAGACAGCTCCTGGACCTGTGTATTTTGTGCGGAGACCCACCGCGCTGGCCAAAACAGCCACGCTGGCGAACCGTGGGGCTTCTCTGCCTAGGAATCTCCTGGTCTATGGGCAATAAAAATCCGTCTGGAAATGCCACGTCCACTCAACCTCTGTGCTTTTGCTGGGAGCTGAAATCCTCAGCGGCTCCTAATCAGCCATCTTGGATCTGTCCTCTCTAATTTTTTTTTTACCTTAACCCCTTTTTCCATTGCCTATCAGCCCACTTCTCATTCCTCCTTACCCAGCTCAGACTGTAGGACTCATCACTGTCCTCACTCCCTTGTCATCACATCCTCAACTCCTTTGCATGTCTTTCCTCTCATCTCTCTCTTCATCCATAGTTGAACCCCATCATTCCCATCTCCAAACCTGAGAAGCTAAATAAGAAGAGAGAAAACTACAATGGAGTTCACTAATTTCGCTTTAATAGCTTGAAACTTCAAATGGGCAATCACTAGCACTGGCTAATCTTTCCAGTCCTTACTAGCTAGTTTGTTTTTCCATGAGGGGAAAAAAAAAAAAGAAAGAAAGAAACTATTTCATACCTTCTTTTATCTCAAACCTCCTAACCAACTCTTCTCCCAGTTTCATCTTATACCTCACCATGAAAATAAAAGCCATTAGAGAAGAAAGCTCTTCCCACCACCAAATCTGCAAGCCTAACACTGTGTGGATCGGCACCTATGTTCTCTCCTGTCAAGATGGAAAAAGGGTTAAAGAGCCCCCTCAAGCTCTGGATCCCATTGTGTCTCTCATCCACTGATGACTTCACTCCTCCTACTACCCTCTGTCTCTCCCCCAAGATCAATTTCTCCCTCTGAATAGAAGCATTGCCATCAGCATAAAAATGAGCCTTATAATCTTGATCCTCTCATCCACAAACCAAACAGAATTAGAACACTTATATGTCATTAAACAATGAAAACTTTAAGATACAGCAGTATTCCATGATACAACTATCAAAAGACATTTATAGGATATTCAGGTTTTAAGAACTTGGCTTTGATAAGTTACCAATACAGAGAAAATTAAGTTTGGCAGTGGTTGTTTATCCTGCTAATTGGGTGTTAAAAGTCCAACCATTCTAATGGTTCTACTAAATGGGCCTTACCACTTTTGTTGTGTTTGGACAGTAAATAATTTACATATTACAAATCAATAATGTTTATGAATGGGTAACATACTTTTACTGTGGAAGAAAAAAATACTGGTTACCTTACAATGTTTCAAAGCTTCTTTATATTCTTTGTTTCTGATTGCATCTCGAGCACTTTTTAGAGCAGTCTTCACTTCCTTGCTGGACATTCTGTCAAGGCAGAAAGCTTGAGTGAATCTACAGTCATATCTACCCAACCGTAAAGTTTCCAACAAACTTAGCCATCTGAAAAGGGAACTTGGAAAAGGAAAAGACTCCTTCCATCTGGAACAGTCTTCCCTCTAGCATATACTCAGTTTATTCCCTTTCAGATTTGTACTCAGAGTCACTTCCTCACATCAGTGAAACCTTCCCTCCACATGCTATTTAACATTTTAATCTTGCCATCCCACTACTCTCAATGACCCAGTATTTCCTGAACCCCCTCTATAGCTTTATTTTTCTTCAAAGCATTTGTCACATGTAATATACTATATATTCTACTTATTTATCCTATTTATTTTCTGTCCCAACCCACAAGAACGTAAGTTCCATGTAGGCAAGAATTTTTTTTCACTGCCTCATCCCCCAGACCTAGTATCTTACAAATTATAGATGATCAATTAGTAAGTGTTGAAATTGAGTTACATTTGATTTACATTCATTCTCCATATATTTTGGCTAAAATGCAAATGATCTTGTTGATCAGGACTCCAAACACATCCCTATCTCAATCCAACTCTATTCTAAGTAAGACCCAGTAGAATAAGCCCAAGTCACAGATAAAAAGCACTAACACAAATAATTTCAGTGACTGTGATATCAAAGTTTAAGAAAGCATGATTTTAATGCTAGTGGCTGTGATATATATAAATCAGGATATTAACTTTTTTCACAATAAGGACACTGTAGGATTATTACCTGTACTTTCTCTAAAGAAAAACAATATTTAAACTTGAATGGAAGCAATGGATAATACAAAAGGGTTGTACACCAATTTCAGCCATAAAAATATATTTTAATTAGTAACAAAGTATTTCTTCATTTAATTTTAAGATACATTAATTTTAAATAAATTGGCATATTTTAAGATTTCACAACTTACTCTGGCTTACCTGCTAACAAGTCAAATTCAATCATACTGAAAATGACTGAAAAAAATAAACATTTGTATTTTCTGTCAGCTCCTCTAATCTCATAGAAAGGTAAAACAAAGTTGTGGTAAATATTAAGTACTTATTGACTCCAGATGTTCAAGGGAGCAAAATATATCAAAAAGATGAATCACTGACATGTTACACTGAAAGTCAAACAGAGGGCATGTATACAGCCTTTTATATCCAAAGAAGCAGCTAACACAGAAATATGAGACCAAAGAAGTCTGAGAAGTGAGATATATATTTTTTAATCTTTTTGGCTTAAAAAATGTTGGCATTCAAAATAATAAAAAAATTAAGGTACCATAAAATCACTTTATCTACGACTAGAAGCAGATCCCCTAATCAGGCAGATAAGTAACTTTTTTTGCCTACTTACAACAATTATATAATTTAAAGCACCATATTTCCTATGTTCTTGCTTTAGAAACTACTACTACCTTATCTGAAATTATCTTGATACATATTTATAGATACAGAACAATTTTTTTGTAGTTTGCAAATCTTGATTGGAGTTAGATAACAAATTTCAGCGCTGATTTCACAATTAATTTTCTCAAACCAGTTTCCTTTGGTTTAAAAAAAAAAACCCTGCAGACTATAAAGAAGAAAACAACATCAAGGATGATGACAACTGATGTAGATCAATAAAAAGAGATCAACTGATCTAGATCAAAAAGATGATGACAACTGATCTAAATCATTAAGTAAAAATATTTTTTTACCCGAGTAAAAAAATCAAAAGATTTCCAAGTTAAAAAGGAAAAAAAAGTCTCAAATTAAAAACAACAGAAGAGTACAACCATTACATAAGGAGGAAGTTCACCATCTCTTTTATCACCCAACATTTCAGAGGGCATGTATACAAATAAGGTAGAAACAACCCTACTAAACTACATGCAGCCCCCAAGCTATTTGGTGTGCATGACATAAAAAAAAAAAAAAGAATATAATCTAAATCAAGAGAAAGACTTTGATAATAAATGCTAAACTAAGAGTAATGAGTGGAAGTGCAATAGGAATTCAGAGAAGGAAAGGTGTATGGCGTGATGTAATTAATGGCTATTATTAATAGAAGATGACAAGACTTAAGAATGGAGGGAAGAAGAAAAATTGCTCTACTCAGAGGCAAACGCATTAGCAAAGTGAGAGAAGTAGGAACGAGTTGTGGGAAGTATAGGTAATGTGAGAAAACCAGCCTGATTGGATCAGAAGGGACCTATTAAAGAACAGAAGAAAATTAGGTTGGGTAGGTAAAGTAGAGCCTCAGATTACTGATCCTGAAAGTCAAACAGACAAGTTTGGACTTAAATACACCAGCAAATAGGAAGCCATTAGGAATTTTTAAGTAGGTATTTTTAAAGACCACTATATAGAAACAAACACCATTTTTCTCTTGGTAGCCAATTTTAATATTAAATATCCTTCAATATCTGTATGTCTCCATATGTAATTACAATTCTTCATGCTACAATAGAATCCTCTTTTCTTCTCTTCCAACTCCTTCTTCATTTGATGCAACATTTAGCATAAAAAGCTAGCAAGAGGTCCTCTCTCACTCATACATATACACATATGTATGTATGTAAGTTTCAGAAGGTTAATTTTTAAAAAGATAAAATAATCCGTCCCTTTTCAATCCTAAAAACTTCTACTTCCTTTTTTTTTTTGAGGGGAAACGTCCATTCACCAATGTTCTTTTTTTTTTTTTTCCATTCGCCAATTTTCTAAACAAATACTTACTGAGATCCAACCATCTACTCTAGGTACCACTCAAACCCATTTTCCTTCCAAGAGTAAAAACCTACTATCCAAAATGATTCCATGTAACCTCATACTCCTCTGTTTTGGATATTTCTCTTGATTGTAAGGATTTCTAACACTTCAAAGAGATGTCTAGCTCTCTTGCAAGAGAGAAATGTCTTTATTATTCTTCCACATCACAACTTCCTATTAATTCTTTCCTCTTATACCTCTCCTCCCACTTTTCTTATTTAAAAAAAGCCAATCTCAACTGGCTTTTTTTAAATAAGAGCATTCATTTTGTACATTTTCACTCAAGTTTTTCTACTACCAGTGCAAAATATTTTTATCCAACATAAATCAAGCATGAAAAGTTGCAACGATTGCACTTAAAAAGGGTTAGAAAGTGACAGCCATGCCATAAAGGCAACGATATTCCTCAAAGAAAGCATATATAGGTAAGTGTACTGATATGTCCTACTCCAGTTGAGGCTATGAAACCTTAAATAATAGTCCAATATGCTCAAAGATTCCACAAAGCCAACAACAATAATAGTAATGATAATGACAATGGAAGCTAATTACAGAAAAAAAATAGCTTTAAATCTAATAACAAAAGGTATTTGGTGATGACCCATAGTCTGACATTAAAAACAAAAAGATGCCATTATCTCTTTCCTCTGAAAGAAACAAGTAAAAACAATCATTAACTAAAAATAGATTCGAATTTATTATTTAGCATTCTAGACACTTACCTTTTATCTATTATTACCACCTCTATATTCTTCCTGAATTCAATTTCAGATTGTTCCTTAAGCGTTTTCACCTAAATTAAATAAAAACAACTATGAGAAAGTCATATAAAAAGGATGACACCCACAACCCCAAACCTTCTGAACTTTTTAATGCATCAGATTCAATTTTCATAATTTATAATTTAAAAGATGAGAAATAATTATGTACAATTTTTAGTATTTTTTATATTTCCGAGAGACACTAACCTTAATCTCCAAATTTCTGAATTGGTCTAAACTATATTCCTAAGGCTTCAGATGATAAAATGAAACTTCTATAAGAGATCAGAAGGATTTTGAAAAACCATTTCAGAAACCCAAAATATACTGATGTCAATATAAAAAAATGGAGCCAAAAAAGACTCTCTACTATTTCTGTGCCATTTTTGCTATGAATCAAGGACATCTATGGACAACTAAGCATATTTATTTACACCCAATTTGCAGCCTAATTATATTAAAATAACACTTTGTTTTAAGGAACATAAGGAGTATATAATTATAGTTTATAATCTAATGAAAACAGAGAAAAAATTTTAATGTTAATAATGCATTTAAATAGTCATTAAAAATAGTAACACAACTAACTACACATCTACAAATTCCAAGGATATTTTGATAGCATCTCTGAAGTGGCTTCTGTCAAACAAAAAATAATCTAGAGTGCTCCCTGGAGAGAATGGAGGCACTTTTGAAAAGCTGAATAAAGTGGAAAAAAAAATGCTAGGAGGTAAACAATGTAGGCGAGGTAGGTAGGGATGAACAAAGAATAAAAAGTTCACTAAACCAAAGCAGTCATTAATGATCTACTTAAATAGAAATGTCAGTTCAACAGTAAAAAGTCTTACTAGTAAGAAAAGCAAGTCTGGTAATCCAAACAACGTTTAAGAAAGTAAGATAAAAGTTAAAAAAGAAAAGGTACGAACCTATTTCACTGGCTTCTTGAGCCCTGGTAACACTTGGCTGCCCTCCTCCTCACCCAATCTAGTTTTATTACTCAGTTACTTCAACTCTGTGCTTACAAAACACCCTAGATCCTGTCAGCCCCTTCACTCTGTCACATCCACCCACCAAGGCATACCCTAGTTGAGAGTGAGCTTAGGAAATCAAATGGATCTAGGATCAAAGCCATTAGACCTTGGGCACCTGACTTCATTTCACCAAGCCCATTTCCTCATTGGTAAAGTAAGAATTACATCACTACCCTGATAAATACATAGATGGAGTGCTTGGACATAATCTACACTAATAATCTCCTATCTACTGTTATTCTCTCAATAAACTTCACTATTTGCCATTCCTAAAATGGCTAGTGTGATAACTCAGTGGTTATTATAAACTGTCTCTACACATTCAAAATCCTCAACCCTCTCTGCAACCTACTCCTTCCTTGCTCTCATGAAGTAAACTTCTTATCAATACAAATGGCCCCTGACTTACAAATGGTTCAACTTACAATTTTTTGACTTAATGATGGGCTTGTCAGAGTATTAAATGCATTTTGACTTATGATATTTTCAAGTTAAAATGGGTTTATGGGGTGTAACTCCATAAGTCAAGAAGCATCTGTATTCCTCAAAAGACAGCTGTCATCAGACATGAGTATCCTCTTCAAATTCATTACTACACTACATAAATACTAGAGGACAGCCTACAACAGAGATCATTCCCTCCTCCAAACCACTTATTAACTGAGCCACTCAACTGAAACATAACAAATATTATTTTCATTATCCTCTATAGACATATCCTGTCTCCCAATTCAATAAATTCTTAGATGCAGGTCTTAAATTTTCAGAGCTTCTTATATACCCAACACTTACTGAATAATACATATTCAATAAATAACTAATGATATTCCAGCTTCCACAGCTTACTAGTGTTAACAAAAAAATGAATGACAGATGGAAGTGTCTCAATCAGCAGAGGTTTATTGAGCTATACTTTGAGAACACGTCTGGGAAAAATAAGACATCAAAGCATCTGTGACTCACATTTTCCAAGGAGGGCTTTGAGAACTCAGTATTCTAGGGCAGAGCATGCAGGAGGGAAAAAATGGGGGGAAGAAAGTAGGCAGTAAGGCATAGGGTTATATTCTCCTGAGGCTCTAATTAGAGCTCAATAAATCTACCTTCTACATAAGACAAGGTAAACATCTGAAAAGAGGGAGAAAAGAGTCAATTATGCAACCACGTCAGGGTAGGTGTAAGAGTGATTGATCTCATCTTATCCTGGTTCTGTACCTGGGGTGATAAGCTTGCAATCGACATTTTCAGTGTGAGATTTAACAGAACTTAATTTCAGGAGTTACATTTAGGTTGCAGACCCAAGATTACGATTGGCATATGCTTGTTTTATAAGAGAATATGTATCTTGAAAGATTTAGGAGCCTGCAAGGAATTTCCTTGTAAGCAATTGGGGAGGAGGCCATCTGAAGAAGTATATGGCCTTTTGTCATTGTGGGAACCTAGCTTATGTGTAAGACTATGACCTAACATTGTGAAATTACAAACTATCTGTTTAGGGGAAAAGAATGGCAGTGTTGCATGACTCACATCCCAAGTTTAACCTTCCCCTTGTCATAGTGAGTTTGGGAGCCTTAAGAGTTTTATTTTCTTTTACACCATCAAAAGGCTTGTTAATGTTTTGATACTAGTTTACATTACTTTTTAAAATCACCCCTCCCAGTCTTCTACCTGTACATCTTTGCTTCTCCCATTTACCCTGTCTACCCTCGCTTCTGTCTACTCACATGTCACACATACTTCAAGGCCAAATTCAACTGTTAAGCATATAGCCTTCCCAGACCAAACTCACACTAGTCTGAATTTATAGCATTTATTATCTATACTAACACTTCCAAAAACGTATTCCAAGAAACACTAATATGCTTAAATGTGTTAATGAGTGGCCTAGTCAGTTTGTGAATATTATAGGCTGTATCTCTCAGTCTTTCAAAGTCACAAGGCAAATTATCTTTTTAAAGCCTCTGAGAATTCCTATAATGAAGACCCAAAGTTAATTTAACCCAGCAATTCTAAAACTTCTGTGATGATGGAACATTTATTTCAGTGAAAACCAATTAACATTTGGAAGTACACAAGCATTCTCCAAAGTACAATTCGGGATTATAGTTTTTGTTTTTTGATTATTTAGCATTAACTATACTTTTTGATACCTTTCACGTGGCTATTAAACTTACAGATGTTTATGTCTGTCTGTGTGTCTCCAAAAATTAGACTGGAGGTTCCCTGGGAGCAGAGACTATTTCTAGTTCCTTTTTTTCTTCCCTACAGTGTCTGGTACAATGCAGATGTGAGGACAATACTAAATTTATTCCACACCATCACAAGCTGCACCCTTAGTCTCCTTTTCTTAAAGCAGAATATGGTGTTGCAGGTATTCTGGACATGAAAAAAACTACAGAGAATTAAAACCTAGATCAAGACTCTTTTATTAAACATCTTTCTGAACCACTGAGTATTTAACTCAAGCAACCCATCTCTAACTTAAAAATTTATAACTGATGACTTAAGCATACATGTTTGTAATGGAGCCTTTTAAGGGCTGAGTTATGTCCTCCAAAAATTCACATATTGAAACCCTAACCCCTCAGAATGTGACAGTATTTGGAGACAGGACCTTTTAGAGGTAATGAAGGTTAAATGAGGTGATATGGGTAGGCCCATCCAATCTGTTGACCTTAAAAGAAGAAACCTGGGCACACACACAAACACAAGGGATGTATATGCCTAAAGGAAAGACCATGTAAGGTCCTAGAGAAAAGGTAGCCAAATGCGAGCCAAGGAGAGAGAGACCTCCAAAAACAACAAAGATCTTGGCTTTCCAGCCTCCAGAATTATGAGAAAATGAATTTCTGTTGCTTAAACCAGGCAGTTTGTGGTATTTTGTTATGGCAGCCCTTGCAGACTAACAGAGATGCCCTACCTTCACTGTAACACAGACACGTGCATGCGCACATACAAAAGTACCTTTTCTGAGAGCATAAGTTACTGATTAGCAAAAATGTTGTATGTTCACAAAAGAGTAATCAAAACAATAAACCTGAAATTACATGAGAACTAGCTGAAGAAACTGGGAACTAGAAAAAACATAAATGGTGGAGAGGGAGTTGGGGGAAGGACTGTTGAAAGGGAGAGATTATCCATGTAAAAGTGAAGAAAAATGAACTAATGTATGGTTAAAAATAGAGGAATTTCAACTTAAAATAGGAACTTTTAATAATTAGACCTGTATAAATGTGGGATGAGGTGTGCAAATGGAAGGGTTTCCCATCACTGGAGATGAAAAACCACAGGCTAGGCAATTCCCTTAGCAGGAATGTTTTAGGATAAACTGAATTCAGATGGGAAGTAGGACTAGAAGCCTCTTAGATTCTTCCAGCACAATGTCTCTAAGGCTCTAAAATATCTGTCTTGCTCCAACCCACTGCAGCACCTTCTCCTATTGACACTGCCAAGGGGAGAAAGAAGAAAAAGATGTATTCTTGTAATCCTGTCATCATCTCTGATGTTATGTCCTGTGGAAACAAGGCCGTAGAGAGTAAGTACAGTTTATGGAATCAGCCACAAAGTTAAATATAACCTTTATGAATTTAAATGTCAGTCAACCTTGTCTCTATGGTAGAAATATGTCCTATATTCCAAATTAACTCAAAACAAATTTGTATTTATAAAGGAACCCACTTGTATCACCTTCCATGCTGTATTATTTCACGTATGCTAGGTTTTGCTTCCCTGAAATCTAACCTCATGTAAACCGAGACTACTGTTTAGGTTTGTTTTGTTTTGTTTTGTTTTTTTGAGATAGAGTTTTGCTCTTGTTGCCCAGGCTGGAGTGCAATAGTGTGATCTCAGTTCACTGCAACCTCCACCTCCTGGGTTCAAGCAATTCTCTTTCCTCAACCTCCCTAGTAGCTGGGATTACAGATGCCTGCCACCACGCCCAGCTACTTTTTGTATTTTTATAGAGATGGAGTTTCACCATGTTGGCCAAACTGGTCTTGTACTCGTGACTTTAGGTGATCCATCTGCCTAGGCCTCCCAAAGTACTGGGATTACAGGCACAAGTCACAGTGTACTGCTCCATTTATTTTGCACGCTCCCGGAGATCTTTATCATGCTGCTTGAGTAACAATTCCGCTATACTAACAAACTCGGTAGACTCATGAAATTTAGTAATTAACTTCAGACAAAGCACTTAGTTACAGCACAGACTGAATTTCCAGTCGTGCTCATACCAGTTACCTGTGTAAACTCAGGTGAGTCATTTAACCTCTCCAAACCTGTTTTCCTATCTGCAATATGGTGAAAGTGAAGATTATGAAAAATATTACATATAAAAGTACCTGGCATGATCACTAAATTCTTAGTATTATGCTCAGCACCTAATTGCCATGTGAGTATTAAATAAATAAATCTGTTCCTTATTACAATTATCTTATGCAAAAAAACCTGCCAGATATTAGTATTCAGTTGACTTATGTTAAATAAGTACTATAACTTCTCTCTTTACTGTCAGAATATTAAAACTACTAGTGTGATGTGCAAATTATATACCTGAAACTATGACACTGCAATTGGAATTTGGCTTTGAGACAGAAATCTGCTTTTTCCAGAAATCTCAAAGGAATTCAACAGTCAGACGAGATCGGTTTTTATTCTGCAGCAAAACAATGGTATTCCGAACCTACGTCAACTAACTGAACACGTCGCAGAGCCCAACATTTACCCCTCCTGTTTCGTTTCTCTCCTTTGCTCTCTGAAGGAAAGGAACAGTCATGCTTTCTCCCCGCCGATAGCCTGAAACTTCTTACTAGGCCCGGCTCCTCACCCCATGGAAGCACAGTAATTCCTGACTGCACCAGGTAAGAGAAACAAGATGAGACAGGCTACAGACTTCCTTGGGGAAGGTATTCGAGGGGCTCTAAGGTATCTACGGCGGACTTGAGGCGGTCCACCCAGGCCCCACAAGGAACCGCCCTATTCAACTTAAGTGACAGCCGCGCCGCCACCTCATCACCGCCCAGTTCACGCTCTCGCCCAACACTCAGCCACGCTTGAGCGGCCCAAAACGAACAGCCCCAGCCCCGATTTTTTCTTTTCTCTAAGTACCATTTCAGTTGCCTTTAGGCTCCCTTGTGCAAAAGTGACAGATATCCGAACCCACCTGGTACAGATGCTACCCTTCTACGAACGCCGGGTCTGGAGTGAGAGCGCATGCGCCTTTCCCCAGGCATCAGTCACGTAACTGGAAGTGGCCAGGTTCTGATTTGCTCGGTATTTGATGAAAAGGTCTTAACGTGGGTAAAAGCTGGGACTTCTCTGTTGCGCATGTGCACGATCTCAGCCTGATGGGAGTTGTAGTTTTGAAGGTGAAGCTCGGCGTTGCTATCAGGAAACCAAACTGCTTGCTTCGGGAGTTGTTAGCTGTCCCCGCCCCGCTCTCCTCTGCAGAGAACGCCAGAGGGAGGCGGCTGGCCCAACGTCGGGCTCTCAGAACCGCAACCCGTGATGCTACTGCTATGGGTGTCGGTGGTCGCAGCCTCGGCGCTGGGGGCACCGGCCCCCGGAGCAGGGGAGCAGGGGCGTGGAGCAGCCAAAGCCCCCAACGTGGTACTGGTCGTGAGCGACTCCTTTGTAAGTACCGCGAGGCAAGGAGGGTCGCCCCGCTAGGGACCGGCGACCTCACCGCCACCTCCTATGCTGCAGGCTTTGTGGAGCAGAACCTGAGACATTTTCAAACACCTTTTACCCCGATGCAAAGAAAGAAATACATTTTATATGAGGCCCCGTGTACTCACACATACACCACATACCTATGCAAGCATATAAAACAATAATAAGTGAAACACTGAAAACATCTTTGCATATCTTTTCTTTTTTAATACTGACAAATATTTTAGAAAGATAAAAATAAATTATTTTACCACTACTAATGAACTTTGTAGTCTATACCCCTGTTTGGTTTAATTGTGTGGTAAAATAACATTCTGCATCTCCATAAAAGCATGTTAGCTTTCCAAAAGTCACTTCCCAGTTCACTTTAAGATTGCAGGAATTCATGTTTGGGTGAGAAGTGAAGTTTATTACCCAGGTTTGTGATAATCCTGTTAGTTCTGATTTAAATTGAATCGTTGATAAAACTTGATCCACTCCCCCGTATTCCAGAGAAATTGTGTGTGTGTGTGTGTGTATGTGTGTGTGTGTGTTGGTAATGTGGCTGAATCCTAAACTTAAAGAGTTTTTGAAACTTTTCCAAGCCAAAGGTGCTACTGTCAACCTTACCCGATGCTTTTAGTATGATCGATGTTTTCAAAAGTGCTGCTTAGTCAATTGTTTGGTTATTAATTGTAATATTAGTTTATTATCACTTGGTGTTACTGTGGTCATATAGATGTTGGTGTTAAGCATATCTGGTACTAAAGAGTGTTTGTAATCATTACGTTGTATTTCCTTTCTTATAAATAGATCAACCCCTGATTATTAAAATTACATAGTCTAGATGTGCTCATGGGATTTTTTGAAAATAATACTTAAAGTTACCTTTGTGATTTAAACCTAGAGCATGGGCAGTACTGGAAATTGACTAGATGACATTTTATTAAGGAGTGGTCTTGTAATCAAAGATAAAGGAAGCAGGATTGTGCAGAGGAGAAGCAGAATTTTGTTGCTATCTTATGAATGACAGTTCTCAAACTAAGATGGTGCTTCAGAGCTGCTTTCCAGTTGGAGGGAGGGGAACAGACCTTTCTACCTGCATGTTGGATGACCGCTGGTTGTGGGCTGCTCCTAGAATGGGGCATGATGTTGGACAAGGCAGCTGTCTTCAGCAGAGGCAACTGCCCATTCCTAAAAGGGAATCACATGTTGTGTGGAACTTCCAAAGATAACTGAGAGATTTAGATTTATTTTTTTAGTATTGTATGGATGCATAAATTTTTCTATATTTGTGCTTAAATTTTTTGTATTTGCATACTTATTATTATTCAAACTGTCCTATCTTTGGCCAGTGGAAGCCCCTTCAGGTTGTTCTGAGTCCTTTTGACCCATCCCCATTAGTATTTGACAGCTTGCTTTAACAGAGTTCCATGTCCACAATGCATACTTCCTGTCCCACCTTGTATTTAGAGACCGAAATCTGAGTGTTAGGGTTTTCATTGCATCTTGATCTTTCTAGTGGACAAATCTAGAAAGTACATATATTTTAGAAAGAGAAAAATAAATTGTGAGAGCATACTGATACTTTCCATTTAAATTTAAGATTGTGAGTTTATTCTTTGATTTTTATACTTGTATCTTTTTGTCTTATGCCAAGTATTTTGGTCTAACTACATTAATACAATTACTTATTTGCTGTATCCAAACATATAATATGTATATATCAATGTGTTTGAAAATAAGACAGTAACATTACTAGAAATAATGATAGCTCTGAGTGCAGCTTACAGTTTCTTTGAAGTTTTGCTGTAGGTATATTCAACTATATAGTAAAAATATTGGTCTTTAAGCTTAAAATAATTCCTCTCTCCATGATTATACCAGTTTATTATTATTAGATTATTAGTGAGATTATATACAGTTAGATTCTTGACACTGATTTATCATTTCTAAAACTCTGCAAGCTGATGAGTTGATAGGGCAGTTGAGCTGATAATAATTGTGGGAAGAAAATAGCACATTGGTTTTACTTTTAGAATAGCAAAACAAGAAGCTTTGCAGACCAACTCCCAAGAAAATAACCAAAACAAATGAAAACTCTTTTTTAAACTATAAATAAAAACTATTAAATAGTTGAAACATTTAAAATGTCTGGAAATTGTCCTAAGGGCATACACCAAATGAAGAAACATTTATTCAAGAAAATCTACTAAAACTTGGTAAGAATGCCAAGAAGAGTCTGTGTCAGTGGACTATGGCTTTGACAGAGGTTTCACTTAGGTGGGTGTGTCCAAGAAGATAGGACTCCTCCCCTCAGCTCCCAATCACCAGTTATCATATCTCACCAGATAGGACAGGCTGTGAGGCTTTCTCATCTTCTCCTAGAGGTTAAATTCCTAGTGAACAAATGAAAAGTTGAGGGCTCCCTTACTTCAGTCAGCCCCCACTTTCAGGACAAAGCTTTATGCCAGGTTCAGAAGGCTGAGAATACTAGTACCCTAATTGCTGTGGCCCTAGCTCTCTAGTAGGACTGAGGTTCCATACCAGGAGAGACAAGGTGAGAAAACCAAACAAGCTTCTGCAAAGTAAGCAGAATGGAGGAATAAGGATTCGAGCAGAAATAAAATAAACAGAGGATGGAAAAATAGTAGAGAAAATCAATGAGACCAAAAATTGGTTCTTAGAAAAAATCAGAAAAATTGACAAACCTTAGCTATACCAACCAAGAAAAAAGACAAAAGAGCTAGATTACTAAAATCATGAAAGAGAATGGGTACATTACCTTAAGAAATAAAAGAATTACAAGGGAATACTTACATAAAACAACTGTATGTCAACAAATCAGGTAACTTAAATGAAATGGACAAATTGCTAGGAAGGCACAAACTACTGAAACTGAATCAAGAAGAAATAGACAATCTGAATAGACCTATAAGAAGTAAAGAGAGTGCAGAATATCTTTTGGGGACGATGAGAACATTCTAAAATCAACTATGGGTAATAGTTGCACAACTTTCTGAATATACTAAAAACGACTGGATTGCACACTTTAAATGATGAGCTGTTTAGTGTGTGAATTATATCTTAATAAACCCTTTTTTAAAAAAGGCCAGGCGTAGTGACTCACACCTGTAATCCAAGCACTTTGGGAGGCCAAGGCGAGCAGATCACCTGAGGTCAGAAGTTTGAGACCAGTCTGGTCAACATGGAGAAACTCCATCTCTACTAAAAATACAAAATTAGCCAGGTGTGATGGCACATGCCTATAATCCCAGCTACTCAGGAGGCTGAGGCAGGGGAATCACTTGAACCTGGGAGGTGGATGTTGCGGTGAACTGAGATCACACCATTGCACTCCAGCCTGGGCAACAAGAGCAAAACTCCATCTCAAAAAAAAAAGAAAAGAAAAAGAAAGAATACAAAAATTAACCAGGCATGGTGGTGTCCCAGATACTCAGGAGGCTGAGGCAGGAGAATCACTTGAACCTAGGAGGTGGAAGTTGCAGTGAGCTGAGATTATGCCACTGCACTCCAGCCTTGGTGACAGGGTGAGACTCTGTCTCAAAAAAAAATTAAATAATTAATTAAATAAATAAATAATAGAAAACAAGCATCTCTTCCTGGGCGGTAAAGGACATAGGCATCTTTTCATCCCCACTGCTACTCCTACCTCTACTCCCTGCCACTGCATCTGTGTCAGTTTTAGTTTTGGTGAGGTTTCAGGAGTGGCAGGGGAGAGCAGGTACAGGAATGTATGCTACAGAGTCTAGTAAGAGTCTCATTCAGTCTGATGGACAGATCTGGGAGGAACACTATAAGCAGTCTTGCCATGCTAACATGGCAAATTAAAGTTATTGTTACATTCTTTCATTAGGATGATGCATTCAAATCTAAACTTCTCTGATTCTGCCTGGCCCTTAATGATAAGGAACCAAGTACAAGTCATAGTTCAGAAGGAGCAATCAAAATCACAAAATCATATCTACTTAAAGGCTCACCCATCCCAAGGGGAAAAAATGTGTGGACCCATGAGAATTAACTAACGAGAGCAGAACACAGCAACTAAAGGCAGTTGGTACCATTTCTATCACTTTTATGCAGAAAGCCAATTAATGAGTCATTTTTATTTCTTAAATGCCCAATTTGTTTGAACCATAGGAATGGCCTTGAGAAAATTGAAATGGGCTATGAGTAAATTATAGACATTACCCCAAAAGCCACTCTGCAAGATTTTCTCTCCCAACCAAATTTGACAGAACTGTGTTTTCACTTATAAATGGCTATACATTGTAAACCACATTAACATACTATGAAAAACTTACTTTCTCTGTTTTTCATCAACCAGCTGTGTTAAGATCCCTTTCAGTTCAGAATTAACTATTCTATGGACCATTTCCCATTGATACCATCATCAGCAGTACTAGTACTAGCCTAGTTTTTAAATGATTTGTTAGTACGTAAAAACTACATGAAGTTAAAAACCAAAACTTCTAGAAATTTTTAAAATATTTTCTCTAATAACATTTTGGTCTTCATTTATATGAAGCATTATTGATATTTTTGACATTGAGAATATGTATATCATAATTGAAATATTTCCTAAGAACCTATGTAGATACACATTTTGCTATTGATATACTTAATCCAGTTTATTAAGCTTTGCAAAACTATACTGTTGAATTTTTTAGCATAAATTTGTCTTTTTTAAATTGAACAAACCTCTAGATTAATGATTCATTTCATTTCATTCACCAAATATTTGAATTCCCCTGCCTTATGTATATCTCAGGCAGTAATCTTGACATAGATCACCTTTCACTGATGGAATTGTTGGGAACTTTCTCATGTGGGGCAGTTGCCCCCTCCTTTCTTGGTTATTTCTGTCATTCTATACTTTAGAGAGTCCTGCTTTCTAGCCTGATTTTGATACAGATGATGTTCCTGTGCTTGTCATAGAAATGAGTCCCGAAGTCACTAATATTGATTTTAATCTGATACATTAGTTATTGATATGCTGCAGTAGCCATTTGCAATGGTAGTTACACCAATTTGAACCTAGCCTGCAGGACCTGCAGTCTAAGTCCCAGTATTTGAATTATATAGCATTTTAAGACAGTTCTACCTTGTGACCTCCTGCTCCATCCCCCAGCCAGATAAGCCTGGGTGGCTAGGTTGTCTAGATTCTAAGCAGTGGCCACAAATTGTTATCTCCCCATGTCCAAAAGATGGTAAGCATGAGATATTTAGACATTTGGAATTTGTGAGGATAAATTTCTGAGCATTCAAATGTAAGGGCTTAAAGCAATTCTCATGAGGGAGGGCTATGCACTTTTTTTTTTCTTTTTTCTGATATGGAGTCTAACTCTGTCCCTCATGCTGGAGTGCAGTGGTACCATCTCAGCTCACTGCAACTTCTCCTTCCTGGATTCAAGTGATTCTTCTGCCTCAGCCTCCCAAGTAGCTGGGATCACAGGCGCCCAACACCACGCCTGGCTAATTTTTGTATTTTTAGTAGAGATGAGGTTTCACCATGTTGGCCAGGCTGGCCTTGAACTCCTGACTTTAGGTGATCCGCCTGCCTCAGCTTCCTGAAGTGCTGAGATTACAGGCATGAGCCACTGCACCTGTCCACTATGCACATGTGTCTTCAGCTTTCTAGCTCATCATTGAGGAAATCAGTAGTTATCTGCTTAGCATTCAATGATTACTCTTGCTGGAAGTGGTAATTTATTTTGACATAAAACATGCATAATTTTCTCATCTTAAAAAAGAACTGACTTTAATCCCACATTTTCTTCCAGCTAACACACCATTCTCTAATATCCATCCCATTTTTTCTGTTTTGCTTTGCAAAATAACTTCTTAGAAGAGCTTTCTTTCTTCCCCCTGCTGCCTCCCTTTCTTGCCTCCCATTCCTTCCCCTTTCCGGTTTAGCTGTTTATCTTTACCACCCATTGAAAGTGCTCTTGTCAAGGTCACCAGCTGTCTTCATACTGCCAATTCCAAATGAGGCATTTCTGGCTTCATTTCAGGTGCATTCTTAACACAGCAGATGTTACTGCTTTCTTGGCATACTGTCTTCTCTCAGCTGTCATGGCACTTGGTCTCCTCGCATTTTCCTCCATTGGCCATTCATTCTTTCTCAGTTTCCCATGCTGCTTTCTCCTCTTAGATTCCTTCACAGCTTCTTCTAGACCCCTTTATTTCCTTTCCTTTCCCTTTCTCCCTAAAAGGTTTTATTTAGTCTCACAGTTTTCAAACCATGAATAAGCTAAATACTCCCAAGTTTTATTTCACCAAGATAGACTTTGAACTCCAGATTCCTGTCTGTATCCAACGGCCTGCTTTGTATCTCTATTTGGAAATCTCAGATATCTCAAGGGTTTAGATATACTCTATATTTTGGGTTGGCTCATGTTTTAAACTGTAATTTATTTATTATTATGTTGAAACCATATAATAGATAAAACTCCAGGACTGGAATATTCTTTTTTCTGTCTTTTCTCTTTACCAAGGTGAATTTTTCAATTCCTAGTTCATCTCCAAAATGCATATCTCCAGCCCAAACATTTTCTAATCTTCAGACTCATTTATCAAGCTGACTAATTTTTTTGTAGAAATGGGGTCTCGCATGTTGCTCAGGCTGGTTTCTAACTCCAGAGCTCAAGCTATTCTCCCACCTCAGCCTCCCAAAGTGCTGGGATTACAGGGATGGGCCACCACATTCCACACCAGCTGCCTAATTGATATCGCCACTTCCAACTCACAGATATCTCAAACTTTGTATGTCTCTTAAATTCTTTGAATAGCTGGATCTTGCTCATTCTTTATGTCTCATACATCCTAGAGAAGGCTTCTCTGTCCACACTGTCTAATGTAGGTCTCTCTTGTCCTTCTGTATCTCAGATTTTTTTCAAATCGCACATCATAATTTGTAATTATTTGTGGTTTATTTGCCAATATACTTTTGCCTTTCCCACTAGACTGTAAGCTTCATGGGGGCAAGGACTCTGTTTTATTCACCATTGCATCCTCAGATTTTGCACAGTAACTGGCACATAGTTAAGTGTTAAGTAAATACTTAGTTCATCATCCCCCAAAAGAACTTTCCAGGAAGTCCTTTATTTACTGTATTCAAATGAATCCAGGTGTAACAGTGCATTGAATTCTAGATATTCATGTTCCAGATACTGGGAACACTCTCTGTACTCGTTTTGTTTTTACCTTTTGAGGATTATTAAAATCATACTGAAGTCTTTTGTCATTGTAAATTTTATGGTTAAAGAAAACCATTTTCTTCTTTGGTAATACAATCAGTGCTAATTAAATTTCTTTATTGCCAGGATGGAAGGTTAACATTTCATCCAGGAAGTCAGGTAGTGAAACTTCCTTTTATCAACTTTATGAAGGCACGTGGGACTTCCTTTCTGAATGCCTACACAAACTCTCCAATCTGTTGCCCATCACGTGCAGGTATGAACATCCTTAATGTGAATGGAAGAAAGTGGCTACACACTGAAAATATATTCACGATTTAAAAGATTATACCTAAAAGTAGAATAGTTTCTTATATTTCACCTCATTAAAACTTCTTGAATATAAAAGATGTGCATTTTAAGGTATATATTGGCTTTGGGGGTTGTTCAAATTGTAATGAATTTTTCAAGAGTAGGAATTTTTATCATTTGGAATGGTGTCTAGTTCATGTGTTACTATTTCATTTCCTTTTGACTGGGGATTAACAATATTTTTTCCATCCATGCAAATGAGGGAGTACTCATATTTCCTAAAAGAGTTCTGTTTCCAGGGAAAATTTTCAGGAACCATACAGGTAATTGGGAGGACTTCTATGAACATTAGCATATATCATAAAGTATTACAACTTATATTCAGATTTACCTGAATTTTTTATTATTTCAGATTACATACTTTACCTCTTTCTTTCAGTCTCAATTCACTTTTATTCTAAGTCAGATAGTTCACTTTTATAATAATAATTTAACAAATAGGCATAGTTTTAGTGGCAGAATGTCAATGACATTAAGCCATGAATAATTAACAAATAGGAAAAACTGCCATTTTTATAAATTTATCTATTGTATGATAGTTGTTTTCCTTTTTTCCTATTTTCTGGTTTATGATTGTTGCCTTGGAATCCATAAACTCAGTGATTTGGTTTGTCTGTAAATGAGATGATTTTCTCTGTGATTTGAGTTACAACTTTTTTCACCTGTATTTTCAACACTATCAACTATATTATTACCAGTGATTAAAAAGGAAATTAAACTATATTGTAAATGGTATTTCAATAATGAAGGCCCAGGCATATTAAAAAACAGTTTTGTTAACTGTAAACTAGAATGAGCAGTGGGCTTGGGCAAAACAATGACCTGGATGCTAATCCTCAATGTACCATGTCAAGGAAGTCACTCAGTCTTCTTATCTGCAAATTGCTGTGTGTACTGTGTACCTCACAGGGTTGTTCTGAGCATCACATTAAATAATGAGAAAGTGGCCAATGAACTCTAGAGGTCTCAAAAATGTTAGATGTTGTTTTTCCTGGAAGAAGTATATTCTGAAGAGCAAATATAACAAGGTTAAATAATTTATCAAAGGCTACTCAGTAACTGGTGTTATTGGGATTCAAACCCAGGTAATCTCCTATTCCACTTCTCAGAAAACATCTTGCTAGATGAAAAAAGAAAGCTGACTCTAACTTTCTATTTATGTACCAGAATGGGAAAAGGAAAAAAGCATTTATTGACTAAACAATCATAGTTGTACAAAATGAGAGATGAGGCATAGCACACTTAGAGTTTTGCAAAGTCAGCAAAAGGACAGGGAATAAGGGAAGAGCCGATGATATTGAGGAAATGAGATCTATATTTTAATTGACTGATTTAGAAACTTAACCAATAAATACTTAGTGGTTATTTTTATGATTGAAAGAGTCCTCTAGTTACACAGGATTTATATTTAATTTCAGCTATATTTACCTTAAGTAACTTAACCTCTAAGCAGTAGTCAACTCATCTGTGAAATGGAAATGGTAACTCCCCACAGAGTATCTACCTGATAAAATGAGATAACAGTCAGGAATATTTGGTAAAGCACCTAATCTGGGTACGTCTTATTGCAAAGCATGAGCTCTACACTAGTGGACTGCTCTCTCAGAGTAATTGTCTTAACAGTCAAATTGTTAAGCTTCACCTTAATCCCAATTCCTTTTTTTTTTTTCTCAGCAATGTGGAGTGGTCTCTTCACTCACTTAACAGAATCTTGGAATAATTTTAAGGGTCTAGATTCAAATTATACAACATGGATGGATGTCATGGAAAGGCATGGCTACCGAACACAGAAATTTGGGAAACTAGACTATACTTCAGGACATCACTCCATCAGGTAAAAATAAAACAAAAATAGTCTTCATGAACTGCCCTCTGCCATAGCATATGCATGTAATCTTTTTGACTTTAATTTTTTAATTTTTCCACTAAGGTGAAAGTAAATCTCTTAATCCCTTGATTGTGTTAATTAGGCTGAAATTTTAGCTTTCTTTAATCTTCCTGAAACATTAAAATTGCTAATATACTAGTGATTTTGTTTTTCTTAAACATTAAAGGTTTATAATGTTTAGCCCATGCTTTATTTTCATTGAATTTCCTTTATATAATGGCTACTGTATTATTAATTTTAAAATCATAGCCTTCTTGCTACTTTCCTTGGTCAGTTCCCTCCAACTTGAGTCTATTGTAACCGTTTTTTTTCTTTCATTTTACTAAGTCCTCAAAAACCAGGCGGCCAAGCATAGTGGTTAAGAGCAGAGGTCAAGAATCCGATTGTCTACTTTGAATTATAGTTTCTGTTTATTACTAGCATTGTAGTAGTCTGATCTTGGACACATTGTCTAGATGTAGACACTGTAATTTCTTTGCTGTGAGGATTAAATGTATCACTAAGTTCAGAAAAGAGCTAACTTAGGAGGCCTGAGACTGCTATACTTAGAAAGGCCTGCTTGCAAGGTTGGCCCTTGTCTGGTATCTGGGAACTTAGATTTCAGAAGTATTCCTACTATTCCTTAATTGATAAGAGTGGCCTATTATGTGCCTGGAGCATTTGTATAGTGTGGCTTATGCCAATTACTAGCTTTCCTTCCAGGAGTCTGGAATTTTGGCCTGTGCTAAGCAGAGGGTGCTTATGTAGTCAGCACCCCCACCAAAAAAACTTGGGTTCTGATTCTTTATTGAGCAGAAACAACACTTCACATGTGTTGTCACAATTTGATGGTGGAAAAATTAGGTCCTCAGCACCCCCACCAAAAAAACCTGGGTTCTGATTCTCTAATGAGCAGAAACAACACTTCACATGTGTTGTCACAATTTGACGGTGGAAGAATTAGGTCCTCTGCGACTCCGTCTGGAAGCTTGTGCCTCGTTTCTTCCGAACTTTGTCTTAAGCATCTTTTTCCTGATTTCACTGCATATCCTTTTATGTAATAAATTATTGCCATGAATGCAGCTATATTCTGAGTCCTGCAATTCCTCCTACTGAACTTGGGTGTGGTCTTGGAACCCCCCAACACTTATGACCCCCAACACAAATACATATTAGGGATTAGAGTCCCTCTTTCTTACCCAGGCAAATGCTAATCGAAGGTTATTGGTAATGGTTGTTGTGATGGTGATAATACTATTGATGATGATAAATAATAAAAAAAAATTAAGGTAACAAAAATAGTGATGAATGTAGTAGGTTGAATAATGCTCTCCCAAATTTCATGACCACCTAGAAAGAACTTCAGAATGTGGCCTTATTGGAAAATAGACCCTGTTTGCAGATGTAATTAGTAAGGATCTCAAGATGAAATCATGACTGCTGTCATTATTAGAAGAGGAACAAGGACATAAGCACACATAAAAGAAAACAATGGGAAGACAGAAGCAGAGATAGTGATGCAGGTGCAAGCCAAAGAAGGAGAAACTGCCAGGAGCCACCATAAGTTAAGAAGAGGCAAGGAAAAATTCTGCCAGAGCCTTCGGAGGCTCCTTGATTTTAGACTTAACAGCTTCCAGAACTGTGGGAGAACAGATTCCTGTTGTTTTAAGCCACACAATTTGTAATAATTTATTCTGACAGTTCTAGGAAATGAATACAGTGAGCTTCAGGTAAACAGACACTAAAATAATCTAGAATAATCTGAACATTAATATTGCTCTCCTGGTTACTGTTAAATTTCTTTCCTTTTCCGTCCTCCAAAATCTGAGAGAAAGCAGTACGGGACATGCAGAAGCCATCCTGACATTCCTATTCTTTACTCTGTCTTCTAATGCATTTTCAAATGTAGTCAGTTTTACTGCTGAATTATTTCTCCAATTTATTCACATCTCACCATCTCCACCAAGCTACTCTCATCTCTTGCCTAAGCTATTAAAATGGACTTCTACCTGGACTCTTCTTACTGTATTTCTATAGGCAGCCAGAATGATCTTTCTTAAATGTATGTCTGATTACATGACACACTTGCTTAAAATCCTTCAATGGTTTCTCTCTGCAGGTTAGTTAAAATCCCAAATCTACAACATGATTTATGAGACCCTACATGATCTAGCCCCTGCCTACCCCCAGTATCATTTCACACCACTTTCTCCATCCCTCAGTATATATCTGGTCTTTTAAAACTTTCCTTAACATGTGTTTTGCTACTTCTAGACTATTGTATGAGCTAGTATCTCTGTGCAAAATCCTGTTCCCCTACTCTGCCCTGCTAATATCAGAAAGAAAGGGCCGGAGAGGAGGTACCTGTAGGAGGAGGAGCACAGGCTTTGTGTCTGTCAGAGCAGTGAGATGCCCAGCTTCTCTGCTTACCAGGCTTGTAACCTTGGGCAAGTTATTTGATATTGAGTGTCAATGTTCTGTAAGAATTATTGGACAAGTTACTTGGCATTAAGTGTCAGTGTTCTGTAAGTTATCTGTAAGAATTAATGATACCAACCTCATTGAATGACTGTGTTTTATATGAGTTGAAAGATATTATATAAGGATTAAGTGGAATAACATAAAATATTTAGCAGTGCCTGGCATAGAGTAAGCATTTACTCAACGGAAAGATAATTATTATGAAAATGGCTTAACCCGAATTGCAGTCTAACATTTATATAACCATCTTTTCTTTTTTGAGATGGAGTCTTGCTCTGTTGCCCAGGCTGGAGTATAACAGTGCAGTCTTGGCTCACTGCCACCTCTGCCTCTCAAGCGATTCTCCTGCCTCAGCCTCCCTAGTAGCTGGGATTATAGGAGTGTGCCACCACACCTGGCTAATTTTTGTATTTTTAGTAGAGACGGCATTTCACCATGTTGGTCAGGCTGGTCCCAAACCCCTGACCTTGTGATCTGCCTGCCTTGGCCTCCTCAGCCTCCCAAAGTGCTGGAATTACAGGTGTGAGCCACCATGCCCAGCCATAACCATCATGTTTCTAAAGTGCTTTGCATTGCTAGTTACCTTATGGAGTTTCACAAATTTTTCTTTAAAATCTTTCTCTTTTTTAGAATGTAAGCCCAATCTAAAGTAAGATAATAACTTATCTTGTTTATTGTTTTTAATAAAAATTATCTAGGATTCAATGCCATATATTCCCTGTAACTTTTATTCTTATATGTGACATGATTAAAATATGACCCAACTTTTATTCTACAGAAGGATAATTATCCATGGAGAGCAAGGACTTTAATCTCTCTCTCTCTCTGCTTTATTCCCATTTGCCAGCATAGTACCAGTACATTGTAGGTTCACAATTAAATTTTTGATGAATGAATGAATGAAAAAGTTATTTTGAAGTACCTACAGTTTATTATTTGATAAACATTGATATTCTGTGTAACACAGGATCATATCACTTGTTCATTATCAGTATTTTATATATATCTGCAACTAACAGATGATATCCTAGTTTTTTTAACTTTTTTTTTTTTGAGACGGTGTTTCGCTCTTGTTACCCAGGCTGGAGTGCAATGGCGCGATCTGGGTTCACTGCAACCTCCACCTCCTGGGTTCAGGCAATTCTCCTGCCTCAGCCTCCTGAGTAGCTGGGATTACAGGCATGCACCACCATGCCCAGCTAGTTTTCTGTATTTTCAGTAGAGACGGGGTTTCATCATGTTGACCAGGATAGTCTCGATCTCTTGACCTCGTGATCCACCTGCCTCGGCCTCCCAAAGTGCTGGGATTACAGGCTTGAGCCACCACACCCGGCTTTAACTTTTTAAATATTAATATTTAGAAGTTCTTTCTTTGTCACATGGAATTCTAAAATCAGTAGGGGAAAAAACCACTTAGATGTTGATATTTTGGGGATGTCAAAGATGGTTTTCAGGGCAGTACTTGCTTAAAGCATATTTTCGTGTACTCACAATCTCATCAGAGCTTAGGAAATTGGAATAAGCCACCAGGAATATTTTTATGAGTGCTGTATATACCCACACAGACATTTGGCTGACAAGTAGGTTAAGGTTGCTGCTAATAGCATGTCTGAAGGTTATATGAATTATAGCACATTATTTTCCAGTGCAAACTTAAAAACAGGTCTCAGAACAAAACATGGTCTCTCAACATCAAATTTCATAAATAGGGGCATTTGGTGTTGTTGATAGATTGACCTTCAAAATCAAAATGTAAGTTATTATAACTCTTTATTATTGAAACTGGCCATTTTTGAACCTGCTTGTATTTTCAGCCAAAATTATAGGTTTCTTTATTATTATAATACATTCATCTGTCTTTTTTCGGCGCCAGTGATGCTACCAATTTAGGAACACTAATCCAGTTAAGTGTCCCTTATTATATATAACATACCACACCATACTAGGATCTCTATGGGCTGCACAGTTGTTTCATCTGTACAGTTGTTAAAGAGATACAGGTAGTATTACTCATAAAGATGCCATTTGCTGATGATAAGACCTTGGGCAGTAATTTATCTGCTTAGAATCCCAGTTTAGTCTAATGAGCTTTTCCTAGATGACTTCAGAAGTTCTTCTACTCTGAAATTCTATAGCTTCAATGGAGTACAGTTAAGTGGTTTATCAATTTCTGATACTCATCTGTCCCTTGCATTATATGTATTGTGTTATACTGGATCCAAATTCAAATTTGCTATGTCTTCTTAGCCACTGAAAGAAAACTTTTGTATTTAATTCATAGGGTATTTTTATTATGTTTGCTTTCCTATATATTCCCAATATCTAAAATAGTGGTTTTCAACTGAGGGCAGTCACTCTCCCTGCCATACCCCTCCACCTCCACCCCTTGGTACCAAGAGGACATTTGACAATGTCTGGAGACATTTTTGGTGTTAACATCGGGGTTATTTTGCTGGCATCTTGTGGGTAGAAGCCAGGGTTGTGGCTAAACAGTCTATAATGCACAAAACAGCCCCTTTTCTCACAAAGAAACATCAAGTCCAAAATGTCTTAAGTATAGAGATTGAGAAAACATGTCTAAAACTAGATATTTTATGCTCATCAGCATGGGTCTTAGGAATGTCACACTTAAAATTATTGGCTACCTTTTAAATATCTATTCTTCTATATTCTAAGGGATCAGATCCAGTTGACACTACATCAATTTTTTTAGAATAAAACAAAGAAAATTTATAGAATTGTGTATAGAAAGTGTATAGAATTAGGAGGTAATTTGAAAATTTTTAAAACTCAATTTCTAACATCAGTATAATACAAAATTTAATATTAAGTAGAATTTCTTGAAGTACTAAGACTAGAAGATGATCCTTATTTAAGTTACAAAAGTAGAATCAGGTATTTGTAATATCCTCTAAGCTAGTCTTTTTGAGCAGCTACTATGTACCAGACTTCATTTTTAGATGATGCAAATACACTAGTAATCATAACACAAAAATCTCCAGTGTCATGGAACTTACATTCTAATGTTATAAGAAGAGAAATTAAACAAGCTGCTGTGTTGTTTTTCCTAGATTCTGTCTTGTTGAAAATCTAAAATCAAATCCTCTGTCATTTCATCCTGCCATTGCAATTATGCATGTTGTCTGATCATGTAGGTTAATACTTTTCTAAACCAAGTCAAAATAAGCAATATCTTTAATTGATATGGGTGCATAATAAGTGTATATACTTAGGGAGTACAGGAGTTATTTTGATACAGGCATATAATGTGTGATGAAAACATTAGGGTAAATGAAGTATTCACCCCCTCAAAGCACTTGTCCTTTGTGTTACAAACAATCCAATTATACTCTTTTAGTCATTTAAAAATACACAATTAAATGATTATTGACCATAGTCACCCTGTTTTATTTTCAAATATTAGATCTTATTCATTCTATATTTTTGTACCCATTAATCATTCCCACTGTCCCTACTCCAACTATTCTGCCCAGCCTTTGGTAAACCATCATTCTGCTGTCTGTCTCCATAAGTTCAACTGTTTAATTTTTAGCTCCCACAAATAAATGAGAACATGTGAAATTTGCTTTTCTGTGCCTGGTTTATGTCACTTAACATAGTGACCTCCAGTTCTATCCGTGTTGTTGCAAATGACTGAATCTTATTCTTTTTTATAGCTGAATAGTACTCTATTGTGTATTAGTACCACATTTTCTTTACCCATTTGTCTATTAATGGATATTTTGGTTGCTTACAAATCCTGGCTATTGTGACTAGTGCTGTAATCAACATGGAAGTGCAGATATCTCTTTGATACACAGATTTTCTTTCTTTTGGGTGTATATCTAACGGTGAGATTACTGGATCATATGGCAGCCCTATTAGTATTTTGAGGAACCTCCAAATTGTTCATCATGCTAGTTATACTAATTTATATCCCCACCAACAGTTGTACGAGGGTTCCCTTTGCTCCATATCCTTGCCAGCATTTGTTATTGCCTGACTTTTGGATAAAATCCATTTTAGCTGAGATAGTATCTCATTATAGTTTTGATTTACATTTCTCTAATGATCAGTGTTGATCATTAGAGATCATTAAACAGGTAAATATGAGCATCTTTTCATATATCTGTTTGCCATTTGTATGTCTTCTTTTAGGAAATGTCTGTTCAGATCTTTTGTCTGTAATCAGATTATTAGATTTTTGTCCCGTAAAGTTCTTTGAGCTCCTTATATATTCTGATTATAAATATCTTATCAAATGTATAGTTTTCAAATGTTTTCTCCCATCTGTGGATTGTGTCTTCACTTTTTTTATTGTTTCCCTTGTGCAAAGCTTTTTAACTTGATGTGCTCCCATTTGTCTATTTTTATTTTAGTTGCCTGTGTTTGTGGGGTATTACTCAAGAAATATTTGTCCAGACCAGTGTCCTAGAAAGTTTCCCCAATGTTTTATTTTTGTCATTTCATAGCTTGAGGTCTCAGATTTAAGTCTTTAATCCATTTTGATTTGATTTTTAATGTGGTACGAGATAGGGATCTAATTTCATTCTTCTGCATATGGATATCATTTTCCCAACACCATTTATTAAAGAGACTATCCTTCCCCCAATATACGTTCTTGGCACCTCTGTTGAAAATGAGTTCACCATAGGTATATGGAGTTGTTTCTGGGTTCTCTCTTTCATTGGTCTTATGTATCTGTTTTTATGCCAGTACCATGCTATTTTGGTTACAAAAGCTCTGTAGTATAATTTGAAGGCAGGTAATGTGATTCCTCCAATTTTGTTCTTTTTGCTCAGGACAGCTTGGGCTACTCTGGGTTTGTTTTGTTTTTGTGGTTCCATATAAATTTTAGGATTGTTTTTTCTATTTTTATGAACAGTGTTATTGGTATTTTGATATGTATTGCATTGAATCTGTAGATTGCTTTCAGTAGTATGGACATTTTAACATTATTGATTCTTTCAATCCATGAATATGGAAATATGGAACCACTTTTCAGTTTTTTGTGTCCTCTCAATTGCTTTTATCAATCTTTAGTCGTGTTTATTGTAGAGATCTTTTACTTCTTTAGTTAATTCCTAAGTACTTTTTGTAGCTGCTACTTTCTTCATTTCTGAAGGTTTCCCTCATGGGATGGGATTACGTTCTTCATTTCTTTTTCAATTTGTTTGCTACTGGCATGTAGAAATGCTACTGATCTTTGTATGTTAATTTCATGTACTGCAACTTTACTGAACTTATAATCTCTAATAGTATTTTGGTGGAGTTTTTAGGTTTTTCCAAATGAAAGAGCACATAATCTGTAAACAAGAATAATTTGACTTCTTCCTTTTCAATTTTGATGCCCTTTATTTCTTTCTCTTTTCTGATTAGCTAGGACTCCCAGTACTATGTTGAATAACAGTGGTGACAGTGGGCATTCTCGTTGTGTTCCAGATTATAGAGGAAGGCCTTTCAGTTTTTCTTATTCAGTAATATACTACTGTGGGTTTGTTGTACGTGTCTTTATGTTGAGGTATGTTCCTTCTATACCCAGTATTTTTTGTGGTGGTAGGGGATCATAAAGGATGCTGAATTTTATTAAAAGTTTTTTCACCATCAGTTGAAATGATCATGTGGTGGTTTTTATCCTTCATTTTGTTGATACGATGTATCACAGTGATTGATTTGCATATGTTGAACCATCCTTGCATCCCTGGGATAAATCCTACTTGGTTATGATCAATGATCTTTTTAATCTGTTGTTGAATTCAGTTTGCTAGTATTTTGTTGAGGATTTTGGCATCAATGTTCAACAGTGATATTCACTTGTAGTTTTCTTTTTTGATGTATCTTTGTCTGGTTTGGGTATATGTATTGCACTGAATCTGATCTTGTAGAATGAGTTCAGAAGTATTCCCTTCTCTATGTTTTTGGAATAGTTTGGGTAGCATTGTTGTTCATTCTTCTTTAAATGTTAGGTAAAATTCATCAGTAAGCCATTGGGTCCTGGATTTTTCTTTGCTGGGAGACTTTTTATTGTAGCTCTAACTCATTACTTGTTATCAGGCTTTGGATTTCTTTATAGTTTAATCTTGGCAGGTTTTATGTTTCTGGGAATTTATTACTTTTCATGTTTCCAATTTATTGGCATATAGTTGCTCACAGTAGTCTTTAATGATCTTTGATTTTTTTCTACAGTATCAGTTGTAATGCCTTTTTCATGTCTCATTTTATTTATTTGGGTCTTCTCTCTTTTTTTTCTTAGTGTGGCTAAAGGTTTGCCCATTTTGTTTATCTGTTTGTAAAGCCAACTTTTCATTTTGTTGATCTTTTGTATTTTTTTATTATTTAAATTTTATTTATTTCTTCTCTGATGTATATTATTTTTTTCTTCTATTAATTTTGGGTTTTGTTTGCTTTTGCTTTTCTAGTTCTTTAAAATGAATTATTAGGTTATTTTAAGTTTTTCTACTTTTTTTTATGTAGGCACTTAGAGCTATAAACTTCACTCTTAGTACTGTTTTTGCTGTATCCCATAAGTTTTGGTATGTTTTCTTCCTTCCTTCTTTTCTTTTCTCTCTCTTTTTTTTTTTTTTTTTGACAGACTCTTGCTGTGTCATCCAGGCTGGAATGTGGTGCCACAATCTCAGCTCACTGCAACCTTCACCTCCCAGGCTCAAGTGATTCTTGTGCCTGTAGTGCCAGCCTCACAAGTAGCTGGGACTACAGGCACACACCACCATGCCCAGCTAATTTTTGCATTTTTGGTAGAGGCAGTGTTTCATCATTTTGGCGAGGCTGGCCTTGAACTACTGACTTCAAGTGATCTGCCAGCCTTGGCCTCTCAGAGTGCTGGGATTACAGATGTGAGCCACCTTGCCCAGCCCAGCTATGTTATGTTTTCATTATCATTTGTTTCAATAAATTTTTAAATTGCTTTCTTAATTTTTTCATTGACCCACTGGTTATTCAGGAGCATATTATTTAATTTCCATGTGTTTATATAGTTTCCCAAATTCCTCTTGTTGTTGACTTCTAGTTTTATTCCATTGTGGTCAGAGAAAATACTAGATATAATTTCAATGTTTTTAAATATTTTTTGAATGTTTTAAGGCTTGTTTTGTGACATAACATATGGTCTATCCTGGAGAATGATCCATGTCTTGAGAAGAATGTGTATTCTGCAGCTATTGGGTGAAATGTTCTGTAAACACCTATTAGTTCTATTTAGTCTATAGTGCAGATGAAATTCAATGTTTCTTTGTTGATTTTCTGTCTGGAAGATCTGTCCAAAGCTGAAAGTGGATTGTCGAAGTCTCCAGATATTATTATATTGAGGTCTATCTTTCTCTTTAGCTCTAATAATATTTGCTCTATATGTCTAGGTGCTCCACTGTTGGGTACATATATATTTATAATTGTTACATCATCTTGCTGCATTGGCCCCTTTATCATTATATAATGAATTTCTTTTTCTCTTTTTATGGTTTTTATCTTTAAATCTATTTTTGTCTAAGTATAGCTACTCCTGCTTTTTTTTTCTTTCCGTTGGCATGGAATATCTTTTTCCAGCCCTTTATTTTCAGTTTATGTATGTCTGTATAGATGAAGTGTGTTTCTTGTGGGCAACACATCATTGGGTCTTTATTTTTTTTTTTTAAATCCATTCAAATAGCTCCCTCTGTGGGTGTCAGCTGAGTCCTGCCTGGTGTTGCTTTCCACTGTGACAGGTAGCACTGAGTTCCAATGCAAGGTACCACAATCAACTGTGCTCTCCTCCTGAGTGCACAGATTCTCTCTCCATGCCATGCAGCCACTCCTGAGGTAATGCAGGGGGTGGTGTGAGCAATTCAAGACTGTCTTTCTTACCCTCTTCGGTCCCTCCTTTAGTGATATAAAGTTAAAACCATGTCCTGTGGTTGCTTACCTGATTTTTGGTTCTGATGAAGGTGCTTTTTTGTGTAGATAATTGTTAAATTTGGTGTTCCAGGGAAGAAGATTGGTGGAAGCTTCTATTTGGCCATCTTGCTCTGCCTCCATCTCCACAATAGGCAATGTTTAATCTTCTGAAACAAATGAAAAATGAAGGCCTACTTCCAAAATAAGAGAACTGCTGTGAATAAAACTCTTCAGCACAAGCCTCTTGGCTAACAGCAAATGGTAGCAAATCATAGGCTGCTGACACTACTCTTCCTGACCTAACAGGCCTCCAGATCAGCAGCAAAGGCTTTCTAAATTGAACGAGACTGATTAAGAGAATCAACAGAACTCAGAACAGTGACCATAGTGCACCCTTCAGCCCCTCTTAATTCTGCAGCCTAATGAGTTAGCCCATGTTCATCTCATCCATTGCTATTATTTTATAGTCTAAGATCACATATACCTCTAGATCAGTCTTCTTCATACTGAAGAGGAATTTATTATTTTTTTCTTATACTGAAGAAAGATATTCATTATGTCAGTTACTTTAGTATTTTTTTTAGAATTCTTCATCTTATTACCTTTATTTAAATTCAATATTTAGAAAAACATACATTATTCTGGGTGCACTCTCAGCATGATATTTTCTGGCAGTGGAAGAACTTGATTTCTTTTTTTTTTATCCAGAACCTTTACTTGTGATGACTAGGAAATTCTTGGCTGAAGCAGCCTCATAGGCCATCTTCAGATTGCTGACAACCATAACTCCTACATCAGTTTCTTGAAACACAAGTGATAGCTCTGAGCCTATAACCTCACTACAATTCTTGGATTTTTCCCATCTAATTAGTAAAGTTTATTATATTATGTTTAGCTGCCCATAATGAAGTTGATCTCCTTTTGCATATTATAATTGATAATAAAACATTGTGTTACAGTTTTAATGGCAAAGATTTTTTCCTAATGGAATATATTTTCTCTTAATGGTAAATATTTTGAAACAAGGTCTTGCTCTTTCACCCAGGCTGGAGTGCAGTGGTATGACCATACCTCACTATAGCATCATGCTCTTGGGCTCAAGCAATCCTCCCCTCTCAGCCTCCTGAGTAATTGGGGTTACGGGTACAAGCCACCACACCTGCAGTAGTGTACACTTTTTAGAAAGTGAATTTTAAAATTAAAAATGTTTTAAATTAGATGGACTCCAATAGAAATAGAATATCAGTAGGCTCAAATGGAGGACAGGAAGATGAAACTTCTTTTTTTTTTCTTTTTTTTTGAGACGGAGTTTTGCTCTTGTTACCCAGGCTGGAGTGCAATGGCGCAATCTCGGCTCACCACAACATCTGCCTCCTGGGTTCAGGCAATCCTCCTGCCTCAGCCTCCCAAGTAGCTGGGATTACGGGTGCGCACCACCATGCCCAGCATACAATAATTGTTTGTATTTTGAGTAGAGACGGGGTTTCACCATGTTGACCAGGATGGTCTCGATCTCTTGACCTCGTGATCCACCTGCCTCGGCCTCCCAAAGTGCTGGGATTACAGGCTTGAGCCACCGAGGAAGGCAAAACTTATATACAAAGACATCCAAATCAAAAAGAAATACCTGAGACTGGGGAATTTATAAAGAAAAGAGGTTCAATTGGCTCACAGTTCTGCAAGCTCTACAGAAAACATAGCAGCTTCTGCTTGGCTTCTGGAGAGACCTCAGGAAACTTACAATTATGGCAGAAGGCAAAGGGGAAGCAGGCATGTCTTACAAGGACAGATCAGGAGCAAGAGAGATATGCAGGATGTACTACACACTTTATACAACAAAATCTCATTACAACTCCCTCACTATCATGAGAACAGCCCTGAGGGCATGATGCTAAACCATTCATGAAAGATCCACCCCCATGATCTAATTACCTCCCACCATGCCCCACCTCCAACACTGGAAATCACAATTCAATGAGATTTGGTGGGGACACATATCCAAACCATATCAGACTTGAATAACAAGTGAGGCAGGTGTCAGAAAATAACTTGCATGTTTCATTGAATAAGCTGGATTTGAATCTCCATAAAGTAAAAATACTGCTACTTACTAATAATAACCTTGGGATTGTTCTGCTGTATTCTTCTCATCCTTGAACATATTTTTTTGCCCTCTGATCAACTCTTATTATTTTAGGTATACTTTTTGGAACCTATGTAATTTCTTGATTTATCTAATTTGCTATTCCTTAGAGGTTTCCCTGTTTTCCTCTAAGAAGTCTTCCCATCCTTCCAGTTGGCTCTGTTATT